>NC_141389.1:15345222-15540462 GCF_017979445.1 Akebia trifoliata | reverse complement strand
TTTGACTTTGAGTGTCCATTCTGGCTTGAGTCTTCTTAATTTTTGCTTGATCGGCTTGCTCCTAGGAGCGATCGGCAGTTTGTGAACAACGAGATCTGTGTCCAAACCAGGCATATCTTTGTAGGACCAGGCGAAGATGTCTTGATAATTACGCAATAGTTCGATCATTTCTTCTTTCTGCTGAGGGGTTAACAAGGCTCCGATTTTTACAACACGTGGGTCATCTTCAGTGCCGAGATTAACTGAGTCTGTATCCTCAATGTTTGGCTGAACACCCTTTTCATGTCGTTCTACCAGGTCCTTGATTTCTTTAGGAGGGTATTCCACTTCGTCCTCAGACTCTTCTTCAATTCCCATGAGATCGAAGTCGAGTTCAAGATCGAAGTCATACTCGTCCTTTTCATATTCTGTTCTGTCCAAAGGTCCATTCGATTGAGACAAATCCCTTAAATTTTGAGAAAACTCTTTTTTTGGTTTTTGGAATATATCTGTTTTTTTTGAGATTTTGAAAACTTTTTGATTTTTTTGTTTTTTTAAGACTTTTCGATTTTTTTGATTTTTGAAGAATTTTTGATTTTTTTGGTTTTTGAATGCTATTTTCCGGACATCTGAAATAAGAAGAACAATCATGCATTAGTAAAGATAGGGAGCCCTCAAAACAGTCTTTACCCGAGGACGAGGGCTCGTTATGATCCTCGGGCAAACTGATGTTGCCTAACGGCGTTTTTTTTTGGAGGCTATGGTAGCCTCAAGGGTTAGAGGGAATTCTTCCCAATTGTGTAGTGTCTCCCCTTCTCTGAAGGGGCGGATGAGATGTGAAAGTGATTTGTTGGGTGATTCGATTGGTGATTCGGAGATAACCATGATCTCCGATTGATTGTTGCTGTTGTCAGGTCGGGGCACAGTCCCTCCCAAACTCGGTGGGATGACGACTGATGCCCAGTCAATGCCCTTTGAAAAGGGCGATTTGTTCCCATGGTCAGTAGTGATTTTGACTTTGATGGGTTTTAGAGCAGTCTCCGATGGACTTTCCTCGGAGTCCCCATTGAACAAAACGTCAATGCCTTCTACGAAGGATGATTGGGACTCGACGATTGAGTCTTCTTGAAAATGCAGTGGTGCTGTATTTACCATTTTTACCCTTTTTGCCCGTGGTGGTTCTGATAAGTTGTCGGGTCTGATATGGGACTTTGAGAAGCTGACACTAATGTGAGGGACTCGGCCCGGGTTCCAGACATTCGATTCCCGATTTTGCTTTCTTGCTAGTCGAAGTTCTTTCTTTTTTTCTTTCATTTCTGCTATGTCTTTCTTTGTGGGCCTGAACCCTAGACCAAAATAAGGAGTATATTTGCTCGCTTCGACAGGTGTAGCTCTTCCTCTTCCCCCTGGTCCCAATCCTTGCTTGGGTCGGTAACCTCCCCTTTTCATGATCCGACCAACCATAAGGTTCGCTCTTGATAGCTTTGCCTTAACCTTCTCCTTTCCCTTCTTGATGTGGTTGACAGCCGCGAATTGGTACGAATGGTAGAGTGCCTTGTCCTTTGTCATTTCGATATCAATGAAAGGCACGTCTGGGGCTCTCCCAGCTGGAATAAGGTTCTCTGCCAATACTGATATCATCCTCTGCCCCATGATAAATTTGACTCTTTGGTGCAATGAGGAAGGCACAGCCCCGGCAGTATGGATCCAAGGTCTGCCCAGTAACAAGTTGAAGGTCGTTGGTATTTTCATGACTTCAAACGTTACTTCAAAGGTGCAAGGTCCTATTGTGATTGGTAGTTCTACTTCGCCCAGCGAGTCCCTTTTCGAGCTATCGAACCCTCGAACAACCTTATTGTTGGGTTTCACATACGACCAATCGGCGTTCAGCTTTCGGAAGGTCTCAAGTGGACAAACATTAAGCGCTGAGCCATTGTCAATCAGCACCCTGGCAACCATCATGCCCTTGCATATGACCATAATGTTCAGTGGCTCGACATGCCCCGTCCCTTCGGGTGTAAACTCATTTTCTGTGAAGATAATAGGATTGGAGGCCATGATCTGGCCGACTGTTTGCTCTAACTGGGCCGGTGTCGTGGTCGAAGGTACATGTGACCCCCCTAGGACTTTCAGCAATGCCTCTTGGTGCTCTTCCGATTTTTGTATTAGTCCTAGGATGCTGACTTGGTCTGGCTGCTTGTTCAATCTGTCTATTATATTATGCTCTCTCTTGAGGATGAGCTTAATAAAGTCAGCGGCTTCTTTGTCTGTCACTTTTGCTTCAGCTTCTTTATCTGCCGCTTTCACCTCCTCTTTCTTCTGGTCATTCTCGTCCATCTTGCCCTTTCCTTTTTCCTCCTCTGTTATCCCATGTGTCGTTTCTTCAGTCTTTTCCTTGATGCTTACCCCCTTTGTTGGTATTTTTTTGCATCTCCCTGTCTTTGTCATATTACCGATATCGGCCACCAATGCCTTCTTCATTGTTTCGACCCCGGCGGTTGTGGTGATGGTAGTCTCATAACTCCAAGGAACTGCCTGGGTAGAGCTATAGGGGAATGACTTAGGTGAATGTATGGTCATGGGGGGTGGATCGGGTTTCATATTGAGAATGAGAGGAGGTGGTGATGATTTGGGTGTAGTGATGGTAGGGGAAGTTATGTGAGGAGTCGATGGAGTATATGGAATGACGAGTGGTGGACGTGGAGATGAAGTATACGGTATATGGAGGGGGGGTCGAGTTGATCCTTGGGAATATGGTGGTGTGTAGGGTATAACAAGGGGAGGCCTGGTTGAATTTTGATGATGGGGTGATCCGTAAGGTATGACTAAAGGAGGTTGGGTAGTAGCATTTTGATGAGTGGGATGGATGGTGAGGTCGGCTAATCTGAGTAGTAGTGAATTTTGGGGTGAGTTGGTTGTGTAATGGTTGACTGTGCTGACTGTTGGTGCTTCTGATCCTTGAGTTAGATGGACCCTGATTTTGGATCCGATAGGTGCTATCAGATCCGAGGGATTGAAGTCGAGTTCTCCACAAATGACATTTACCCTGTGCCCACTCCCCTCCCCGTTATGAGTAGGTAGGGGGTTTTGATTGATATTCTGTTGTTGGGGTGGGTTGGGAGGCCCATCCAGGATAAGAGCCTTCTTGTCAATCAAGTTCTGTACCTGATGTTTGAGCTGCCAGCATTGGTCTGTCGAGTGCCCCGGTGCACCCATATGAAATTCACAAATCAAATTGGGGTTGTACCCTGGCCCTTTGGCAGCCTCAGGATTTGGTGGACGTTTGACAAGATACTCACCCTTGAGCAAGATTGGCAGTAACTCAGATAATGTCATGGGTAGCCTGGTAAACACTCTATTAACCCTGTTCGGTCTCGCTTGTTGATTCTGCCCATATAGTGGTGCCTGTTGGTTCTGTCCATATTGTGGTGCCTGCTGCATTTGTGGAGGAACTGTCCGGAAGGGATTCTGCGGTGCTGGAGCCCAGGCAGCTCGAGGTACTGGCGCCCAATGTGCCTGGGGTGCCTGTGGCCGCTGAGCTGGTGCTTGAATGATGAGAGGTTGGCTGGGTTGTACATTATTGACTTGGGTATCCTCTTTCTTCTTGACAAAAGGCACTGATTTCTTTTGTGCCGAGGTCCCCGCTGCTGCACTCAAGGCTGTAAAGTCAAATATTAGACCGGTTCGGATCCCGTCCTCGACCCGGTCTGCCACTTGAACTAAATTCGAGAATGTGCCTGTAGTGTGTCCAACCAAATGAGTGTAAAAGGCATGCCCCAGTGTTGAGATAAACGTAGTGTTCATCTCCTGTTCAGTCATTGCGGGCCGTACTTGTGAAGCGGACTCCCGCCATCTCTGGGCATACTTTTTCACTGTTTCCTTGTGTTTCCTCGTCATCTTAGCCATATCGTTTCGATCCAGACCCACATCTGTATTGAACCGATAATTGTGCCAGAACATTTCAGCCAAGTCCTGCCAACTCTTGATGAGTGTATGGTCCAATCCTGAGAACCACTTGAGAGCCGGTCCTGTCAAGCTTCTTTGGAAAAGTTGTACCAGCAGTCTGTCATCCTCGCCATATTGGCACATTGACCCACAATACAATTTGAGGTGCGACAGAGGACACCCAACACCATTATATTTCTCAAATTCCGGGCATTTAAACTTAGCCGGCAACTGTGCGTTGGGATAGAAGCATAGGTCCCTGAATCTTGTTCCTCCCAGGGTATTTGTGCCCTTCATCCGCCGCATTTCCTCCTGAAGAGATTCAATCTGTTGGGCCATTTTGTCGTCAGTAGCACTCTTAGCTTCAGGAGCCCTAAAGTCACACTCGTCATCTGGGATCATCACCGGAGGCGGTGGGTTCTGTGGTATATAGAGCGGAGGACCCTGATATATTGGCACAGTAGGAGGTGGGGTGGTTTGTTGGTCTGGTCGTATTTGCTCGGGGGGTTCGGGGTTTGACCCGGATGCTTGATGCTGAGTTGCCTGTGCTTGCAGAAAATTGGTGCTACTCAAGACAGCCGCTAAGATTTGTTCCTGCCTTTTCGTTGTTTCTAACAGCTTTGCTATCATTGCATTAGCTTCGGCCAGTTCATTTGTAGCAGGTTGTGGTTCATCTGAGTTACTCATAGTTGATGAAAATGATCGGAGAAAGTATGGAGGCTTCTCAGGAAGTTTGTACTTTTTTCGTTTGGCCACCTGTGGGTACAGAAGACCAAGTGTTACTATCTTATTTACAAAAAGGAAAATGCATGATGTTTTATTAGGTCCGGTAATTATTATGGGATGGTACTCAAAAATGGAAATTTAGTTAGGTGAGCTTGAAAACATGGTTCGTCAGCGCGGAGCTGGATTGTTTTTGAGATAAAATAATTACATCAGCGCGAAGCTGGCATCGACACGGAGTCGGTAAAACGGTTTTGAAAAGAAATTACATCAGCACGGAGCTGGCATCGACACGGAGTCGGTAAAACGGTTTGAAATTACATCAGCACGGAGCTGGCATCGACACGGAGTCGGTAAAACGGTTTGAAAAGAAATTACATCAGCACGGAGCTGGCATCGACACGGAGTCGGTAAAACGGTTTGAGAAGAAGTTACATCAGCACGGAGCTGGCATCGACACGGAGTCGGTAAAACATTTTGAAAAGCAGTTACATCAGCACGGAGCTGGCATCGACACGGAGTCGGTAAAACATTTTGAAAAGAAGTTACATCAGCACGGAGCTGGCATCGACACGGAGTCGGTAAGATATTTTGAAAAGAAGTTACATCAGCACGGAGCTGGCATCGACACGGAGTCGGTAAGATATTTTGAAAAGAAGTTACATCAGCATGGAGCTGGCATCGACACGGAGTCGGTAAACGTTTTTGAAAAAGGTAATTTCATCAGCACGGGACTGGCATCGACACGGAGTCGGGAAAACATTTTGAAAAGAAATTTTTGAGATAAACTGAGTTAGAATAACCCGTATTTTTGGCAGCCCCCAATTCAGTTCTCTGAAATCATCGTCGGCCAGGCGGATCTCCAAGGAAGAGGCGACGCACAATGGCACTCTTAAATCACTTTGTTCCCTGAATAGACGTAGTCTATCCCCCTCGTATCAACAGGGTAAGATCTTTCTAGGCACCGACTTTGATCAAGGACTGCAATTGGTGCTTTGTTAACATCCCTTTTTTTTTTTTGTTTTTTTTGTTTTTCTTGAAAAAGTTGAATGTGTTTGAGTCGATTGATTGGTTGTTATCTTTATTAGATCATAGATGGATCATGAACTTGATTCGCTATGGGTCGTGGACTTGATTTGTTGTGGATCTGGATTGTGGATCCAGTTGAAGTGGATCTGGGTCGTAGACCCAGTTTGATTGGATCTGGGTCGTGGACCCAGTTTGATTGGATCTGGGTCGTGGACCCAGTTGATTGGATCTGGGTCGTGGACCCAGTTGACATGGATCTGGGTCGTGGACCCAGTTTGATTGGATCTGGGTCGTGGACCCAGTTGACATGGATCTGGGTCGTGGACCCAGTTTGATGCGGATCTAGGTCGTGGACCCAGTTTGATATGGATCTGGGTCGTAGACCCAGTTGGGTGGGATCTGGGTCGTGGACTCAGTTGACATGGATCTGGGTCGGGGACCCAATTTACATGGATCTGGGTCGTAGACCCAGTTTGATTGGATCTGGGTCGTGGACCCAGTTGGAAACGGATCTGGGTCGGAGACCCGATTTAAGATGGATCTGGGTCATGGACCCAGTTGGACATGGATCTGGGTTGGGAACCCAGTTGGACATGGATCTGGGTCGTGGACCCAGTTTGGAATGGATCTGGGTCGTGGACCCAGTTTGATATGGATCTGGGTTGGGAACCCAGTTGGACATGGATCTGGGTTGGGAACCCAGTTGGACATGGATCTGGGTCGTGGACCCAGTTTGGAATGGATCTGGGTTGTGGACCCAGTTTGAAATGAACACTCGATGAAGGACAAGTTTGATTATGATCGAGATTGATAGTGAGCCGCGTTGGGCAAAATTCGTTTGGAGCGAGATCGATTACAAGTGGTAGGCCCTGAGTTTTCTAGTAAAGTTAATCATTTGATCATTTTCAAGCTTTAAAACTCAAAACTAAAAAAACTTCCAGAAGAAAAGTTGTTAAGACTGACGTAAGGAACGAAATTAGCAAAAAAAAAAAAAAAATTTTTTTTTTTGGGTCCGTTTTTCAAGTACGGACCTAAGACTTTTTGGCTGGTCCGTGCTTCAAGTACGGACCAGAATATCAATTTTTTTTTTTTTTTTTTTTTTTTGGGTCCGTTCTTCATGCACGGACCTAACACTTTTTGGCTGGTCCGTGCTTCAAGTACGGACCAGAACATAAAAAATTTCCACTGGTCCGTGCTTCATGTACGGACCTAAGAACATTTGCCCAGTCCGTGTTCTAAGCACAGACTTGACAAAATTTCTTGAGTCCGTGCTTCAAGCACGGACCAGAACCTTTTCTGGCCTTCCAACTTTGCTCTGTTTTTTATCCTCATCCCATTTTGGCCATGTTTTTCTGGATTTTGAGGCACATGGCCTCTGTTTTTTGGCTTGGGCCACAAAATGTCACTTTTTTTTTTTTTTGATGATGCACATGATAGCATAAAAAAAAACAGATTTCCCCCTTTTACCTAGGGGGACATATGAACGAGAACAAAGTAAAAAATCCTAAAGTCTATACAACTTGCCTTCAGGGGCTTAAAAAAAAAAATACATCACATATGAACATGGGATGGATACGGAATTAGTTTTGTAAGCCTTAGTGTCCTTTGTCTATTAATTACGCTTCGATGCATGCGGTTTGTGGGTGGTTTTTCGGCTACCCATTCTTCAAACCTTGATGGACACAAAAGTGCACACATCTTAGGTTGGTGAATGGGGTGGATGTTCTCCTCCCAGCCACCCAAAATAGCGATCTCGGGGGCTTGAGAGTACCGGCATCCGGGGTTAGAAATTTAAAGAGGAGGAGGGGTGGCTTATGCATAGGGGTGTGAGTCGCATGTGCATGTGCGTGCATTCTTTGAATTGTATCCATCCTTACATCCTTTGTCCAACAAAATAAAACACATATACAAAGCGCGAAATAAGTAAATATTACAAGCATTCTCCAATGAAAATAAGAATAGAAAAAAAGAGACATGAAAAATGTTAGAAGGTAAGCACAAATACGGAAATGAAGACACATTTTTTTTTTGTTTTTAGAAATAATGACCGAATCAAAAGAGGGTCGGACCCACTAGTCTTGCTTCCCCAGTGGAGTCGCCAAGCTGTGGACACGGGATTTTGAATGTTTTTCAAACATCCCTCCACTTTGGGGTGTTTTTGGAGTCGCCACCATTCAAATTGGTAAAGGGGTGTGAATGGTCACCCGGATTTGTATTTTTGAAAAATCATGTCATTTTGCCATTTTTTTGTAGACTCTCGTAAGATAAGGTATATGGTCCAACCTTTGATTCGAAGGTAAGGGGGTCCATTTATGGAGTAGGGAAGGTGTTAGGCACCCTACTCCATCCACGTGATGTGGTAACCTCGGATTCGATCTTGTGAAAATAAAAAGAAAATAAAAATGAAAAAGAAAGAAAATCGATATGTGCCCTCAAATATGAGGGACTTTCAATGTTGGATTCAATCATTAAGGGCACCCTTATATAGAAGGGGCCCTTTTGTGATTTAACCCATGGTGGTGTGTGCAAATGTGTGGGAAAAGGGAGAGTAGAGGAGGAAAGTTGAGGGGGGTGTTCTTGGTCCAAACCCACCTTGTTCCTTCCTTGACTTCCTTTGACTTTCTTTGATTTCTTTTTCCTTGCTTGACTTGTTTGAGAGAAGGTTGAGAGTTGAGAGTTGGGTGTTGAGAGTTGAGATGAGTTTTGATTTTTTAGAGTTTTTTGTCAAATTTTCATTAGGTGTTGTATGGGGAGAATGGAGGGGTTTTTATAGAGGTTGAGAGGTTTTTTAAGGGTATAATGGGGTGAAGGATGAGAGTAGTGGTTAATGGCATGGGTTTGAGAGGAAAAGGGTATGAAATTTGAGATAAAAATAAGGGTAGTTTTGTAATGAGGGAAATGGGTTATGTTTTAACCCAAATGGTTTGGATCTTACCCAAATCCATTTGGGTAGAGTGTTTGGTGGGGTGAGATGAGTGATGGTTGATGGGTGTAAGAGAGTTGTTTGGAGAATGAGTGTAGAGATGGTTGAAGAGGTAAGGTGTTAGATTTGAGAGGATGTGTAGTGTAAGAGGTTGATTGGTTGGATTTTAGGAGAGGTGAAGGGATGATGACATGTGGCAAATGGGGGAGATGATGAGATTGGTTGATTGGTGATGGTGGTTAGATGATTAGAGAGAAGAGTATGGGGGTGATGATGGGAGGTATGGGTTGGGGTGATTTTGTGGGAGTGTTTTAAGGGAAAGTGATGGATAGATATGGGTTGTGATGTGGGTGGTTGATAGTGTTAGAGAATGGGGAATAGGTTAGGGTATGTAGGGTATGGGTTGTGAGGTGGGTGGTTGAAGATGAGAGGATGGGGAATAGGTTAAGGTTAGGGTAGGGTTATGGGTTGAGTTGTTGGTTGTTGATGATGAGAGGATGGGGAATAGGTTAGGTTAGGGTAGGGTTATGGGTTGAGTTGTTGGTTGTTGATGATGAGAGGATGAGGAGTAGGTTAGGTTAGGGTAGGGTTATGGGTTGAGTTGATTAGATGAGGGAGGTGGAAGGGGATGATGACATGTGTCATCTCTTGGTGATTGGTTTGATGTGATGATGGTGGGTTGGATTGGATTTGGGTAGTAAATTGGGCTTAGGTTAGGATTTGGGCTTAGATTTGGGTTGGGTTAATGTTGGATAAAGTAGTTTGGGTTTGGGTGTGGGCTTGGATAGGGGATTGAATAGTGATGAGGATGGACTTGGGTTTAAAAGGAATGGTTGGGCTTGGGTAGCATAGTATTGGGTTGAGTTGATGTGGATTGGACTTGGGTAATGAGTTAGGCTTAGGTTGGATTGAATATAGAATGAGGTGGTTTTGGATAGAATAAAGATGGGTTTGGGGCTTATATCGGGTTGGCTTTAAAGATGGGGTGTTTGGGTCCATGGGCTACGTAAATAGCCTCGAACATTTATTAATGGAAAATGCAATGGGTTTTGTGTAGGTTTGGGCTTCAGGGCCCATTCCAACTTTCGATTTTTGGCGGCATCTTACGTCGAGGGCCCGCTCAAATTCGGGTGTCTACAACAGCGAGGTTAATATAATGGTGGTGGTGGTGGTGGTAGTAGAAAAGAATTGAGGATGGAAAATATGGGTGGATTTCATTTTCCCACCCATATGAGTGGGAAAGTGAAATCCATGATTTAGTGGACTTTTTGAATGGGGTGGAAAATGAATTTCCATTTCCATGTGCAATCAAACACTTGAAAAATGTCATTTTCCATGGAAATTGATTTTCCACCCTATTTTCCATGTGCAATCAAACATACCCTAAAATAACTTAATTTTGGATGAATAATTTTCGATGGAAATGAAGGACGTGTACTTATAAAAGCACCATAGCCAATTTTTTTTTGTTTTATATAGGTTAAAGTTTTTGGAATGAGCAAATTTTTAGTGAGGATAGTCTATATGGTCTAGAGATTATCCTCACCAAAAATCTGTCAATTTTGAAAATTTTAACTCGTCAAAAATAGTTAAAAAAAAAAGAATGGACGATTTACGATTATTGAACTTGTTTTGATAGGGTTAGAAATTTCAGGATGTGTTGATTTTAGTGAGGATGATCTCCTCATTGTAGAGATCATCATCATAAAAAATCAACTTATTCCAAAACTTTTAACCTATATAAGACAAAATAATTTAGTCATGGTGTGGGTTTATTAATTTGTGGGGTGCTTATATACTAATGAGGAGATCATCCTCACCAAAAATCTACTCATTTCAAAATTTTTAATCCATATAAGACAAAATAATTTAGTCATGGTGTGGGTTTATTAATTTGTGGGGTGTTTATATACTTATCAATGGGGTATAAGAGGTAATATCTTTTTAAGAATAAGGGCATATTTGTTCGTGTCGAAAAAACGAAGTGCTTACCGTTTCAGCACTTTTTTTCAGCATCAAAATAGTGCTGAATTTTTTTCACTTATTTTCAACAATAAGTGCTGAAAATATAGAGTAAACAAACGCGTTATTTTAACACAAAGTGTTGAATTTAATTTTTTTTAATCGTAAGTACTGAAAAATAATACGAACAAACACTGCTGAAGTTTAGAGAGCTGTGGTGTTGGACCGTTGATGTGGTGATTTATTTAAGTCAAACCACTATATTTGTAAGGAAAGTGTTTCTAATATTAAATTGAAATCTTGATATTTTAAATTTAAAATTTCCGTGTATAGAGTCCTGTTGGAGGTATGTGTAATTAGTTAATAAATAGAGTTTTTTAATAAAAAATAGGATTTGAAGGTTATACTTGGTCACCGAACAGTGTGTCAACAAAATCGCACTCGAGAGAATCTTATCTCAGTAATTGAGAAAATAAAAGACTGACCTACTGTGAGCCTATACGTGTATCACGTGAGCCTTGCGTTGTATCCATATATACTGTATTTTGTAGCATAGAAAAGCTCGAAAAGTAGACTGACTATAAATATCGAAACCCAAACTCTTTCGCAAACCCTCGAACCTGTTTCTACTTTCTCCTCTGGTTCTGATAGAAGAAAGGGAAAGCTTTTAGACGAAAACGCAGACATAGAGAGAGAGAGAGATTAGTCGATCTCCACGTCCAGATCTTTCGAAGTAGTGATGGATCTTTTGGTAAGTTAACATTGAAGATCCGATTCTGAAATCTGAATCTCTATTTGATTTCTTCTCGAATATTTTAAGTTTTTATTTTTTAAGATTTGAAGCATAAGTTATCATTTTTCTTGGATTACAGCATCACTTATCTTCTTGAGAATTCCTCTACCCAACAAAACAAATTCTTCAAAATGGAAGCAGCAGCAGCGATTTTGCTTCACGCCGCCAATCACGACTCCTGCAATCGCTTTCAATACTATCTCCTACGGCTTCCTATTCCGACTACCGTCTCCATTATTCCCATTATTACCCCTCAAACCACCATTATTTACTAAAATACCCGCACACTCTCCACCCTTATCTTTCTAGCTCTAGATCTATCGATTTTCTCTCTCTTTCTAAAGATCGCAAGCAAGGCCTTTGTTTGGGAATCGGGTTAATCTTATTCTCGATAAGAGATGTCTTCATTGAGGAGCTATGGTGTGTCCTTAACAGATAAAACCTTTCATCAGCTTCCACACCCAGCTGGTTCCCATAATTACAGAAGGTTCGTTCCTTTTGTCTGATATTGTTATTCTGTTTTGTGTTTTTTTTTGTTGTATTTGTATTTGTATTTGTATTTGTATTTGAGTTTCTTTCTTTAATTATTTATTCTTAAATTATTCATTTGTTTAATCTCATTTACAATGTTCCAATTTCATGAATCCATTCTTTAAACCGGTTCATTGAATATTGTCACATGTTTTGAATCCTAAACAATCATTAATTTTCAAAACAAATACTCTTTTGAAAGCAATTGAAAATCATCGATTTTAAGAGGTATAATAGAATTCACTGATAAAATCGAAAACAAATAGGCAGAACAAAAAAAAGGTAACACAAAGATATAATGAGGTTCAGCTTTGTTAGCCTGCATTCTTGAAAGAAACTCACACCCAAAAGTTGTGTGGTTGCTGCCTTTATTTCTTTTATTTATAGATTACAAAGAGAGAGAAAATAGGAGAATAAAATCTGATCTCCTAAAAAGGAGGAGAGAAAACATAAAGAGTGTGGAAACAGGGAGTTTGGAGATTGTGTGATCTCGTCTCCTAAAATCTAGCCCAATAACCCCCCCTCAAGTTGGAGCATGGATATCATGCATGCCCAATTTGTCGATAAGCATCCGTGAACAATCATGACCCAATGCTTTTGTAAAGATGTCTGCCAACTGATCAAAGGTATGCAAATATACTGGTTTGATAAGGCCGGATTGAACATTTTCTTGAATGGAGTGGCAATCGAGCTCAATGTGCTTGGTCTGTTCATGAAAGATGGGATTGACTGCAATATGGAGAGCAGCTTTGTTGTCGCAAAACAGACTAATGGGTTGGGTATGAGTAATCCCAAGACCACTGAGAAGATACTTCAACCATGTAAGTTCGCAACTGAGGAAAGCCATAGCCCTATATTCGGCCTCAACAGAAGAATTGGAAACAATGGCTTGTTTCTTCGTTTTCCATGATATGGGACTGGAACCAAGCATAGTATAGTAGCCACTTGTCGATTTGTGGGTCATGGGACAGCTTGCGCAATCAGAATCACAGTAACCTGATAGATGTAAGGAGCTAGAGGAGGAAAACATAATTCCTTTTCCAGGAGTGCCCTTCAAATAGCCTAGAAGGCGCATGGCAGCATCATGATGAGGTTGAAGAGGGTTTTGCATGAATAGACTAAGTATATGCTCTGAATAGGTAATGTCGGGCCTAGTGATGTTAAGATAAATTAGAGTATTAGCTATGTAGTAGTTTATTAAGATGCGTCCAGATACATCAAATTATATTGAATGTTTTAGTTATGCGGATATTTTAACTGAATGTATGTAACCATTGTCTATTTAATAGAATGCTCTCCGGTGATCAAAGTATGGGTATTTCAGTTTTTCTCAAATATTCTCATGATCCTATACCTAATTTGTGTTCTAAATCCCATTTTTCTTATTTGTTTTATGTATCGATCTGGAGCACATATCACCACTTCAAAGTCTTCATCTCATGTTCCATCACCACTTCTCTTCACGTGTTATCCCATAGGCACACCCCCGTGTGCCCTTTTCAAGTTTCCATTCAATCCCATCACCATTTGCTGAAAAACACAGAGCTCTGCCACACGTTGCCATTGTTGCATGCATTGGCCACATTGTTTGCCTTGTAGAGTAATCATCATCACAACAGAGGATAAAAAATCTCTCTCTCTCTCTCTCTTGATATATATATGTGTGTGTGTGTGTGTGTGTGTTTGTGTTTGTGTGTGTGTGGACTTTGTTAAGTCATTCTGTCTAGAGTTAAGTCTTCTATGATTGGAAGTGTGTTCAGATCTACCTTCATTGTCTCAATTCACATTGTCTTTGAGTCTTCCTCTCTCCTTTTAGTACCTTGAACTTGCATATTTTTTCTTATCAAGATTCTAGTTGGCCTTCATTGAACGTGCCCAAACCATCTTAGTCAACTTTTTATTAGTTTATCTCCTATTGAAGCTACTTCTACATTTTCTTGAATGTGTTCATTTCTAATTTTTTCTTTCTTAGTCTTTCTACATAACTATCTCAACATCCTCATCTCTTTTATGCTCAAACTGTTAATATGAGACTTCTAGACTTCTAAACATTTAGCTCCATAAAGCATAGCTCGTGTTTTACTACCATCTTATAAAATGTTCCCTTTAATTTGATTGCATGTTAGCGATTGGGTATATTTTATAAATTCTGGTACGAGAGAAGTTTGAGTATGTGTTACTGATCAAAAAAAGTTTGAGTATGCGTTGATTTTGTCATATTTTGGTATAAATCATCCGAATTATTGAATGATAAAACCAAAATATACTCAAAACTTTTTTCATGTTTTTTCATACTCGAACTTTTTCTATACACTATGATTTTCATTTAGTATCCAAGGGATCTAAGGCGTGGAAACATATGTGATTGCTTTTGTAGCGTTGACGTAACAAGTGATTTGGCCTTTCTAATATCTAGTGATGGGCAACAACTTGATTCCGGTTTGACTCTTCTGCTGCCTGTGATAGGTTTCTAGAACCCTACAACTATTTGACTTTTTAGAAGAAGAAAAAAAAAATCAACTGCATTATACTTTTCATGAAAAAGTAAATCCTGTAAAAATTGCATATTAAGCACAAATAACATGGCATATGGGTAACTGGGATTCTGGCAAGTGCCCCTCACTTTATAAACTGGCGTCTACCTCATTTGGCATTGCTCCATCGTTGTTAGTTCGAACTTGGGACTATATTCTCTTTTAGACTGCTGAAGAAATTTGTCTAATTGGTGTTAGTAGATTTTGTATCTGCTGTCTATATGAAGTCAACTAAAAAGGATGACAAGTTGTATAGCCAATAGGAAAGTACAGGATATTGTATCATTAGAATAATACTGTATAGCATATCTGATGATAACAATTAGAGGGACTCAGTGAATGCAGTAAGATAAATTAATTTGTGGTGTAAATTTATGTTGTTTTTCTTTTTCATTTTTCTTTTGATATTTCCTAAGTGCCGAAATGTTAGAAGGTTTGTACATTTTCTTAAATTGATTATATTATGAAATCATGGTTTATAGTTGCCCATTTCTTAAGAAATTTATTTTATTCTTTGGACGTTTGTGTAACTTGGATGGAGTAATTTTGTGGTGCATTTACCTATCAAAAATAAATAAATTTTGTGGTGCTTCTAAAAATAATGGTTGCTCTCTAGTTAGGGTTCTAAATGAGTTTACCCTTGATGAATCACATACATTCCTCCATGGTAACATTATTGCTGCATTATTATTTTCCTTTTAAATTTTGGTTTATAACTTAGAATAGTTGTGCATACATTTAAGGAAATGCAGATGAAGTACGCCACATTCTTTTCAAGTGTGAAAGGACAAAAGCCAGTCATTTGTTGGCACTTGGCAGTAAATCTGCAAAATTTAGTTTCTGATTACCATGACAAACTGGTTTGCTGTGCTAATGTCGTTCTTTTGTTGCTATAAACAGGAGAAATGGAATATGGAGGTCACCAGAAGCAGCTGTTGTCCCTAATTTCCATCTCCCAATGCGCAGTCTTGAGGTAAAAAATAGGTATGCTCTCATTACCTTTTACATATTGGTCCATCCTTGCTTCGGTACTATTGTGTGCAACTTAAAAGGAACTATACTCCTATTATATTTTTGGTCTTGCAAGTGTGTTACCATGTGGAGACAGGATTGCCTTTTGACTTGATTCCTCTTTTTCAAAAGAGTTCTCAGTATATGTCATATTTCTTTTGCCCATTTTCTAAAAGAAACTTGGATTCTATCAATAAAAAAAGAAAAAAAAAAATGGACAGAAAAAACATCTTCAAATCTGAAGAGGGATGAGCAATAAGCAATGACTGAAGTCTATGTGACCATTGAATTTATTAGAGTTTGAGACAGGAATCATGTTCGGTAGTATGACTATTGATCACAAACTCGATTAAGAGACCGAACTCTAATTGACCATTGCATTTGTTAGAGTGTGAAACAAGAATCATGCATTGATCAACAATTTTTATTTTGCTAAAAAAAATCAACATTTTCATATAAAAAAGAAGTTGATCAATGCACGGTTCCTGTTTCAACATATGAACTCTCCAGAAAAACAAATTGATTGTTGTGTATTCAATAAAAAACTTTTTTTTATCAAAACAAAACTTTTAATCTATGATAAACATATAAATGGAATCCACATTATGCTACATAAAAAACCATGGTGTTGGAGATTGAGAATGGGTATTGGGCCCATTAAGAGGAATTGGTGCCACATAGGACTTAACCAATTGGTGTTCTATTGTTACTTTAACGTTTCTATTGGTATGTAACTTTGCAGGACATCATCAGAAGATATAAAGTCTCTTAGACTGATCACAGCCATCAAGACTCCATATCTACCTGACGGCAGATTTGACCTCGAAGCTTATGATGCCTTAATGCACACGCAGATTGTAAACGGTGCCGAAGGTGTAATAGTGGGTGGCACAACTGGCGAAGGCCATCTAATGAGCTGGGATGAACACATCATGCTAATCGGACACACTGTCAACTGCTTTGGTGGATCAATCAAGGTGATTGGGAACACCGGAAGTAACTCAACTAGGGAAGCAATCCATGCCTCAGAACAAGGATTTGCCGTTGGGATGCACGCAGCTCTTCACATCAATCCTTATTATGGAAAGACGTCCTTGGAAGGTTTGGTTGCTCATTTTGAGGCTGTTCTTTCCATGGGTCCGACCATTATCTACAATGTGCCATCAAGAACTAGCCAAGATATTCCTCCCTCTGTGATCCACCAAGTGGCGGAGAGTGTTAATATGGCTGGTGTTAAGGAATGTGTGGGAAATGATCGGATAGCAGAGTACACGGATAAAGGGGTAGTTGTATGGAGTGGGAACGATGATCAGTGCCACGATGCCAGGTGGAGCTTTGGTGCTGGTGGAGTTATATCTGTTACTAGTAATTTGGTTCCCGGGTTGATGCGTAAGCTTATGTTTGGAGGCAAGAATGCTTCTCTGAATTCAAAGCTCATGCCATTGATCGAGTGGTTGTTTCGTGAGCCAAATCCAATTGGCATGAACACAGCTTTGGCTCAGCTGGGAGTGGTGAGGCCAGTGTTTCGGCTACCTTACGTTCCCCTTCCTCGAGCAAGGAGGGTAGAGTTTGTCAACATTGTGAAGGAGCTCGGACGTGAGAATTTTGTTGGAGAAAAAGAAGTGCAAGTTCTTGACGATGATGACTTCGTCTTGGTGGGTCGGTACTGATCTGCACTTGAATGTTTGTCACTATTAAGTTATAGATTTCTGTTGCGGTTCGAGAAATAAGTTGAACTTATCAACAATTTGTTGGAAGATTTCGTGGATATTTCAGAACTAAAAGCTCGTATCGTATTTTAGTCCATGTTCTTGTATTCTAGGAATTTTCTTATCCCCACAGTCATCCACTCCCCCAATTGTGAGAAATTTTCGCTAACATGGATGATAAGATTGCCATATATATCATCCATTGGTCACAGTGGGTTTTGTTTTCGGAAGCATTGTTATGGTTTACATGATTTGGTGATTGAAACCGCCAAGACCATTTAATTTGTAACTTTGTTGGATGATTTTGTGTCATTTCCCCCTCTCTAATATATAGGTAGAAATATTTCTCAACTCTGCTGAGCCATGATTGACATAAAGGAGAAAATCATTTTTGACAGACTCAGGTCATGAGATTTGAACGGGTAGACCAAGTATGTATGGCCTGGCAATGTGAGAACCCAGCCTTGCATCCAACTGTGTGTCATGTCTGTCATGGGTCTCTATTTTAATTTTATTTTTTCTTGTTAGTCCTCACTTCTCTTCCCTTCGTATGTTATTGCAAATCTGCAACAACTAGAAGTAATTTTAAGTTTCTAATTTGTAATATTTTCCAGTTTTCTTTAATAGTTTAATCAAGTCAAGTCCTCATATGTGGTGTTACTATTGCTGCCACCTCAGCGTCTTTTTTACTTCTCAGGCTCCATTGTTTTGTCCATAATATATATATATATATATATATATATATATATATATATATATATATATATATATATATATATATATATATATATATATATATATATATATATATATAGGGGCGGTTCATGGGACATATGTAAAAACAACGATTTTTCAAAATATGGGTTAGAGGTTTTGGATTGAGCTGATTTTTTGCGAGAATGGTCACTATGATGAGAAAATCATCATCACAAAGAATCAGCTCAAGCTGAAAATTTTAAATCCATCAAAAGTGATTTACAAATTGTTGGTAAAAATTGGTAAAAAATTGATGGTACACATTCTAAATCACTTTTAATAGGGTTAGAAGTTTCAGATTGGACTGTTTTTTCGGATGATCTTCCTATCGTAGAGATCATCCTCACAAAAAATCAGTTCAATTTGAAACTTCTAACCCATATTTTGAAAATTTATTAATGTTACATTGTTTTTACATATGTTTTTTCATATGTTCCTTGATCTGTTCCCATATATGTATTATGAAGTTTTTAACTTTATATCAATTCTCAATTTGTCACTAAATCTGAACTACATAAGTAAAATAAGATTAGGGCCTGTGTGGATTGATTTTTCTAAGTACTTCTGACTTTTGCGAGTCAGAAGCACTTTAAACGTGTTTGGATAAATAACTTCTGTAAAGAACTATTTTACTATGAAGTCATTTTAGTGCTTTTTCATGGAGTACCGAAGGTGCTACTTCTCTAAACTACTCTTGCGCGGAACTACAAAATATTATCAAAATGACGGGATTGGAACAAGTATACCCCTCATAAATTTTGAAAATTGCAAACCTAGCCTCAAAAAGGCAATTGGAATAATATTATATTACTATCCATTGATATGGTACCGTCTTTTGGTGTAACATTTGGGACAAGTATACCCCTCATAAATTTTGAAAATTACAAGCATACCCTCAAAAATGCAATTGCAGTAATACTATATTACTATCCATTGATGTGATGGTAGCTTTTTGGTGTAGTACTTGGGATAAGTATGCCCCTCATAAATTTTGAAAATTACAAGCATACCTTCAAAAATGCAATTAAATAATATTTTATTATTATCCATTGATGTGGTGGTAGTCCTTTAGTGTAGCATTTGAATTTGGATTTCTAACTCCCCAATTACTCATTCAATGATTTATTCATGAACATTCCAATTATGGTTGAAATTTTCTTATTGCAAGATTGATGTGAACAATTACACACAAATTTACTATCCATTGATGTGGTGAAAGCTTCTTCATATTTTTAGTGGTTGTATATATTTGCTCACAATATCTTCTATTTGTTTATAATTATTGTGTGTTTATATTAGTTTTTATGGATAAAAACAATAACTTTTATTTCTTTAAAAAAATAATTTGTTGAGTTATAATGTTAAAAATAGTAACTGATACTTATAAGGGCATTTTAATCATTTTAACAGAATCCAAAATAGTTTTTGATATGATTCATCTTGGAAGTTCCTCTTGATGATCTCTTCTAAGAATCTTTTAATTCGAAGGAAACACAAGTTGTGTAGAAACTAAAGATGATGTTGATCGGATTAGGACCTTAAGGAAGCTATGTCCTTAAAACCCCAACCTTAAGACGCCACAAAGGATGATCACTTCTTTGATAAGTCGAAGATTCATGTCCTCCTTCAAGAACTCGAACAAGAACTCAAACTAGAACACATGAAACAAAACAAAGTTCTTGAAGAAATTTCAATTCTCATAAAAAGTAATTGTCAATTGTGTTTTAATTATAAGATGAGGTGCCCTTTTATAGATAAATTAGATCAAGATTGGTTCTAATTAGTCCTTAGGAAATAAAGACCAAAACTAAGGACAATTAGGATATAAAATTCCCAATTAACCCTCGTATCTCACTTGATCTTCCAAATTGATCCCTTGTATAAAAAGATAGTTGACCATCCTTGGGAAAGCTTTGATATCTCAAATTTAGGTCTTAGACACTTCTAAAACGGCCTCCTTATATAGTACTTCCACAATCAAGTTTTGTAATGCTTGTAAAACCTCTTCTAACCTCTTTGTCCTTGACCTAGCCAATTCCTTGCAATGATTTTTGAGAAGACTTGGGAATATCAACCCGATCTCCATTAGTTTCCAAACACAAAACTCTATCAAAAGTACTTCTCACAGTACTTTTTAGAACCTGCATCCAACTACACAACAGTTATCCACCTACTCCAGACAGTACTTCAAAAAGTACTTATGTTCTAAGTACTTGTGGCTCCTGTATCCACACGGGCTTAATGAATTTGATAAAATATACGCAGTTACTTTTGTTTCAAAATTTTAATTTCAAAAGAAGATAAAATTTAGTAACCACCATTATATTTTGTATTTACACATTTTTTTCCCCATGAGTTGCTTGAACCTAATCCTTTTTCCAATTCAAAATAAATATTTTCAAGATATGTATCATCAAATTACGCATTAATGTTGACCACTGGATTTCATATTTATCTTACATTGAGGAGTCACGATCCCAATTGGATTGTTAAGCAGAAGAGAGGTTATTGCCGCATCAACTTTTACTAATGCCACACCAATTTTTATGTAAATCAGCACACAATTGGTATGGCTCTAGCAAAAGTTGGTGTGGCAATAGCAGCTTTCTTGTTATTAATTATTATATGCAAGTGAGGCTTTCACCTCAAAACGCTGGTCATTTCGGATGAACACATTTTAGGTTATCCTTTTCGAACCTTAGACTTTACATAAAGCGCTCATTCTAATTAACATTCTGATTTTGTGTTTTTTTAATTGATTTGTCCTACATGTGGCCCATTGTGTGTCTAAAATAGTGTTAGAAGAAGCCCATTTATGATGTAAACCAGAATAAAACCATACTAATAAACAAATAGTTGACCATACTAACACAAGCAAATAAACAAAGAGAGCTTCTATTAACACATCAACTTTTACTTATAGCACACCAATCTATATATATATATATATAGGGAAATGTTCAGCACCCTAAGTTTTACCACACACTTTAACAAACGTTTTTTGTCCTACATGGGTTATAAGTTTTGGAATGAGCTGATTTTTGGTGAGGATGATCTCTATGATTAGAAGATCATCCTCCCCAAAAATCAGCTCATTCCGAAATGTTTAGCCCCATGTTTACACGTTGAAAAATCGTGGACCGTCCATTTTTTGTAAATCAATTTTGATGGGGTTAGAAGTTTTGGAATGAGCTGATTTTTGGTGAGGATGATCTCCTCACCATAGAGATCATCCTCACCAAAAATCAGCTCATTCCGAAACTTCTAACCCATGTAAGACAAAACGCGTTTGTTAAAGTGTGTGGTAAAACTAAGGGTGGCGAACGGGACCCATATATATATGCTAACAGCAGTTTAATTTCAAAAGGATTGGTGTGTTGTAAGTAAAAGTTTGTGAGAATAAAAAAGGGAAGAAAGCTTATGCACATTAGATTCTTTTTTAATTGTTGAGTTAGAATTGTGATGATGTAATGCTCTTTAACCTGATAGTTCACAGAACTATAAATCTTTGTCCTTGTGTATCTCAAAGCAAAGGATTTACGGTTCTATGGAGGAAGTGTACAAAATCGAACGTCAGATTATCACTACTCATTGTGTTACCATAGTTGTCCCTACTAGATAGAATCGCGAATTAATATGAAATGAATAAAATTTATGATACAGTTTATAATGACATCCTCTTTTGGTTTTTTTATTTTTTTAAATATATATATATATATATATATATTTTAGGGGGGGGGGGGGGGGAGGTGAAAGAGGAAAAATAATAAATTTGAAAAGATATTATTCAATGTGTATTGCACACACACAAGTCACAAAGGGAGCGCAAACCTTAGTCACAAAATTATCCAAATTTTTCAAAAAATTCTCTGAATTAGGGTTTAGCCAATTAATTGACAATTTCTAAATTCATCATTGAATATGGCAACATTTTTACCCTTCACCTCCAAAATTTTAGATTTTTTTAACATTGAAACATCTAGAGTAAGATAGGATTTAGAGAGAGGTTGAAGATGATAAATTTTAGTAAGAAACCCAATAAAATAGTTTGTATAATCTATAAAATTTTGCCCATTTTTTTATGATTTTTTTTTGAATTTATCCAAATTAATCAAATTGAACCCTCACCGAATAATAATTACGTAATCTGAAATTTTTACCTATGACACGAACTAGCAAGTTGAACCAATGAACCTTAACAAACCAAGAATCGAATTATTTCTGCCTACCCCTACAAATCAGATTAATTGTAGAGTGGTGTGCCACAAACTTGTAATCGAAACAAACTGATCAATCAAGTAACTTAGCATTGACTCAGTTAGATGCTCATGCTAATAAAATATTAAAACTCCATTCAAAGAAACCACTAATTAAAATAAAAATTAACCCATCATTCCTTTTAACTCCTTCCAACCATCATGAATTTAATATTTCTAATATTTATTAAGACGGACATCATTATCAATATATTTATTATTATTTGGACTGAAGAGTTTGACCATATTGGCCATTTATGAACTCCCAACAAATCCAAGGGTGGAGAAATCCTCCTCGAGATTAGAGTATTTATTGTGGAGTTGATGCATCAAAGCTTGATTCTCTTGATGGAGTAACTTCCCATTCTCCTCGATCATACATCTGTTCTCCAAATAAAGCTTCAAATTCTTTAATTCCATCTTTGTCCTCAATACCACCATCACATCTCTTCTTTCCAACCTTCTCCTACTCCTCCTGCTGTAATAATCAAAACATCTATACATTAGAATCATCAAATAAATGGAACCCAATTTGATATATTTTTTTTAATAAAAAATATTAAAAATGAAAAAAATTATAAAGTAGTGAAGAAGAGAAACATCTATACATTAGAATCATCAAATAAATGGAACCCAATTTGATATTTTTTTTAATAAAAAAAACTAAAAATGAAAAAAATAATAAAGTAGTGAAGAAGAGTGGGTCGATAGCACGTATAAATAGTAGGGGTGCAACTTGGTTCGGGTTGGTTCGATTTAGAGCAAAATCAGAACCGAACCGACCAAGATCAGTTCTATTATATGAGAATCAGAACCAAACTGACTTGGTCTAGAACCAAACCAACCCAAACTGACCTTAATTCGGTTTGGTGCGGTTCGGTTTGATGGGTTGTCAAAAGAGAGAGAGAGAGATCATTCGAATTCTATACGAAATTGATCCCCAATTCTTCGATTCAAACCCTATAATCACTAAAGATCAGCACAACTAAAAAACGCATACAAAATAAAAATAAAAATAAAAATAAAAACCAAACTCAAACCTGTCACAGGTCATATATCGCAGGCCGCAGGTTGCAAATCATAGGTCCCAGTCGCAGCAAGAGAGAGAGAGAGAGAGAGGGAAGGAGATGTGCCGGATGCTATCGGTGGTAGCCGCAGGTCGCTGTAGACACCCCAATTTGAACGGGCCCTCACTTGGAAGGGCCCAAAAATAGTAATTTTCTAAATAAATCTGGCCAACGGGTCTTGATGGCTTGAATCATCGAAACATGACATTTTCGCCAGAATCAAAGCCTCTAACGCCTCTCAATGGTTTAGTAGGTCCACTAAGAGGATTCGGCATGCTCCCATCCACCCCACTCCATTCGGAATACCGATTTTCCAACAAAATAGGCCAACGGGCCTCTAAGGCCCAAAACGATAAAAATGGCAAATTTGAGTAAATTAAGGCTCCAAGACCACCCAATGGTCTAAGGGACCCACAAGAAGGGTTGTGACCCATCCCACATGTGTTCAACATCACCGCTCCATGCTTACATCCAAAAATTGATAAAATCCTTCAACGGGCCTAAAAAGTCCGATTTGTCAACACGTGACATTTTTGATCAAATCAATAATTTAAAAAACACAAAAAAAAAAAAAAAAAAAAAAAAAAAAATTAAAAAGGTGAGACTTGGGAGACCTACCCTTCACCTATCATATACCGCTCCGCCTCGAAATTAGTAAACACCCTAAACCCACCTAAGGTCCACAAGCCCTCAACTCTTTCCTAAATTCATTTCTACCTTACCCATTAACTCAAAATTAATCTAAGCCTAAAAACCAACCTCTCTTCTCAAAGTCCAATCCAAGATAAACCTTACCCAACTCAGAACAACCCACAACCCTTCTAAACCCAAGCCCAACACTTAAAAGCCCACTAACTATTACCCATATCCAACTCATTACCTAACCTATAACCTTAACCTATTACCCATTACCCACATCAACCAATCAACCCCTCAACATCGAAAGATGACACATGTCATCACCACCCTTCACCTCCTTCATCTAATCACCCACCCCCATCACCATTCTCTAAACACTCAATCTAACCCACATTACCTCTCTCCAAAATCACCTCAACCCATACCCTACCCTAACTGATGTGAACCTTCTTGGATTAAGACCTTCTCTTGATGATCTCTTCTAAGAACCCTTTTATTCGAAGGCTTCGAACGTTCTAGATTGTTTTAAAACAAATTCAAAATGTTGATCGGACTAAAACCCCAAGGAAACTAAGTCCTTGAAACCTCAATCTAATGACACCACAAGGATTGATCACTTCCTTGATAAGTCGAAGAGTCATGTCTTTTCTTCAAGAACTCGAATGAAAACTCATAAAGAACTCATAAAGAACCCATAAAGAAAACATGAAACAAAACTAAAGTTTCTTTGAATAAACTTCAAAATCTCATAAGATGTAAATTATCAATTGTGTCCCAATTACAAAATGAGGTGCCCTTTTATGGACAAATTAGATCAAGATTAATTCTAATTAGTCCTTGAAAAAATAAAGAAAATCTAATTAGTCCTTAGGAAATAAAGAATTCAAACTAAGGACAATTAGAACATACAAATTCCCAATTAACCCTTGTATTCAAATTGATCTTCCAAATTGACCTTTTGCATAAAAAGATAGTTGACCATCCTTGATGAAACTTTGATATCTCCGAAGTTAGCCTTAGAATCTTCTAGAATGGCCTCTTTGTATTGGACTTCCACAATCAAGCCTTGCAATGCCTCTTCCATCCGTTTTGTCATTGCCCTAGTCATCGGACCGCCAATTCCTTGCAATGGTTCTTGAGAAGACTTGGAAACAGCAACTCGATCTCCATTATTCTCCCCCTCTTCGAAAAGATTCGTCCTCGAATCACCTACATTAAACAAGGATAAATCAGCAACATTAAAAGTTGCACTAACATTACCATAATCACTTGGCAAATCAACTTTGTAGGCGTTATCATTGATCTGTTCCAAGACTTGAAATGGACCATCTCCTCGAGGTTGCAATTTTGATTTCCTTTGGGTAGGAAACCGCTCCTTACGCAAGTGCACCCAAACCCAATCTCCAGGGTGGAAGATAACTTTCAAACGACCCTTATTGGCTTGCTTAGCATATTGCTCATTCTTCCTGTCAATGTTAGCTCGAACTTTGGCATGTAAATCTTTCACAAAGTCTGCCTTTTTCTTACCATCAAGATTAGCATGTTCATTAGTAGGCAAAGGTAAAATATCCACAGGCGTTAAAGGATTAAAACCATAAACAATCTCAAATGGAGAAAATGAAGTAGTTGAATGAATAGTCCTATTATATGCGAACTCAATATGTGGTAAACACTTTTCCCATTGTTTTAAATTTTTTTGAATGATAGCACGCAACAAGGTAGTGAGTGTCCTATTAACTACTTCAGTCTGGCCGTCCGTTTGAGGATGTGCAACAGTAGAAAATAGAAGTTTAGTTCCTAATTTACTCCATAAAGTACGCCAAAAATAACTAAGGAACTTAACATCTCTATCACTAACAATTGATTTAGGTAGCCCATGCAATCGAACTACCTCCTTGAAAAACAATTCAGCAATATGTGTTGCGTCATTGGTTTTAGTACATGCAATAAAATGGGCCATCTTACTAAACCTATCAACAACAACAAATATACTATCTTTACCATTTTGAGTCCTTGGCAATCCTAAAACAAAATCCATAGAAATATCAATCCAAGGCTGATTAGGTACAGGCAAAGGGGTATACAAGCCATGCGGTCGAATTTTAGACTTTGCTTGCTTACATGTAATGCACTTGTCACAAATAGATTGAACATCATGCTTTATATGGGGCCAATAAAAATGCTCACGTAAGATATCTAAAGTTTTTAGGACACCAAAATGACCCATTAAACCTCCCCCATGACTTTCCCTTACAAGTAATTCACGAATAGAACAATTAGGCACGCATAATTTATCTTTCTTGAAAAGAAATCCTTCATGCCTATAAAAGTCACCAGATGCACACTTAGCACATGCATTCCATACTTGGCTGAAATCAGAATCATTGGCATACAAATCTTTAATTAATTCAAAACCAAGTAGTTTAGTTTGCAATGAAGTAAGTAACACGTACCTTCTTGATAATGCATCGGCCACAACATTTTCCTTCCCACGTTTATATTTAATTACATAAGGAAATGTTTCTATAAACTCCAACCATTTAGCATGTCTTTTATTAAGCTTACCTTGGGTCTTCAGGAATTTTAAGCTCTCATGATCAGAATGAATGATAAATTCCCTTGGCCATAAATAATGTTGCCATGTTCGAAGAGTTCTCACTAGTGCATAAAGCTCTTTGTCATAAGTAGGATAATTCAATGCTGCCCCACTTAGCTTTTCACTAAAATAAGCTATTGGCTTAGAATCCTGCATCAAAACAGCTCCTACTCCAATCCCGGATGCATCACACTCTATTTCAAAAGCTTTATCAAAGTTTGGCAAACACAACAAAGGTGCATTAGTTAACTTATCTTTCAAAGTTTGGAAAGCCTGATCATGCACATTAACCCAATTAAAAACAACATTCTTTTTAACAAGTTCATTCAAAGGTGCAGCAATAGAACTAAAATCCTTAACAAACCTTCGATAAAAACTTGCTAAACCATGGAAACTTCTTACCTCGTTCGCATTCTTAGGTGTAGGCCAATCCTTTATTGCCCTTACCTTTTCCTCATCAACACTAATTCCCTGCGAACTAACAACAAATCCAAGAAACACAACAGATTCCATACAAAATGTGCATTTCTTAAGATTAACATATAATTGATGTTCTCTTAACACACTAAACACAGCATGCAAATGCTTCACATGGTCATCAACATTTTTGCTATAGACTAAAATATCATCAAAGTAAACTACCACAAATTTTCCCATGAAAGCACGCAAAACATGGTTCATTAATCTCATGAATGTACTAGGGGCGTTAGTTAAACCGAAGGGCATTACTAACCATTCATACAACCCATATCTAGTTTTAAATGCAGTTTTCCATTCATCTCCCTCTTTCATGCGAATTTGATAATACCCATTCTTTAAATCAGTTTTAGAAAATAAATGAGAGCCTTGCAATTCATCAAACATATCATTTAACCTAGGGATAGGATGCCTATATTTTACCGTTATCTTATTAATAAGTCGATAGTCCACACACATGCACCATGTTCCATCTTTCTTTGGTACTAAGAGAATAGGAACCGAACATAGGCTGAGACTCTTTCTTACAAATCCCTTTTGCAACAGTTCATCCACTTTTCTCTGTATCTCCTTTGTTTCCTCGGGATTAGCTCTATAAGCAGGTCTATTTGGTATAGCAGAACCAGATATGAAGTCTATTTGGTGCTCAATTCCTCTTAAAGGAGGTAAACCATGTGAAATCTCCTCGGGGAAAAGATCCTCAAAATCCTGTAATAAAGACAAGACAACACTAGGCAAAGAGGAGTTAAGATCGTCAGTAGAAAAATAAACATCTTTGTACATAAGAACTAGAACTTGTGGCCTTGCTATCATTACACTTTTAACATCATATTTGTCAGCAAGTACACTCAGTACTTTATTCTTCTCTCCAGGTTGCTCACTTTGCTCTCCTTTTTGCTCACACTTTTGTTTCTCTCTCTTTTTGCACTCACTTGCTATCCTAACCTGGTCTTCATAAGCTTGTAAAGGTTTGAGAGGGGCCAATACAATTTTTCGATTGTTCATTACAAAAGAATAACGATTTTTATACCCATCATGCAACACTCTCCTATCAAATTGCCACGGTCGACCGAGTAATATATGACCGGCATGCATCGGTGCCACATCACAAATAACCTCATCCACATACTTGCCTATTGAGAAAGGAACCCGAACTTGCTTGTTGACCTTCACTTCTCCACAATCATTCAACCATTGAAGCTTATACGGTTTAGGATGTTTCTGCCATTTCAAATTCAACTTCTCTACCAACAAGGTACTAGCAACATTGGTACAACTCCCACTATCAATAATCAATGTACAGACTTTATCCTTCACGTGGCATCGTGTGTGAAAAATATGCTCACGTTGCTCCTCATCTCCTTCATCCTTAGGCTGTATACTCAAAGCTCTCCTGGTGACAAGTAAATCACCATGCACAGGCTCTTCTACTTCAACATCAGAACAATCCTCTAATGGAGGCATCTCGTTGTCACTTGAACTAGCACTTTCAATGTCTCCGTTTGCCAATACAACCATAACCCTTTTGTTTGGGCATTCAGAAGCAATATGTCCAAACCCTTGGCACCTAAAACACTTAATCTGACGTGACTTAATAAGAGGTTTTGTTTCAGGTCTATCTTTAGGAATAGAAACCAAAGGCTTTGACTTTGTGTCTTCTTTTGGTTTGAAAGGAATTTTGTTGTCCTTCCAATTTGGTCTCCACGGATTATTAGAAGATGATCCAGATCTGAACCTTCTAGACTTGATTTGCTTTTCCACTTTAATGGCTTTGTGCAGTAACTCTTCCATCTCCACATAATGGTGCAACTCAACCACATCAGCAATCTCTTTGTTCAATCCGGCAATGAATCTAGCCATGGTTGCTTCTCTATCTTCCTCTATGCTTGCTCTAATCATGGCAATCTCCATTTCTTTATAATAATCCTCTACACTCATGGAACCTTGAACCAACCCTTGCAATTTAATATACAAATCTCGATAGTAATGGCTAGGAATAAATCTTTTACGCATCACTGACTTCATCTCATCCCATGATCGAATAGGTCTCTCACCATTTCTACGCCTATTGATCACCAATTGATCCCACCATATACTGGCATAGTTTGTAAATTCCACTGCGGCTAGCTTTATTTTTTTTATCCTCGGAATAATTATGACAATCAAAAACGTGTTCAACTTTTCTTTCCCACTCCAAATATAATTCAGGATCATTCTTTCCGTGAAAGGTCGGAATCGTCATCTTTATGCTACCCAAATTATTATCTTCTTTGAAATCTACTTTCTTATCCCGTCGATAATGTACTCTCTCCGCTTCGGAATGAATATCGTCTTCTCCGTCGAACTCATGTCTTCGATATGGTTTAGATTCATTAGAGGATTCCATATTGTCCAACCTTGAATTCAACAATTTAAATTGATCATGAACGGCCTTGATGAATAATTTTAAGTCGGTCTCATGTGGTTCTCCCCCTTCCTTACTCATGGTTGAAACCCTGTAAGTTAAAATAAACGAAAAAAAAAAAAAAAATATGCAACAATCTTGTAAGTCCCGGAAAGTGATGAAAATGATGGAATTGAAGGTCGAAACGGTGTGGAACGAGGCTATGCCTGGTTCAACTTATAGATCTCGAAAAGAGCTTCGATTTGATATGCACTAATAGTCGTTCCGATATCCGGATCAAAAGTTATGGCCGTTTGAAGTTAACAGCTCCAATTTATCAATTTTCTGCAACTACAAACAGCGAATAGCCATTTCCTTTTTTTTTTTTTTTTTTTTAAATCTGAATCAACAGCAAATAATAAGCTCAAAAACTAACAATGACAGTCCTCAAAACAGTAACTTGACGATGGAATCCGTGATCCAATCAACTACCACGTTCTTTGGTGTTTTTTTTTTTTTTTTTTTAATCATAAAAGTCTGATGAACAACACATACAGCAACAACAAGTTACTGCCTAAACATCAAAATTCCAGCAGGTTATTTCCTACATCAATCGTCAAAATTCGATGAAATCAAAAATGCAGCTAAAGAACATTAAAGAACATTAAGGAACAGTAATAAATGCTTGTTCGTGAACATGTAAGAGATCAATTCTTTGAAAGAACGTTCTGTAATGGTCAAAGTTGACGATGAATTCAACAAGAACAGATTTATGACGATGAATTCAGTAAGAACAGATTTATGACGATGAATTCAGCAAGAACAGATCTATCACCCAAATTAAAGAACGTTCTGTAATGGTCAAGGTTGACGATGAATTCAGCAAATGGTCAAGGTTGACGATGAATTCAGCAAATGGTCAAGGTTGACGATGAATTCAGCAAATGGTCAAGGTTGACGATGAATTCAGCAAGAACAGACTTATGATTTATATCATGTAATGTGTTGCTGAATTCCAACACATCGTTTTTTTTTTTTGGTTTGTAAGAGTTAGTTACAGCAACATTAATGATTCTTGGTTCTTCTTTAATGGCGGAATGGCTGTAACACACTTGCTGTAATCTCAGCAAGATAATGTTGTAAAACTATGAAGATCTTAAAGAACAGCAACAGTAGTTGTTCGTTGGAGGTGTTTTGTCGTAAGACCATTAAAGAACAACAACAAATGAGAGCAGATGGTTATCAACAACGTTCAAACAAATTTCAAACAAGATTCAGCAAGGCTGTTGTGGTTTCTGCGATTGGCGTGGATAGAAACAACATCAATAGCAAATACCAATCAGCATGAAGAACATTAACTATTTGTTGTTCAACGAAAGAACATTAAAGACAAGAATGAAAGATTTTTTTTTTTTCTTTTTTTTTTTTTTTTTCCAGCAAGAACAGTCCAATTTGCACACGAAATTAAAATTCAACTTGCACACGAAATTAAAATTTGAATTCTTTTAGAAACATAGATGATCATGTAGATTATATATCTTCGATTGATTGTTGATGATCGATCACAATTTATAATTTCAGCAAGAAAAAATTTCAGAACTCACAAAGAAAAATACCGCAAAGAAAAAAATGCAAAATTTACAACAAACTATGTAAGAACAACTACGAAATTCAATGAATGTTCATGGTTTCCAACAAGAACGGATCAAGATGTTTTAAAATAATAAAAAAAAAAAAAAAACCTGGTTTCTAGCCATCATTGGCTTTGAATTGCTATGAATTTTGTTGGGAAGCAAGATATACCAAGTTTGATCTCCAATTCGAATGTCACCCGAATCAAATCTTCGAAGGATTACTTCAATCTTGATGTATTTTCCAGCAATCTTGATGCTCTGATACCAAATGATGTGAACCTTCTTGGATTAAGACCTTCTCTTGATGATCTCTTCTAAGAACCCTTTTATTCGAAGGCTTCGAACGTTCTAGATTGTTTTAAAACAAATTCAAAATGTTGATCGGACTAAAACCCCAAGGAAACTAAGTCCTTGAAACCTCAATCTAATGACACCACAAGGATTGATCACTTCCTTGATAAGTCGAAGAGTCATGTCTTTTCTTCAAGAACTCGAATGAAAACTCATAAAGAACTCATAAAGAACCCATAAAGAAAACATGAAACAAAACTAAAGTTTCTTTGAATAAACTTCAAAATCTCATAAGATGTAAATTATCAATTGTGTCCCAATTACAAAATGAGGTGCCCTTTTATGGACAAATTAGATCAAGATTAATTCTAATTAGTCCTTGAAAAAATAAAGAAAATCTAATTAGTCCTTAGGAAATAAAGAATTCAAACTAAGGACAATTAGAACATACAAATTCCCAATTAACCCTTGTATTCAAATTGATCTTCCAAATTGACCTTTTGCATAAAAAGATAGTTGACCATCCTTGATGAAACTTTGATATCTCCGAAGTTAGCCTTAGAATCTTCTAGAATGGCCTCTTTGTATTGAACTTCCACAATCAAGCCTTGCAATGCCTCTTCCATCCGTTTTGTCATTGCCCTAGTCATCGGACCGCCAATTCCTTGCAATGGTTCTTGAGAAGACTTGGAAACAGCAACTCGATCTCCATTATTCTCCCCCTCTTCGAAAAGATTCGTCCTCGAATCACCTACATTAAACAAGGATAAATCAGCAACATTAAAAGTTGCACTAACATTACCATAATCACTCGGCAAATCAACTTTGTAGGCGTTATCATTGATCTGTTCCAAGACTTGAAATGGACCATCTCCTCGAGGTTGCAATTTTGATTTCCTTTGGGTAGGAAACCGCTCCTTACGCAAGTGCACCCAAACCCAATCTCCAGGGTGGAAGATAACTTTCAAACGACCCTTATTGGCTTGCTTAGCATATTGCTCATTCTTCCTGTCAATGTTAGCTCGAACTTTGGCATGTAAATCTTTCACAAAGTCTGCCTTTTTCTTACCATCAAGATTAGCATGTTCATTAGTAGGCAAAGGTAAAATATCCATAGGCGTTAAAGGATTAAAACCATAAACAATCTCAAATGGAGAAAATGAAGTAGTTGAATGAATAGTCCTATTATATGCGAACTCAATATGTGGTAAACACTTTTCCCATTGTTTTAAATTTTTTTGAATGATAGCACGCAACAAGGTAGTGAGTGTCCTATTAACTACTTCAGTCTGGCCGTCCGTTTGAGGATGTGCAACAGTAGAAAATAGAAGTTTAGTTCCTAATTTACTCCATAAAGTACGCCAAAAATAACTAAGGAACTTAACATCTCTATCACTAACAATTGATTTAGGTAGCCCATGCAATCGAACTATCTCCTTGAAAAACAATTCAGCAATATGTGTTGCGTCATTGGTTTTAGTACATGCAATAAAATGGGCCATCTTACTAAACCTATCAACAACAACAAATATACTATCTTTACCATTTTGAGTCCTTGGCAATCCTAAAACAAAATCCATAGAAATATCAATCCAAGGCTGATTAGGTACAGGCAAAGGGGTATACAAGCCATGCGGTCGAATTTTAGACTTTGCTTGCTTACATGTAATACACTTGTCACAAATAGATTGAACATCATGCTTTATATGGGGCCAATAAAAATGCTCACGTAAGATATCTAAAGTTTTTAGGACACCAAAATGACCCATTAAACCTCCCCCATGACTTTCCCTTACAAGTAATTCACGAATAGAACAATTAGGCACGCATAATTTATCTTTCTTGAAAAGAAATCCTTCATGCCTATAAAAGTCACCAGATGCACACTTAGCACATGCATTCCATACTTGGCTGAAATCAGAATCATTGGCATACAAATCTTTAATTAATTCAAAACCAAGTAGTTTAGTTTGCAATGAAGTAAGTAACACGTACCTTCTTGATAATGCATCGGCCACAACATTTTCCTTCCCAAGAAAAGAAGATCAAGAGTACAAGGTGGGTTCAAAGTGCAACCCCCCTCTCTATCTCTACCCTTTCCTCTTCCCTCCTCTAATATCCCATTCTTTTCTTTTGTTTTTTTTTAAATGAGTGGACCCTAAGGCTAAAGGTCTCAAAGGGTCATTTCCATCAATGAAATGACCCTACGATCAAGTCAAAAGTGAATCCCTATCTAGGGTACAAAATGCACACACGTGGCACTTTTATTTTCATCTTGTTTTTCAAAATCAAAATGACCGAGTTGCGTAGAAGTTACCGTCACTTGACGGGGAGAAAAGGGTGCCTAACACCTTCCCTTTTCTTCAACCGAATCGCTTACCCAAATCTCAAGATTTGATTAGTTCCCTATCCGTTGCGAGTCACTAACGTCAAAAATGACAATTTTTCAAAAAATGTGCACCGGGTGACCATTCACACCCATTTACAATTTGAATGGTGGCGACTCCAAATCATCGTAGATGTGGCCGTCGTAATGACGAAAACCACGTGTCTACAGCTGGCGACTCCTCTGGAGACATGGTTCATCCCTTGTGGCAACTCGGTCATCTTTGAAAAAGAAAAAAAAAACTTTGTCTACTAACATTGTTGATTGTTGTTTGCTTCTTATTTTCCATTTTTCGAATGTCCAAAATGTAATATTTACTTACTTTTGTTGTTTTATTACATATTTGTAAGGGGGTCGATGAAAGATAATGAATGAAAATGCACATGTGCACTTGCGAGCATAGCCTCACTTTCGAGCCACCCCACTATCAATATATATAAATCCCGATGCTTAATAGTTCTACGGCTTGAGATCGTTATTTCAAGTGTCAGGAATGAACACATCAAACCCGATCACCAACCAACGACGTGTGTACTTCGGTATGCATCGAGGTTTGAAGATTGGGTAGCCTTGAAGCCACCCACTAAACTCATGCATGTGCCCGATTAGACGAGGCTAGGACACAAGTTTTTAATTTCATATCGACCCCCGAGACAATGTTGTATGTGATTATTGTGGTCGGGCCTCGAAGCCCAAGTTGTAAGCCCAAAGGGGCAATTAGATTGTAGGCTTATTTTTGTCATCTTTTATCTTCCCTTAGGTAAAAGGGGGGGAATTCATGTTGCATCATGTTTAAAAAAAAAAAAAAAACAGTGAGCAAAAGACCCAAAAACAAGGGAGACATGGAAACTAGGGGCAAAGAAGCAGTTCTGTGAAAATTCCAGAAACTGGATTTCATTCTGATCCGTGTCCATGGCACGGATGGACCAAAATGTACTTCATCCATGTTGGTAACACGGTTGAAACAATGACTACTTTAACCGTGTTTCGAGTACGGTTGAAATAGTGAATGTCTCATCCGTGTCCAAAACACGGATAACAGAATGAGCATTGCATTCGTGCCATTAACACGGACCAGAGTGAACTCGACCTTATAGAGTGAACTCGACAGTCCATTTTTGAAGGGGGCCACTTACTAATCGATCCAACGTTGATGGTATCCTTAGAAAAATCTCAAGTTTTGGGACAAATTAAGTAAGGTGGATTTTGTTAATTAATGTTTCCAAAAATAAAAAATAAAAAAAATAAAAAAAAAAGGGGAAGGGGCGGAATTTGCGGAATTTTTCGACTCAAAAAGACTTTGTGAACTGGGTCCATGACCTAGATCCATTCAAACTGGGTCCACGACCCAGATCCATCGCAACTGGGTCCACGATCCAGAACTAGTTCAACTGGGTCCACGACCCGAACCAGTTCAACTGGGTCCATGACCCAGATCCATTCAAGCTGGGTCCACGACCCAGATCCATCACAACTGGGTCCACGACCCAAATCCATTCAAACTGGGTCCACGACCCAGATCCATCACAACTAGGTCCACGACCTAGAACCAGTTCAACTGGGTTCACAACCCAGATCCAAACCCATTTCAACTGGATCCACGACCCAGATCCATTTAAAACTGGGTTCACGATCCAGATCCGTTTCAACTGGGTCCATGACCCAGATCCAATCCAACTGGGTCCATGACCCGGATCCATTTCCAACTGGGCCCGCAACCCAGATCCATCTCAACTGGATTTAGGACCCAGTCCCGATCCCACTGGGTCCATGACCTAGATCCAACTCATTTCAACTGGGTTTACAACCCAGATCTGCTTTCAACTGGATCAGCAACCCGATCCAGATCCAATTTTGAACCAAGTCCACGATCTAACAAAGATAATAATCAATCGATCGACTCAAATGCATTCAACTTTTCAAAAAAAAAAAAAAAATTTCAAAAAGCACCAATGGTTGTCCTTGATCAAAACCGGTGCCTAGAAGGATCTTACCCTATTGATACGAGGGGGATAGACTACGTCTATTCAGGGAACAAGGTGATTTAAGAGTGCCATTGTGCGCCTTCTCTTCCGTGGATATCTGCCTGACCGGCGATGATTTCAGAGAACTAAATTGGGGGCTACTAAAAATATGGGTTATTCCAAATCGATTTATCTCAAAAAATTACTTTTTAAAAATGTTTTCCCGACTCCGTGTCGATGCCAGCCCCGTGCTGATGAAATTACTTTTCAAAATGTGTTCTCGACTTTGTGTCGATGCCAGCTCCGTGCTGATGAAATTACTTTTTCAAAATATTTTCCCGACTCCGTGTCGATGCCAGCTCCGTGCTGATGAAATTACTTTTTCAAAATATTTTCCCGACTCCGTGTCGATGCCAGCTCTGTGCTGATGAAATTACTTCTTCAAAATATTTTTTCGACTCCGTGTCGATGCGAGCTCCGTGTTGATGAAATTACTTTTTTAAATGTTTTCCCAACTCCGTGTCGATGCTAGCTCCGTGATGATGAAATTACTCTTTCAAAATATTTTTTCGACCCCGTGTTGATACCAGCTCCGTGCTGAGATAACTCTGCTTTCAAAGTATTTTCCCGACCTCATGTCGATGCCAGCTCTGTGCTGATGAAATTACTTTTTCAAAATGTTTTCCCGATCCTGTGTCGATGCCAGCTCCGTGTTGATGCCAACTCCGTGTTGATGCTGACTCCGTGTCGATGCCAACTCCGCGCTGAGCTAATTTCATTTTCAAAAATATTTTACTGACTCTGTGTCGATGCCAGCTCCGTGTTGATGAAATTATTTTGTAAAAAAATTTTACCAACTCCGTGCCGAGAAATTACGTTTTTGTTAAAACTCATAATAAACAACTTTACCTGGCCTAATAAAACATCATGCATCTTCGCTTTTTGTAAACAAAATAGTAACACTTGGTTGTATGTACCCATAGGTGGCCAAACGAAAGAAATACAAACAGCCAGAAATGCCTCCCTATTTTCTCAGATCGTTTACCGTCACCATGAGTTCTTCCAAACTGGCACAACCTCCAGTGACCGAAGCATCAGGTATCGACCCGCAGATAATAGCACTACTAAAGATAATTTAGAGGCAAGAAAAGATAGTCAATATTGTGTTAGCCAACGCCAGCATACTACAAGCTCAAACGATACAGCAACACGCATCCAAATCAAACCAAGAGTTACCCGAGCAACCTCCACAGGGACCCCGGACTGCAATGCCACCTGCAGTGCTTGAATACCAGGGGCCTCCGCTCTATATTCCACAGAACCGACCACCCTCGGTGGTCATTCCCGATGATGAATGTGAGTATAAGGCTACGGAAGCCAAAAACGCAACAGATGAAAAACTGGCTCAGCAGATCGAATCTCTACAGGAAGAGATGAGGAGGATGAAGGGCCTCAACACTATGAGCGGAACCCGATTCAAGGATCTGTGCTTTTACCCCAATGCTCAATTATCGATCAAGTTCAAGTGTCCAGAATTTGAAAAATATAACGGAGTGGGATGTCCGCTGTCGCATCTGAAGTTATATTGTGGATCCATGTGTCAGTATGGCGAGGATGACAGGTTATTGGTACATTTGTTTCAAAGGAGCTTAATAGGGCCAGCACTCAAATGGTTTTCCGGATTGGATCACTCGCTCATTAAGAACTGGCAGGAGCTAGCCGCGATGTTTTGGTAAAATTACTGATTCAATACTGATGTGGGGTTAGATCGAAACGATATGGCCAAAATGACAAGAAAGCAACGGGAAACGGTGAAAGAGTATGCACAGAGATGGCGAGAGTCCGCCTCACAAGTAAGGCCCGCAATGATAGAACAAGAGATGAACTCTACGTTTATCTTGACACTAGGGCACGCCTTCTATACTCATCTGGTGGGGCACACCACAGGCACATTCTCGAACCTGGTACAAGTAGCAGATCGGGTCGAGGATGGGATCCGAACCGGTTTGATATTCGATTTCATAGTCTAGGGGCAACGACAGGAATCCCTTCTCAAAGAAAGCCAGTGCCTCCAGAAAAGAAGAGGGAAGAAACACAGGCCAATAACGTACAGCCAAATCGACCCCTCTTCATCCCTTCACCAGCACCGAGACCACAAGCACCGACAACTTCATGGGCACCAGCACCGCCAACATGGAACCCTCTTCCTCAAAACCAATTCAGGGCAAATCCTCCACCAGTTGCACAATAAGCACCATTATACGGACAGAACCAGCTGGCACGACCCAACAGAGTAAACAGAGTGTTTACCAGGTTACCCATGACACTATCGGAATTACTGCCAATCTTACTCAGGGGTACTTCTTGCAAAACATCTACCAAATCCTGAGGTTGCCAAAGGGCTGGGATACAACCCTAACCTATTCTGTGAATTTCACATGGGTGCGCCAGGACACTCTACAGACCAATGCTGGCAGCTCAAGCATCAAGTACAGAACCTAATTGATAAAAAGACTCTTATCCTAGATGGGCCCACCAACCCGCCCCAACAACAGAACATCAATCAAAACCCCCTACTTACTCATAATGGAGAGGGGAGTAGGCATAGGGTAAATGTCGTTTGTGGAGAACTCGATTTCAATCTTTCGGATCTGATAGCACCTAGCGGGGCAAAAGTCAGGGTCCACCTAACCCAGGAATCCAAGGCATCAACGGTTAATACAGTCAACCACTACACAACCAACGTATCCCAAAGTTCATTGCCACCACTCAGATTGGCCGACCTCACCATCCATCCCACTCATCAAAATACCACCACCCGACCACCTTTAGTCATACCTTACGGATCACTCCATCATCAAAATCTGTCCCGACCTCCCCTTGTCATACCATACACGCCGCTGACTCTTCTAGGAGCAACTCGACCCCCCCTTCACATATCATACACTTCGTCTCCATGTCCACCACTCGTCATTCCATGTACTCCATCAACTCCTACTACTGATAAGTCAGTTTGTAACGACTTATTCTATGTAATATTACTTGACATTTTGCTAATTTGAGAGATTTTATTTAGTAATCGTTCTTTTTACTGTTTTAGGTACTACGAAAAGGAAGCAATTCGGGGTAAAATCGAAAGAAAAGATGAAGTTTCGAAGAATGGAGTACAAGAGGCAGAGGCCGCCGCAGCAGTGGATAAATGTCCGCTGCGGTGCTCGTATTTAAATCAACAAAGGCCCCAAGACAGAAGCTAGCCGCTGCAGCGGTGGGTACATTCCTGCCGCGAAGCGATCCCGTTTTCTGCACTTCATCTCGTGTTGATATTATATCATTTAGATCCGATTTAACGGGGATGGAATTCTAATTGTATTCAGAACGTATGGAAGCTATAAGTAGTTGATTTTTTAGGATTTAGAGATATCTTGGAGGCTAGAGAAGAAGAGGGAGAAGAGATCAAGTGATTGCTACGGTAATCTCAAATTTTACTGGTTTATTCTTCCTTTCTTTTATGTTTAACTTCAAGATGTTTATTTCGTATTTCGTTATGAACTAAATTTCGTTTCTAGGGTTGAGATGTAACTCAAATACAATTTCGTAGTTATTTTATTCAAATCTAATTCTTTGTTTTGCAATTACTTATTTGTGTGTCTATTTTGAGTTTAATGCTATCAAATCTGAATGCCAAAGTTTTGATTGATTTATTGATCTAGGTTTATAATGAGAATTAAAATCTAGGTTAGATCAATAAAATAGATCACGTTGGAATGAATGAACGGTAGAGGTACTTTAGCATGTTCTAAGAGGTTAGTAATTCAATTTACAATAATTTCACAGATTTTATGACTCTTTGGTATTTAAATTCACATAGAGATGTGCTGAGTTAATATTTTAAGGAGTAATCTAGTGTATTTCGAGAGAAAACACTAGTTGGTTTAGGGAATTAAACCTCCAAATAAGGCAAAACAGGTATTACTTTGAATAATCAATTACGTAAGAGTATCTATAGTGAAGTCGAAAGCCCTAGGTTTTTAATCCATAAGAATCCATTCTTTCTTGTTTCATTGTTATTTTAATTTACAATTCTACAATTCTCGATTCATCAAATAGTAATTTAGGTGATTATTTTTGGTATTTAGTAACTTAATCCTCGTGGGAACAATATCTTATATTATTGCTTGAAACGATTAGTGCACTTGCTAGCATAAATCATACGCATCAAGTTTTTGGTGCCGCTGCCGGGGATTAAAGATTACTAATATTAATACCAATTGCTTTTATTACTAATTTGATTTTTATTCTTACTTTATTCGTTTTTCTCTTTTTAGATTTTTCCTAGTGTATGAGAGGACAAGTAGTTTGGATTTAATGCCAATCGACCTTGATATCAATAAGACACTTAGAAGGCTAAATAGGGAGTGCAAGCAAAGAACTAAACAAAGAGTTTTAGCAATGGCGGAAGAAGAGAATAATGGTGGTGGTGGAAATGCAATCCCAAATAGAGCACTAAAGGATTACTCTATTCCTAATGTGGGTGTCTCTAGCATTTGAAGGCCACCTATTCAAGCAAACAATTTTGAGATCAAACCTACCATCATTCAGATGATACAATCTTCGGTTCAGTTTGGGGGGTTGGCTAACGATGATCCAAATCTGCATATTGCAAATTTCTTGGAAATTTGTGATACATTCAAGCACAATGGGGTAACTGATGATGCCATAAGACTGCGTTTATTTCCGTTCTCATTGAACAACAAGGCTAAGGCATGGTTGACCTCGCTACCTTCAGGAATCATTACTACATTAGATGGACTGGTTAATGCCTTTCTAACTAAGTATTTTCCACCATCGAAATCTGCGAAGATGAGGAACGATATAACCAATTTTCTGCAGCAAGATCAAGAATCTCTCTATGAAGCTTGGGAGAGTTTTAAAGATCTCTTAAGAAAGTGCCCGCACCATGGACTACCGTTATGGATGCAAGTGCAAACGTTTTATAACGGTTTGCTCTTAAACACTCAAACCATGGTGGATGCAGCAAGTGGAGGAGCATTCTTCAACAAGACATTGGAGGAAGGATATGAACTTATTGAAGTCATGGCTAGTAACAACTTCCTAAAATTTGATAGGAATGCATAGAAAAGGACAGTCGGAGTTCATGACATTGATGCTTTTACTAATTTGACTGCTCAAGTTGCTATTTTAAATAATAATTTTAAAAAAATGAATGTTGCTACAGTTTCTAATGTAGTTTGTGATAATTGTGCAGGGAATCATCCTACTTTGGAGTGTCAAGGCCCATATGAACCAAATTCTTCTGAACAAGTGAATTATGTGGCTAACAATCAAAGACAATATAATCCTAAATCCAATTACTACAATCAAGGGTGGAGGAATCATCCTAACTTCTCATGGAGCAACAATGCGAATGTGCAAAAATCGCCTTCTTCTTTTCGATCTCAAGAGAAGAAACCAACCTTGAAAGAGGTCTTTACCCAATTTATGCAAAAGACCAATGCATTCATTGATGATACCCAAGCTAATTTTAGAAATCAAGGTGCAAGTATTCGCAACCTTGAACATCAAGTTGGGGAGATTTCCAAGCTATTTACGGAAAGAGCTCAAGGAGCACTCCCAAGTAATACTGAGAAGAATCCTAAGGAGCATGTGAAAGCTATAACTCTCAAAAGTGGGAAGGAGTTAGAACAATCAAAGGGGGGTAGCAAGCAAGCAAATGAGGATGAAACTGCTCTTCCTAAAGATCAAGATGCTACCGCTCTTATTCAACAACCTATTCCACAACCAACTTCTAATCCCATTCCTTTTCCTCAAAGATTACGAAAGCAAAATTTAGATAAGCAATTTTCTAAATTTATTGATATTTTTAAAAGCTTACATATTAATCTTCCTTTTGTAGATATGCTGGAGCAAATGCCGAAATATGCTAAGTTCTTGAAGGAGATTCTATTAAACAAGAGGAAATTAGTGGATAATGAGAAGGTTATGTTCACGGAAGAATGTAGTGCTATTCTTTAAAGAAAGCTTCCCCAAAAGCTAAAATATCCAGGGAGTTTCACTATTCCTTGCACTATTGGTGATTTTAATTTTGATAGAGTTTTATGTGATCTTGGTGCAAGTATTAATTTGATGCCTCTCTCTATTTTCAGGAAACTTGGTTTAGGAGAAGTGAAGCCTACTACGGTGTCCTTGCAGCTTGCAGATAGATCTATTAAGCATCCTAGAGGCATTATTGAGGAGGTTTTGGTAAAAGTGGACAAATTCATATTTTCTGCTGATTTTATCATTTTGGATATGGAAGAAGACAAGGATATTCCACTCATATTGGGAAGACCTTTTCTCACTACAGGTAGAACTCTCATAGATGTTCATCAAGGTAAGTTGATTTTAAGGGTTCAAGATGAACAAGTAACTTTTAATGTTTTTGAGGCTATGAAATTTCCTTCCAATGTTGATTCATGTGTTTGCAATAAGTGTTTTGGATAGAGTAGTAGCTGAAAAATTTAATGAATCTTTTCCTCCCTTACCTTTGAAAAATTGCATATTAAATGGTAGAACTTTAGGAACTCTAAGTGATGATGAAGATATAATTGAATGTGTGAATAATCTGGATGCTTTACCACCTTGTGAGTTTCCAAAAAGGCTTAAATTGGAAGAGTTGGGAGCTGTGCATTTTAATGAACCATCATCTAAAAAGGAACCTCCTAAACTTGAACTTAAACAATTACCATCACATCTTAGGTATGCTTTCTTAGAAGAGTCTTGTTATTATCCTGTTATTATTAACTCTTCTTTGAATGATTTGGAGGAGGAAAAGTTATTGAGGGTTTTAAGGGAGCATAGGAAAGCTGTTGGATGGACTATCTATTTTATGCACAAGATTTTGATGGAAGAGAGCTACAAGCCATTGGTGCAACCTCAAAGAAGATTAAATCCTTCCATCTAAGAAGTGGTGAAAAAGGTGGCTGTGAAGCTTTTGGATGCAGGTATAATTTATCCAATCTCAGATAGTTCATGGGTAAGTCCAGTCCAAGTGGTTCCTAAGAAAGGTGGTATGACCGTAGTGAAGAATGACAACAATGAGCTTATACCCACAAGAACGGTAACAGGATGGAGAGTTTGTATAGATTACCGGAAACTCAATGATACCACAAGAAAGGATCACTTTCCTTTGCCCTTCATTGACCAAATGGTGGAGAGACTTTCCGGGCATGACTATTATTATTTCTTAGATGGATATTCGGGCTATAATCAAATTCCAATAGCATCAGAGGATCAAGAGAAGACCACTTTTACATGTTCATATGGAACCTTTGCTTATAGAAGAATGCCATTTGGATTGTGCAACGCCCCTGCTACTTTTCAACGTTGCATGATGTCAATTTTTTTTGACATGGTTGAAAAATACATTGAAGTGTTCATGGATGATTTTTCTATTTTTGGTTCTTCTTTTGATAATTGTCTTTCTAATCTCTCTTTGATTTTGCAGCGATGTGTTGACTGACACAAACTTGGTCTTGAATTGGGAAAAATGCCATTTTATGGTAAAAGAAGGAATTGTGTTGGGACATCAAATTTTTGTTAAAGGAATTGAGGTGGACCGAGTAAAAATTGATGTAATTGAGAAGCTTCCACCTCCTACCAATGTTAAGGGAGTTAGAAGTTTTCATAGACATGCAGGATTTTAAAAGAGATTTATTAAAGATTTTTCTAAAATTGCTAAACCTCTTTGTGAATTGTTGGTAAAAGATACAGTTTTTGATTTTTTCAAAGAATGTTTAAATGCTTTTGAAATTCTTAAAGTGAAATTGATATCTTCTCCTATTATTGCTGCACATGATTGGGAATTATCTTTTACTTTGATATGTGATGCTAGTGAATATGCTATAGGTGATGTTTTAGGACAGCGAAAAGATAAGGTCTTTCATGTGATTTACTATGCTAGCAAAGTTTTAAATGAGGCTCAATTGAATTATGCAACTACCGAAAAAGAGCTTTTAGTAGTTGTTTATGCTTTTGACAAATTTCGATCTTATTTAATAGGTTCTAAAGTGATTGTCTACACCGATCATTCGACTTTGAGGTATTTATTTGCTAAAAAAGATGCAAAGTCAAGGTTGCTAAGATGGTTTTAACTTTTGCAGGAATTTGACTTGGAAATTAAGGACAAGAAAGGAATCGAAAATGTAGTTGCAGATCATTTTTCTAGGATGGACCATGTGCAGCTGAATGAAGAAGTTGATGGAGATATTAATGAGAAATTTCTAGATGAGCAACTGTTTGTAGTTGGAGAAGCCCCATGGTATGTTGATTTTGTCAACTATTTGGCTAGGGGGATTGTGCCTACCGAACTCACCCACCAAAGGAGGAAGAAGTTCTTTTCAGATATTAAGTATCTCATATGGGATGATCCATTCCTTTACAAGATGTGTGGTGATCGTATAACTAGAAGATGTGTGTCGGAAGAGGAGATGGAGAGTATCCTTCAATATTGTCATTCTCGCGAAGTTGGAGGACACTTTGGAGCAACGAAGACAGCAGTAAAAATTTTACAATTAGGATTTTATTGGCCTACTCTTTTTAAAGATTCATATAATTTTGTTGCCAATTGTGATAAATGTCAAAGGGTTGGGAATATATCTAGGAAAACTGAGATGCCTCTAACAAATATTTTAGACATTGAATTGTTTGATGTTTGGGGTATTGATTTTATGGGTCATTTTCCATCTTCTTTTTCTAATCGTTTTATTTTGGTTGCTGTATATTATGTGTCCAAGTGGGTTGAAGCTGTAGCATTGCCAACCAATGATGCTCGGGTGGTGGTGAGATTTTTGAAGAAGTATAATTTTGCAAGATTTGGAACACCAAGATCTATCATAAGTGATGGAGGATCACACTTCAGTAACAAATAATTTGATTCACTTTTGAGCAAATATAGAGTGACACATAGGGTAGCTACACCTTATCATCCGCAGACAAGTGGTCAAGTTGAGGTATCCAACCGTGAGCTAAAGAAGATTCTAGAGAAGACAGTCAATTCTTCAAGGAAGGATTGGTCAAGCAAATTGGATGATGCTCTATGGGCCTACCGGACAGCTTTCAAGACACCTATTGGAATGTCTCCATATCAATTGGTTTATGAAAAATCTTGTCATCTCCCAGTTGAGTTGGAACATAGATCATATTGGGCTGTTAAGTTCTTGAATTTCAATTTACAAGCTGCAGGGGAGAAGAGACTATTATAGCTAAATGAGATGGAAGAGTTCCGGAACGATGCTTATGAGAATGCTAGGATCTATAAGGAAAAGACGAAGATATGCCATGATAGGCACATTCACAAACGGGAATTCAAAGAAGGACAACAAGTTCTCCTCTTCAATTCAAGACTTAAACTTTTTTCGAGAAGATTAAGATCACGGTGGTCCGGTCCTTTCACTGTCAACAGGGTCTTACCATCGGGGGCAATAGAAGTCAAGCATCCATCGAAAGGGATTTTTATAATAAACGGGCAGCGATTGAAGCACTACTTCGGAAGGAACTTTAATACCGAGCGGGTGTCCATTTTACTCTTAATTCCGAAGTGAAGATTCAAGAAAGTCTAGCTAAAGACTTAAATTTTAGCGCTTCTCGGGAAGCAACCCGATTTATTTCCAAAATTAAAAATTTCAATGATTTAGGATTTCATTAGTTTATTTTATTTTAGTTTTAGTTGTTATGTTATTTTATTAGGTAGTTTAGGATTTATTTTATGTTATTTATTTTGATTTTAATTATGTTGGTTTTATTTTTCAGGTGAATAAACAATTTCAGTGCTGCCCAGTCAATTCCATCGCAGCGGTGGGTACATGTGCGTCGCGGTGGTTTCTCAAAATCAGAAAAGACGCCAAGCCCAAATTGAAGGAATTAGGGCACGAGCCACGACGGAAATGACTTACCTGCCGCGGCGTGAGTCGTGAAATTAGAATTTAAAGGGATTAAATCGATCATTTGGTTCAAATCTCTCACATTCTCTCTGCCTATTTCTCTTCTTTTCTCCAAAAACCTCTCATTTTCCGTCACCTCTTCATCTTCCTCAACCTTCTACCTCCCCTAACTCTATTTAAATCCACAAAATTTCTTTCATTTGTTCAAATCACTCTTACTATTCTTGTTTTTTCTTAGAAAAATGAAAGATTCCTACTAAGTTTGGGGGAAGGAAGGTGATTGCATAGAAGTTTGGATTCGATATTTGAAGAAGAGGTTTGAGGTTTGCAAAAGAGGATACTGCTTGAAAAGAAAGGAGAAAATGTCGTTGTACCCGAGATAAATCGATAAAGGAGTTATTCTATCCTCTAATTTCCTTACTTTAGTTTGTTTGCTTTTGTTCATTGAGGGCCATGAAGATACTTAAGTTTGGGGGGGAGAAAATAATTTGATTCTTTTATTCTTTGAGTTGTTAGCTGCATTAAAGTCATACTATCATTCTTTTCATTCTTCTATTTTTCAATTTTTTTTATTCTTTTCTATTCTTTTATTTGTTTTCTGCATTGAGATTTTCAACTTTTGAGCATTTCTTTTGTTTTCGAGTCAATTCATAAAGTCAATGATGATAACTTGATTACTGTGATATGTGGCTGTTGAGTTGGAATTCGATATTACTTAGACTTTGAGGATAGCTCGGACATTTATTTTGTTTGAATTGGATATTCAATGTTGGTCTAGTATGGTAATTTTGAATAATGATCCTGTTTTGCTACTTAGAGATATTTTATTTAGACATTTGAATGAAAAATAGGCCTCAACAGATTTTAGAACTTGGCTGATTGTCGCTCGAGGCGAAATCCTAGACTTTCATGTTGCTTAGGAAATGATTTAGGCTATCTTTGGACCGTTTGAGCTTTTCTTGCCTACCTTACTTATTTTTATCTGCTAGTTACCTATTTGAGCCATTTATTTAATTTTTAGTCTTAATTTTCTTTCTATAAACTTATTCTCCTACCTAGTTTTGAGCCAAAACACTTATCCTTACCTTTAATGAGAATATTCACTTGTATATGATTTATTGAGATTGAAGAGCAAAAATCTATTGTAAGGGAGAAAAGGATAGACAAGAATGTTGTTGACCCTAGGTGATAATCAAAGATAAATTAGGGGGTCTTGAAGAAAAATGAAAGAGGCATACAAGTTTGAAGAAAAGTATTCTTCATTTATTTATTTTGTTTTGCATTATAAAAAAAAAAAAAAGAATTTGATGGTAGTAGTGGTGAAAGTGTTATAGCACAAAAGAAAGAAGGAAAGTATGAAAAGTGAAGTTGTGATGTTAGTATTTTTAAGCTCTTTAGAATGTTACATTTTGTTCGATTGTGAGTATTCTCATTCTTTGAATTATCCTATCCATTCTTTTTGAGCCAATACCTAAACCTAACATTACAAGCTTAATTAAGACCTTTTGATCCGAGGTGGTATGATGAGTTTACATTAGTGGAGTGTGACAAGAAAGCCAAGCTTATGAGATTTGATGTTTTATAACTATTTAGAGGTCAAATTTATTTGCATTGTTTTTATAAAATTATCTGGGTGGTAGAATTGATTGTTTTAGAGATTGCTTACTTGGATTTTTCAGAGAATTGATGATTTGAATGGGATGAAAGTTTGGGTGATTTTTCTAGCTTTTGTAATGTCCAATAGATTCTTGACGCTTTATGTTATCAGTGATTTTTGAGACACTATTGTGAATTGTACTTGTTAAATGAAACTTATTCTTGAAAGTTGAAGAATCTGAAGTTAGTTTTGATTCAGTTCATTCTAGGTTAGGTTTATTTCTATTTTTGCTCGAGGACTAGCAAATGTTAAGTTTGGGAGAATTTGATAAGTCAGTTTGTAACGACTTATTCTATGTAATATTACTTGACATTTTGCTAATTTGAGAGTGATTTTATTTAGTAATCATTCTTTTTATTATTTTAAGTAATAAATGGCCAATAATACGAAAAGAAAGCAATTCGGGGTGAAATCGAAAGAAAAGATGAAGTTTCGAGAATGGAATACAAGAGACAGAGGCCGCCGCAGCAGTGGATACATGTCCACCGCAGCATTCGTATTTAAATTAACAAAGGCCCCAAGACAGAAGCTAGCCACCGCAACGGTGGGTACATTCCTGTCACGACGCGCGGTGCGATCCCGTTTTCTGCACTTCGTCTCGTGTTGTTATTATATCGTTTAGATCCGATTTAAAGGGGATGGAACCCTAATTGTATTCAGAACATATGGAGGCTATAAGTAGTTGATTTTTTAGGGTTTAGAGATATCTTGGAGGCTAGAGAAGAAGAGGGAGAGGAGATCAAGTGATTGCTACAGCAATCTCAAATTTTACTGGTTTATTCTTCCTTTCTTCTATGTTTAACCTTAAGATGTTTGTTTCGTATTTCGTTATGAACTAAATTTCGTTTCTAGGGTTGAGATGTAACTCAGATACAATTTCGTAGTTATTTTATTCAAATTTAATTCTTTGTTTTGTAATTACTTATTTGTGTGTCTATTTTGAGTTTAATGCTATCAAATCTGAAGGCCAAAGTTTTGATTGATTTATTGATCTAGCTTTATAATGAGAATTAGAATCTAGGTTAGATCAATAAAATAGACCACGTTGGAATGAATGAATGGTAGAGGTACTTTAGCATGTTCTAAGAGGTTAGTAATTCAATTTACAATAATTCCACAGATTTTATGACTCTTTGGTATTTAAATTCACATAGAGATGTGCTGAGTTAATATTTTAAGGAGTAATCTAGTGTATTTCGAGAGAAAACACTAGTTGGTTTAGGGAATTAAACCTCCAAATAAGGCAAATCAGGTATTACTTTGAATAATCAATTACGTAGGAGTATTTGTAGTGAAGTCGAAAGTCCTAGGTTTTTAATCCATAAGAATCCATTCTTTCTTATTTCATTGTTATTTCAATTTGCAATTCTACAATTCTCGATTCATCAAATAGTAATTTAGGTGATTATTTTTGGTATTTAGTAACTTAATTCTCGTGGGAACGATTTCTTATATTATTACTTGAAATGATTAGTGCACTTGCTAGCATAAATCATACGCATCAACTACCACGGCCTCTAAACCATCTCCACCACCCCTCATCCTCAATATGAAACCCGATCCATCTCCCATAACCATACGCTCACCTAAACCATTCCCCTATAGCTTCGATCAGGCAGTCCCTTGAAGCTATGAGACCACTATCACCACAACAGCGGGGGTCGAAACAAAGAAGGAAACAATAGTGGCTGACATCGGCCATATGACAAGGGCAGGAAAATGCCAAAAGTTATCAGAAAATGGGGCGAATGTCAAGGAAGAAAAGGAAGAGACTGCGAAGAGGTAACTGATGAAGAAAAAAGACAAGCTAAGGGAAAGGGTAAGCTGTATAAGGATGAGAAGACGGAAAAAAAAGTAAAGGTGACAGACAAGGAAGCTGCAGACTTTGTTAAGCTTGTTCTCAAGAACAAGCAGCCAGTTCAAATCAGTATTCTGGGACTGATGCAAAAATCAAAAGAGCACCAAGAGGCGCTACTGAGAGTTATGGGAAAATCACATGTACCTTCGACCACGACACCATCACAGTTGGAACAAACAGTCGGCCAGATCATGGCCCCCAATCCTATTATTTTCACAGAGAATGAATTTACGCCTGAGGGAATGGGATACGTCGAACCATTGAACATCATAGTCATATGTAAGGGTATGATGGTCGCTAGAGTATTGATTGATAATGGCTCGGCGCTCAACGTTTGTCTGCTTGAAACCTTCTGGAAACTCAACGCCGATTGATTGCATGTGAAACCCAACAACAAGGTTGTTCGAGGTTTTGATAACTCAAGAAAGGACTCGCTGAGAGAAGTAGACCTACCAATTACAATAGGTCCTTGCACTTTTGAAGTGACATTTGAAGTCATGGAAATACCAATGACCTTCAATTTGTTATTGAGCAGACCTTGGATCCATATTGTCGGAGCTATACCTTCCTCATTGCACCTGTGGACATGGGATTTTCAATATTTTAAAACATCCCTCCACTTTGGGGTGTTTCTGATTCGCCACCATTCATTTTCGGAAATGGGTGTGAATGGTTACCCAAAGTTGTATTTTTGAAAAATATGTCATTTGACATTTTTTGATAACTCTCATACGATAAGGTGCATGGTCCAACCTTTGATTCAAAGGTAAGGGGGTCCATTTATGGAGTAGGGAAGGTGTTAGGCACCCTACTCCATCCACGTAATGTGGTAACCTTGGATTCGATCTTTTAAAATAAAAGAAAAATAAAATAAAAAAGAGTCGATATGTGCCCTCAAGCATGAGGGGTTTTGATGTTGATTTAATCCATTGAGGGCACCCTTATTGAAAAAGGGGCCCTTGAAGGACTCAAATCATTGTGGTGTGTGCAAAAGTGTAGAGAAAGGGGTGAGTAGAGGAGGGAAGTTGATGGGGGTGTTCTTTTTGTCCAAACCCACCTTGTTCCTTCCTTGACTTCCTTTGACTTTCTTTGATGAGTGTTCTTTTTCTTTGCTTGACTTGTTTGAGAGTAGAGGTAGTAGAATGGGTTAAGAGAGAATGGTTGAGAGAGTGATTTCTTTTTTATCTTTTAGAGGGTTGGATGTGGGATTTTTCATTAGGGATTGAGAGTTGAGAGTGATGGGATTTTTATAGAGGTTGTGGGGTTATTTTAAGGGTATAATGGGGTGAAGTAAAGAAAAAGGATAGAATGATTATGAGTTTGAGAGAGAAGTGGGTGTAATTTAGAGGAGATTGGAGGGGGGTTAATTGGGTGAGTTTTGACCCAAATGAGTTGGATCCTACCCAACCCATTTGGGTGGAGTGTTTGGTGAGGTGAGTTTAAGATGGTGATTGTGATTAAATGGCATTTGGTTTAAGAGAATTGAAGATTTAATGGGGTGGTTGATGATATTTTGGGAGGGTGAAGGAGATGATGACATGTGTAAAAGTGGGTGGAAATGAAGGGTTGAGATGAGTTGATGGGAAAGGATGAGTGTAGGTTTAGATTGTAGATGCAGGTTTTGCAGGAAATGATGGGGGTAGATTAGGGGGAGATGTAGGTTATGAGTGTTTGATTTGAGAGAATGGATAGGATAGGTTAGGGGGGGTGTAAGTTGGAGGTGTTTGATTTAAGAGAATGGATAGGATAGGTAAGGGTAGATGATATTTAAAGAAATGTGGGATAATTAATTTTTAGAGAAAGGTGATGGGAGTTGACGGTTGGATGAGGGAGGTGAGAAGGGGTGATGACATGTGTCACCTTGATGATTGTGGTGATTGGTTGTGATGTTGGATTGGGTTGAGTTGGGTTTGGATTGAATGATGGTAAGGGATTTGGTCCGTGGACCACGTGAAAGGCCTTGGGTCGTTTATTGAAAATAAGATGACAAAATACGTTGTATTTTTGTAGGTTTGGGCCTCGGAGCTCATTCCAATTTTTATGATTTTTGAGGCATTTTACGTTGAGGGCCCGATCAAATTTGGGTGTTTACAGCTGCCCCTCTTTGTAGGAATTGCGTGTAAAGAACTGCAAAGAATAGACGAAATCCTGATTTGTACGGGCCTGAGGATTTTGCTCAGACAAGTTTGAAAACACTGATTTGATTTGACAAATTTGATGGTAAGAAGTGGCTACCCAAGCACGGGGTCTGACAAGGTGAGCCTTTTAATTTCCTCGACCTCGTGGTGTGGAGCTCGTGTGAGGTCTCGGATTTATGATAGTTTGGAGAAAAACTTTGAAATAGGAGTTTTCTAACAAGTCTTGGACAAATGAGTTGAGCTTTTGCAAAAATACTATTTTTCGATTATTTATTTATTTTTTTATTGTTTTGATTTTTTAATTTTTTTAATTTTTTTGATTTTTTGATTTTTGATTTTTGATTTTTGATTTTTTTGTTTTTGTCTTTTTTTTTTTGTTTTTTGTAATGGTGCATTTGATTCTCAACGGTGCAAGCAATATGGTTGTTGACAGTTGCAACAGATCCAATAGAGAGTTTTGTTGTTGGCGCACAAGCAATATGGTTGTTAACAGTTGTCACAGATCCAAGAGAGAGTTTTGCTATTGTTGGACCACATGCAATATGATTGTTAACAGCTGTCACTGATTCAAGAGAGAGTTTTGCTGTTGTTGGAACACAAGTAATATGGTTGTTAACAGCTATCACAAATTCAAGAGAGAGTTTTGCTGTTGTTGGACCACATGCAATATGGTTGTTAACAGCTGTCACAGATCCAAGAGAGAGTTTTGCTGTTAAACCACATTCATTGCAACAATATCAACAGGAGCATATACTACGAACGAGCCTGTTGCATCGGTACTACTTTCTTGTAATATCAGCATGTTGTTCTGGTTGGAATTTGGAGTATTTACTCGCAGTATAGATACACCGTTATCAAGATCAGGAGGTTGGACTGGGTCTTTGAGTAGTAAGGAATCTTCCATTTTGAAGGCTGAGATTGGTGATCTGCGGGAGAGGCTTGCTTAAGGTTCTTGCTCTGATGCCTTTGCGTCTTACCTGTTGAGATGGTGGTGTTTTGGACGTTGAGGCAGTGGTGATGGGGAAAGCTGTTTGAATCCGTGCCTTGGAGGAGAGAATTGAATTTTTTTTAAAATTTTTTTTAAAATTTTATTTATTTAAAGAAAATAGGTTTTTTACTTACTTGGCCTCAGGCATATCTATTGCTTTGAAAACATGAAATTTGAGTAAGTCCTAGATTTTTCATCACTGGCCAAAATAGTAGTTTTGAAAACATTTGAATTTTTAGTGATTTGTCTTTGTCGAATAGATATTGTAGATCCAAAATCTGAAGATTTTCGAAAAACCTTCGTTATGTCGTGATATTTGTGCTTTTGCCAACTATTGAGGATTTAGATGTCAATAGTTCTTAGCTCCTTTTAGAGTCATCCCCAGTGCCCCAGTATTGGGTGAATATTGATTGAGCATAGGACTTAGGATTTTGGGAAATTTTTGCCGTTCACAGTTTATACTCATGCGGGCCAGGAGTTGTTCATCTTATTTTTTTGTTTTTTTAATTTTATTTTTTTGTTTTTATTTGTTTTCCCTTATTGCCCCTGGTGCCAGTTACGATTTTCACCAGACCCGGTTTCCACATTTTTGCGCATCGACGCCTTTTTGGGTTTTCATCATGCCAATGGCTTAGATCTTACCATAGTCTGATTTTTTACTTATAACGCCCTTTCAGGTTTTCACTATGCCCTTTCAGACTATGCTTATATTTTTTTGGATTTCACATTACAAATCTTGTTTAGAGCCTCTGTGTCTTTGTGGCTTGGTGACTCAAGTTGAGCTGCGAGATCGGCAACTCTACTCTTGTAGTGGCACTCTTTCTTTAGTAGCAGATCTAGATTCTCCTTTCGAGTTTGTTGACGACTATTCGTGGTTCTACAACTCAAGTTGAATTGCGAGATCGGCTACTCTACACTTCAAGTACTCTTTTTTTTTTAATATCCGATCTGGATTCCCCTCTCGAGTCTTCCAAGATTGATAAGACTTGAGGTCCGGATCAAGTTGCTAGATCATTGGTGCTGCCACCGCCATTATGATGCCTTAGAACATTTCTTGATCCGAAAGAACTTTTAATGGGGCGAAGTGTTGGCTAAGGCTGAGTGTAGTGGAAAGGTACAAAACGGTTAAGGTCTGAGTTTATCTGAAGTGGGCTAGACATGGGGTTCGTCTATTTTTGTTTCGAAAAGGTGATATATGTCTCCTCCCAACATCTCTCGAACTTGTTTAAGCTGGAGATTTGGCTCGAGCTTAAGATCAAGTGTTCGAGTTTTTTTAAAATTTTTTTGATTTTTTTGTATTTTTAGTCATTCATAGTTTATCCTCATGCAGGCTAGGAGTATTTTGATGCTTTGAATTTTTGATTTTTTTTATATATAACATTGACTTGCCCCAGTCTTAGGTTAAGAAATGAATGTGATGGCTCAACATGGTTAACTAGGGTTAGATAGTTGTTTTCAGGTTAGCAAAGATGGCCTTTCGTCATCTCAGGGTCAGATCTCAAGTGTAGTATTTCTTAACAGTGTCAGCATTGATCGGTTGAGGGAAGACTTGTCCGTCCATTTCTGTAAGGATCAAAGCTCCTCCTGTCATTACCTTCTGCACAATGAATGGTCCTTCGTAGTTTGGTCTGAATTTTCCCCTAGCATCTTCTTGTATCGGTAAAATCTTTTTCAAGACAAGTCTCCTGGTGAGAAATTCTGAGGTCTGACTTTCTTGTTGTAGGCCCGTGCGATTCACCGTTGGTAAATTTGGCCGTGACAAATAGCTGCAAGGCGCTTCTCTTCAATCAGATTTAGTTGATCAAACCGAGCTTGAACCCATTCTGTTTCATCCAACTCTACTTCTTTCAAGATCCGGAGGGAGGGAATCTCAACCTCAACGGGTAAGACTGCTTCCATCCCATAGACTAGTGAATATGGAGTTGCCCCAGTTGAGGTTCGAAATGAAGTCCGGTAAGCATGAAGGGCAAAAGGCAACATGTTGTGCCAATCTTTGTAGGTGACTGCCATTTTCTCGATGATTCTTTTGATGTTTTTGTTGGCAGCCTCAGCTGCTCCGTTCATTTTGGGTCTATACGGTACAGAGTTGTGATGAGTGATTTGAAAGTCCTCGCACATCTTGATCATATCCTTGTTTTTAAAGTTCTTGGCGTTGTCTGTTACTAACCCACTGGGAAGCCCATATCTGCAGATAATATTATTCTTGACAAACTTCAGAACACTACTCTTTGTGACATTAGCATAAGAAGCCACTTCTACCCATTTTGTAAAGTAATCGATAGCGACTAGAATGAAGTGGTGCCCATTTGAAGCTTTTGGCTAAATCTGTCCAATGACGTCCATGCCCCAGAGTGAGAAGGGCCACGGAGTAGTCATGTTGTGCAATTCTGACGGTGGCGCGATTATCTTGTTGGCATAGATCTGGTAGAGATGGCATTTACGGACGTGTTGATAACAATCACTTTCCATGGTAGTCCAGTAATATCCCATTCTCATGATTTTCTTAGTAAGCATGTGACCATTCATGTGAGCTTCGCAGACTCCACCATGCACGGTTTCGATCAGTCGTTTTGCTTCTAGTTCTGCTACACATCGGAGTAGGACTTCATGATGTGATTTCTTATACAGAATGCCATTGCTCAGGAAGAGTTGGCCTGCTAGCTTCTGGATAGTCCTTCGATCGTTAGATGTTGCGTCTGATGGCAGAGTTCGATTTTTGAGATAGGCTTTGATGTCTGAATACCACGATTTTTCTTCAGATTCTTCAATTTCGACGGGTAGACAGTAAGCTGGCTCATCTTGAAGTCCCATCTCAATAGGATCAATGACTAAGTCCTCGGAGATACTGATCATAGAAGCGAGCGTTGCTAGTGCATCAGCAAATTGATTCTTAGCTCTCGGCATATAAGTGAATGAGATTCTATTGTAGCATGAGCTTAGTTTCTCTAGATACTCATGGTAAGGGATCAATCTCTGCTCTTGAGTCTTCCATTCTCCAGTCGTCTGATAGACTACTAGGCTTGACTCTCCGAAGACATCGATTTCATCTACCTCGAGATCCAATGTTGCTTTCAACCCTGCTATGCACGCTTCGTATTCAACCTCGTTGTTAGAACATTGGAACTTTAGTTTGATTGCAATTAGCACGTGGGACCCATCTGGTTTGATCAAGACTACCCCTATTCTGTTCCCTTTTTGATTTTGCTGCTCCGTCGAAGTACATTTTTCAGCCTGGTTCTTCGTCATCGTCCTCAATCTCAGTGAGTAATATGGCTTCGTCAGGAAAGTTTGTCTTCAATGGCTCATAATCAGGCAGTGGATGCTCAGCTAAGTGATCGGCAATGGCCTACCCCTTGATGGCCTTTTGAGTGACATAGGTGATGTCAAACTCAGATAGTAGTAATTGCCATTTTGCAGTACGACCTGTCAGTGCTGGTTTTTCGAAGAGATACTTGAGCGGGTCCATTCGAGCAATGAGCATGGTCGAGTAACTGAGGAGGTAATGGCGTAGTCGTTGAGATGCCCAGACCAATGCGCAGCAAGTCTTCTCGAGTACCGAATACTTTATCTCATAATCAGTGAACTTTTTGCTGAGATAGTAAATGGCTTACTCTTTTCTGCCTGACTCATCATGTTACCCCAGTACACAGCCCATAGACGTTTCTTTCACCGAGATATACACAGTAAGGGTCACCCTGGAGTAGGGGAACCAAGACTGGTGGATTGAGCAAATATTTCTTTATCTTGTCGAAAGCTTCTTGACAGTCCTCGTTCCATGCTTTCAGCATATCTTTCTTGAGTAGCTTAAATACTGGTTTGCAAATAGGCGTGAGTTGTGCGATGAATCTGCTGATATACTGTATTCTACCCAGAAATGTTCGGACATCCTTTTCTGATACCGGTGCTTTCATTTCAAGAATGTACTTGGTCTTTGCTGGATCTATCTCAATGCCTCTTCTACTAACGATGAAGCCCAATAGCTTGCCCGATGTTACCCCAAATACACACTTTGCTGGATTAAGCCTTAAACTGTATTTTCTTAGTCGATCGAATAACTTTTTCAGATTTAACAGATGGTCTTCTTTTATACCAGATTTAGCGATCATGTCATCTACGTAGACTTCCATTTCTTTATGGATCATGTCGTGGAATAAAGTCGTCATTACACGTTGATAAGTTACCCCTGCATTTTTAAGTCCAAATGGCATGATTTTGTAATGAAAAGTGCCCCAGGGTGTAATGAATGATGTCTTCTCTTGATCTTCTTCTGCTACTTTTATCTGATTGTACCCGGAGAAACCATCTATGAATGAGAACATACCATGCCCCGCTGTGCTATCGACTAGAGTATCGATGTGAGGTAGTGGAAAATCATCCTTAGGACTGGCTCTATTCATATCCCGATAGTTGATGCACATTCGTACTTTCCCGTCCTTCTTCGGTACCGAAACGACATTGACAAGCCATTCGGGATACGTGGAGACTACGAGAAATCCTGCTTGGAACTGTTTCATCACTTTGTCTTTGACTTTGAGTGTTCATTCTAGTTTAAGTCTTCTTAACTTTTGCTTGATCGGCTTGCTCCTAGGTGCGATCGACAACTTATGAACAACAAGATCCGTGTCCAAACCGGGCATATCTTTGTAGGACCGGGCGAAGACGTCTTGATAGTTACGTAGTAGTTCAATCATTTCTCCTTTTTGCTGAGGGGTTAACAAGGCTCCGATTTTCACAACACGTGGGTCATCTTCAGTGTTGAGATTAACTGAGTCTGTATCCTCAATGTTTGGCTGAACACCCTTTTCATGTCATTCTAAAAAATCCTTGATTTCCTTAGGGGGGTATTCCATTTCGTCCTCAGACTCTTCTTCAATTCCCATGAGATCGAAGTCATACTCATCCTTTTCATATTCTGTTCTGTCTAAAGGTCCATTCGATTGAGACAAATCCCTTAAATTATGAGAAAACTCTTTTTTGGTTTTTGAAATATATCTATTTTTTTGAGATTTTGAAAGCTTTTTAATTTTTTTGTTTTTTGCAGACATTTTGTTTTTTTTGATTTTTGAAGAATTTTTGATTTTTTTGATTTTTGAGTGCTATTTTCCGGACATCTGAAATAAGAAGAGCAATCATGCATTGGTAAAGATAGGGAGTCCTTAAAACAGTCTTTACCCGAGGACGAGGGCTCGTTATGATCCTCGGGCAAACTGATGTTGCCTAATGGCATTTTTTTTGAGGCTATGGTAGCCTCAAGGGTTAGAGGGAATTCTTTTCAATTGTTCATAATTTCTCCTTCTTTGAGGGGGCGGATGAGATGTGAAAGTGATGTGTTGGGTGATTTGGTTGGTGGTTCGGAAATAACCATGATCTCCGAATGATTGTTGTTGTTGTCAGGTTGGGGCATTGTCCCTCCTAAACTCGGTGGGATGACGACTGATGCCCAGTCAATTCCCGTTGTAAAGGGTGATTTGTTCGCTTGGCTAATAGTGATTTCCACTCCGGTAGATTCTAAAGCGGTCTCTGGTAGACTTTCGTTGGAATCCCCATTGAATAGAACATCAATGCCTTCTATGAAGGATGAGTGGGACTCAACAACTGAGTCTTCATGAATGTGCACGGGTTTGAAATTTACCGTTTTTGACCTTTTAGCCGTTGGTGGTTCCGATAAGCTGTTGGGTCTAGTATGAGATTTCGGGAAGTTGACTCTAATACGAGGAACCTTGCCCAAATTCCAAACATTTGACTCACGATTTTGCCTTCTTGCTAGTCGAAGCTCTTTTTTTCTTATCATTCATTTCTACAATATCCCTTTTTGTGGGCTTGATCCCGAGACCAAAATAATAGGCCCTGAGTTTTATAGTAAAGTGATTCGTTTAGTCATTTTCAAGCTTTAAAACTCAAAATAAAAAAAACTCCAAGAATGAAAGTTGTCAGGACTGACATAAGGAACAAAATGAGCAATATATATATATATATATTTTTTTTTGGGTCCATTTTTCAAGTACGGACCTACCATTTTTTGGTTGGTCCGTGCTTCAAATACGGACCAGAACATCAAAAAATATATTTTTTTTGGGGTCCATTTTTCAAGTATGGACCTAACATTTTTTGGCTGGTCCGTGCTTCAAACACCGACCAGAACCTTAAATTTTTTTTTTTTTTTTGCACTGGTCCACGCTTCAAACACGGACTTTACCATTTTCTTGAGTCCGTGTTTCAAACATGGACCAGAACATGTTTCTTTAGTCCGTGCTTCAAACACGGATCAGAACCATAATTTTTAGTCATTTTTACATTGGTCCGTGCTTTAAACGCGAACTTACTCATTTTCTTAAGTCCGTGCTTCAAACATGGACCAGAACCTGTTTCTTGAGTCTGTGCTTCAGACACGGACCAGAACCTTTTCTGGCTCTCCAAACTTGTTCTGTTTTTGGTCTTCATCCCATTTTAACCCAGAATTTCTGGGTTTTGAGGTACATAGCCTCTGTTTTTTGGCTTGGGCCACAAAAATGTCACTTTTTTTTTATGATGCACATGATAACAAAAAAAATAGATTTCCCCATTTTACCTAGGGGGACATATAAACAAGAACAAAATAAAAAATCCTAAAATCTATACAACTTGCCTTCGTGGGCTTAAAAAATTACATCACATACGAAAATGGGATGGATACGGAATTGGTTTTGCAAGCCTTAGTGTCCTTTGTCTATTAATTACGCTTCGATGAATGCGGTTTCTAGGTGGTTTTTTTGGCTACCCACTCTTCAAACCTCGATGTACACCGAAGTGTACATGTCTTAGGTTGGTGAATAGGGTGGATGTTCTCCTCCCAACCACCCAAAATAGCGATCTTGGGGGCTTGAGAGTACCGGCATCCGGGGTTAGAAATTTAAAGAGGAGGGGGTGGCTTATGCATAGGGCTATGGATCGCATGTGCATGTGCGTGTATTTTTCTTGCAAAACGTATCCATCCTTACATCCCTTGTCCAACAAAATAAAACACATATACAAAAGACGAAATAAGTAAATATTACTAGCATTCTCCAATGAAAAAAAATAAAAAAAAAGAGACATGAAAAATGTTAGAAGGTAAGCACAAATACGAAAATGAAAACACATTTTTTTTTTGAAATAATAACCGAATCAAAAGAGGGTCGGACCCACTAGTATGTCATCCCCAGTGGAGTCGCCAAGCTGTGGACATGAGATTTTCAATATTTTAAAACATCCCTCCACTTTGGGGTATTTTGGAGTCGCAACCATTCATTTTCGGAAATCGGTGTGAATGGTCACCCAAAGTTGTATTTTTAAAAAATATGTCATTTTGACATTTTTTGATGACTCTAATAGGATAAGGTGCATGGTCCAACCTTTGATTCAAAGGTAAGGGGGTCCATTTATGGAGTAGGGATGGTGTTAGACACCCTACTCCATCCACGTAATGTGGTAACCTCGGATTCGGTCTTTTAAAATAAAAGAAAAATAAAATAGAAAAGAGTTGATATGTGCCCTCAAGCATGAGGGGTTTTGATGTTGATTTATTCCATTGAGGGCACCCTTATTGAAAAAGGGGCCCTTGAAGGACTCAAATCATTGTGGTGTGTGCAAAAGTGTAGAGAAAGGTGTAAGTAGAGGAGGGGAGTTGAGGGGGGTGTTCCTTTTGTCCAAACCCACCTTGTTCCTTCTTTGACTTCCTTTGGCTTTCTTTAATGAGTCTTCTTTTTCTTTGCTTGACTTATTTGAGAGAAGGTTGAGAGTTGAGATGAGTTGAGAGTAGAGGTAGTAGAATGGGTTAAGAGAGAAAGGTTGAGAGAGTGATTTCTTTTTTTTATCTTTTAGAGGGTTGGATGTGGGATTTTTCATTAGGAATTGAGAGTTGAGAGTGATGCGATTTTTATAGAGGTTGTGGGGTTATTTTAAGGGTATAATGAGGTGAAGTGAAGAAAAAGGATAGAATGGTTATGAGTTTGAGAGAGAAGTGGGTGTAATTTAGAGGAGATTGGAGGGTATTTAGGGAAGGGGGGTTAATTGGATGAGTTTTGACTCAAATGGGTTGGATCCTACCCAACCCATTTGGGTGGAGTTTTTGGTGAGGTGAGTTTAAGATGGTGGTTGTTAAATAATGGCATTTGATTTAAGAGAATTGAGGATTTAATGGGGTGGTTGATGATATTTTGGGAGGGTGAAGGAGATGATGACATGTGTAAAAGTGGGTGGAAATGAAGGGTTGAGATGAGTTGATGGGAAATGATGAGTGTAGGTTTAGATTGTAGATGTAGGTTTTGTAGGAAATGATGAGGGTAGATTAGGGGGAGATGTAGGTTATGAGTGTTTGATTTGAGAGAATGGATAGGATAGGTTAGGGGGGTGTAGGTTGGAGGTGTTTGATTTAAGAGAATGGATAGGATAGGTTAGGGTAGATGATATTTAAAGAAAAGGTGGGATAATTAATTTTTAGAGAAAGGTGATGGGAGTTGGTGGTCTGATGAGGGAGGTGAGATTGGGTGATGACATGTGTCACCTTGATGATTGTGGTGATTGGTTGTGATGTTGGATTGGGTTGAGTTGGGTTTGGGTTGAATGATGGTAAGGGATTTGGTCAGTGGGCCACGTGAAAGGCCTTGGGCCATTTATTGAAAATAAGATGAAAAAATACGTTGTATTTTTGTAGGTTTGGGCCTCAGAACCCATTCCAATTTTTACGATTTTTTAGGTATTTTGCGTCGAGGGCTCGATCAAATTTGGGTGTTTACAGCACCGAAGAGTCAAATTTATCATGGGGCAGAGGATGACATCAATATTGGCAGAGAACCTTATTCCAGCTGAGAAAGCTCCAGATGTGCCGTTTATTGATATAGAAATGACGAAAGACAAGGCACTTTATCATTCATACCATTTCGCTGCTGTCAATCATATCGAGAAAGGAAATGAGAAGATAAAGGCAAAGCTATCAAGAACAAGTCTGATGATTGGTCGGGTCATGAAAAGGGCCGATTATCGACCCAAACAAGGGTTGGGACCGGGAGGAAGAGGACGAGCTACACCGGTCAAAGTAAGAAAGCATACTCCTTATTTTGATCTGGGGTTTAGGCCCACGAAAAGGGATATTGTAGAAATGAATGATAAGAAAAAAGAGCTTCGACTAGCAAGAAAACAAAACCGTGAATCGAACATTTGGAATCTGGGCCGATTCCCTCACATCAGTGTTAGCTTCCCAAGATCACATGCCAGACCTGACAGCTTATCAGAATCACCATCAGCAAAAAAGCCAAAAAGGGTAAACCCCAAACCAGTGCACATTCAAGAAGACCCAATCATAGAGTCTCAATCATCCTTCGAAGAAGGCATTAATGTTCTATTCAATGGTGATTCCGATGAAAGTCCATCAGAGACTGCTCCAAAACCCACTAAAATGGGGGTCACTACCAACCAAGAGAACAACTCACCATTTTCCTCAGGCATTGACTGGCATCGGTCGTCATCCCGCCGAGCTTGGGAGGAACTATGCCCCAATCTAACAACAACCAACCAGAGATCATGGTCATCTCCGAACCACCATCTAAATCATCCAACGAATCACTTGCTCATCTCATCTGCCCCCTTAGAGAAGGGGAAACATTACACAACTGGGAGGAATTCCCATTGATACTTGAGGCTGTTGAGGCCTAAAAAAAAACACCGTTAGGCTACATCAATTTGCCAAAGGATTGTAACGAGCCCTCGTCCTCTGGTAAAAACTGTTTTGAGGGCTCCTTATCTTTATTAACAAATTTGCATGATTGTTCTTCTTATTTCAAGTATTCAGAAAATCACAAAAAAATAAATATTCCTCAAAAAGCAAAAAAATAAAAAATTTCTTAAAATCATAAAAATCAAAAAGCTTTCAAAATTGCAAAAAAATAGATATTTTTCAAAAACACAAAAAAGAATTTTCAAGGGATCTGTCACCATCAATTGAGTACTCGGATAAAATAGAATTTGAAAGGGATGAGTATGATTTCGATCTCAAACTCGACTGCGACCTCATGGGGATAGAAGAAGAGTCTAAGGACGAAATGGAATACCCCCCTCAAAAAATTCAAAGATTTGGTAGAACGTCACAAGAGAGGTGTTCAGCCAAACATCGAGGATACAGACTCAATCAATCTTAGTATCGAAGAGGACCCACGAATTGTCAAGATTGGAGCTTTGTTAACGTCAGAACAAAAAGGAGAAATGGTCAAATTCCTACGGAACTATCATGACGTCTTGGCATGGTCATACAGAGATATGCCTGGTTTAGATATAGATCTGGTTGTCCACAAACTACCAATTACTTCGGGAAGCAAGCCAATCAAGCAGAAACTGAGAAGACTAAAGTCAGAATGGACCCTCAAAGTCAAACATGAGGTCATAAAGCAGTTCGAAGCCGAATTTCTTGCAGTTTCTACGAATCCAGAATGGCTAGCTAACATCGTCCCAATACCAAAGAAGGACGAAAAAGTACGTATGTGTGTTGACTATCGAGACTTGAACAAAGCGAGTCCTAAGGATGATTTTCGACTCCCACACATCGACACTCTATTCGATAGCACGACAGGGCACGGTATGTTCTCATTCATGGATGGTTTCTCAGGCTATAATCAGATAAAAATAACAGAAGAAGACCAAGATAAAACTGCATTCATCACACCATGGGGTACTTTCCACTACATAGTCATGCCATTCGGACTGAAGAATGCAGAGGCGACTTACCAACGGGTAATGACCACCTTATTCCACGACATGATCCACAAGGAAATTGAGGTCTACGTAGACGACATGATCGCTTAATCTGGTATAGAAAAGGATTATCTAGTAAACCTGATGAAGTTATTCGACAGACTCGGAAAGTACAGTTAGAGGCTAAATTCGGCAAAATGTGTGTTCGGAGCGACATTGAGCAAGCTACTGGGATTCATCGTCAGTAGAAGGGGCATTGAAATAGATCTGGCAAAGACTAAATATATCCTCAAGATGAAGGCACCCGTTATAGAAAAAGACGTTCGGGGCTTTTTGGGGAGAATACAGTATATTAGTCGGTTTATAGCACAATTGACACCTATCTGTGAACCGGTATTCAAGTTATTGAGGAAAGATACGTCGAATAAATGGAACAAAGACTGTTAGGAAGCATTCGATAAAATCAAGCAATATCTGCTCAATCCACCGGTCTTAGTCCCTCCTACGCCAGGGCCACCTTTACTGATGTACATCTCGGTACAAGAAACATCTATGGGGTGTGTGCTAGGACAACATAATGAATCGGATGGAAGGAACATGCCATCTACTATCTCAGCAAGAAATTTACTGATTATGAAGCCAAATACTCAATACTTGAGAAGACTTGCTGTGCATTAGTCTGGGCATCTCAATGACTACGTCATTATTTGCTTAGCTATTCGACTATGCTTATCGCTAGGATTGTCCTCCTAAAGTATATGTTCGAAAAACCAGCACTAACAGGCCGCATAACGAAATGGCAATTATTGTTATCAGAGTTCGACATCACTTATGTCACTCAAAAAGCTATCAAAGGGCAAGCCATCGCTGACCACCTCGCCGATCACCCTTTACCGGATTACGAGCCGTTATAAACGAACTTCCCGGATGAAGCCATACTATTTACCGAGATCGAAAATGATGATGATGACGAAGAACCAGGCTAGAAAATGTACTTCGACGGAGCAGCTAATCAGAAAGGAAACAGAATAAGGGCAGTTTTGATCAAGTCAGATGGGTCCCACGTACCGATCGCAATCAAATTGAAATTCCAATGTTTTAATAACGAGGCAGAATACAAAGCATGCATAACAGGGTTAAAAACAGCACTAGATCTCGAGGTAGATGAGATTGATGTTTTCGGAGATTCAAGCTTAGTAGTCTATCAGACGATTGGAGAATGGAAGACCCGGGAACAGAGACTGGTTCCTTACCACGAGTATCTAGAGGAACTAAGCTCACACTTTGACAGAATCTCGTTTACATACATGCCTAGAGCTAAGAACCAGTTCGCCGATGCACTAGCCACACTTGCTTCCATGATTAGTATATCGGAAGATCTGGTTATCGACCCAATTGAGATTGGAATTCAGGACGAGCCAGCCTATTGTCTACCCGTCGAAGTTGAAGAATCCGAAGAAAAGCCTTGGTACTCAGACATCAGAGCATATCTCGAGGATTGGAGCCTTCCTTCAGATGCAACACCTAATGACAGAAGGTCTATCCAAAAATTGGCAGGGCAGTTCTTCATTAGCAATGGAATTCTGTACAAAAAGTCACACCACGAGGTCTTACTCCGATGCGTTGCAGAGGCAGAAGTAAAATGATTAATCGAAACTGTATATGGTGAAGTCTGTGGGTCCCACATGAATGGACACATGCTAGCCAAGAAGATTATGAGGATGGGGTACTATTGGTCAACAATGGAAAGCGACTGCTATCAGCATGTGCACAAATGCCATCTATGTCAAATCTATGCCAACAAGATCAATTCTCTGCCATCAGAATTGCATAATATGACTACGTCTTAGCCTTTCTCGCTCTGGGGAATGGACGTCATCGGACCAATCTCACCTAAAGCTGCGAACGGGCATCGCTTAATCTTAGTGACCATCGATTACTTCACCAAATGGGTTAGAAGCTGCATCATACGCCAATGTCACTAAAAGTAATGTCCTGAAGTTTGTCAAGAATAACATTGTCTGCAGATATGGGCTTCCAAGTGGACTAGTGACAGATAATGCCAAAAACTTCAAGAACAAAGACATGGTCAAGATGTGCAAAGATTTCCAGATTACTCACCAGAACTCTGTACCTTACAGACCTAAGACGAATGGAGCAGTCGAGGTAGCCAACAGGAATATCAAGAAAATTATCGAGAAAATGGTAGTTACGTACAAAGATTGGCACGACATGCTGCCTTTTGCACTTCACGCCTATCGAACCTCGTTCAGAACTTCGACTGAGACAACTCCATATTCATTGGTCTATGGAATGGAAGTAGTCTTACCCGTAGAAATTGAGATTCCCTCCCTCCAGATCTTAAAAGAAGCAGAGTTAGATGAAGTAGAATGGATCCAAGCTCGGTTTGATCAACTAAATTTGATTGAAGAAAAGCACATTGAAGCCATCTGCCATGGACAGATCTATCAGCGACAAATAGCTCGTGCCTAAAATAAGAAGGTCAAACCCAGGGAGTTCTCACCAGGAGACCTTATACTGAAGAAGATCTTGCCGATCCAAGAAGATGCCAGAGGAAAATTCAGATCAAACTATGAGGGACCATTCATCGTAAAGAAGGTGATGACGGGAGGAGCTCTGATCCTTACGGAGATAGACGGACAAGTATTCCCGCAACCGATCAATGCTGACACTGTCAAGAAATATTACACCTGAAATCTGACCCTGAGATGATGAAAGGCCATCTTTGCTATCCCAAACAAACTATCCAACCCTAGTCAACCCTTTTGAGCCATCACGTTCATTTCTTAACCTAAGACTGGGGAAAATCAACAACTACAAAACGATACAAAACAAAAACAAAAAAAACAAAAAGAAAGGAAAAACAAATTAAAAGCATCAAGTAACTCCTAGCCCGCATGAGGATAAACTGTGAACAGTTAAAAATATAAAAAAATCAAAAAAGTCAAAAAAATCGGACATTTGATCTGAGCTCGACCCAAATCTCCAACCTAAACAAGTTCGAGAGACGTTGGGAGGAGACATAGATCACCTTTTCGAAATAAAAATAGACGAGCCCCATGTATAAACCACTCTAATACATCCAAACCTTAACCCTTTTTGTAGCCTTCCACCACCCTTAGCCTAAGCCAACGTTTCGTCCCAACAAAAGTCTTTTTTAATCAGGGAACGTTCTAGGGCAACACAATGACAATGGCAACGTCAATGATCTTGCGACTTGGTCTGGATCTCCAAAGTCTTATTAGTTGTTGGAAGACTCGATAGGAGAATCCAGGTCGAATATTTGAAAAAAAAGAGTACTCGAAGTGTAGCGCAGCCGATCTCGCGGCTCAACTTGAGTTGTCGAACCACGAATAGTCGTCGAAAAATTCGGGAGGGGAATCCAGATCAATTACTCAAGAAAGAGTGCCACTACAAGAGTAGAGTCGCCGATCTCGTCGCTCAACTTGAGTCGTCAAGCCACAGAGACACAGACTCCGAACAGAACTGAAATGTAGAAATCCAAAAATACGAGCGTAGTCTGAAAGGGCATAGTGAAAATCCGAAAGAACTCTATGAGTAAAAGAATCAGACTATGGCAAGATCAAAGCCACCGGCACGATGAAAATTCCAAAAAGGACATCGATGCGCAAAAATGTAGAAATCAGGTCTGGTGAAAACCGTAATTGGTGCCAAGGGCAATAAGGGTTAAAAATAAAATAAAATAAAATAAAATAAATAAATAAAGGACACAACTCCTGGCCAGCAAAAGTATAAACTGTGAACGACGAAATCCTTCCCGAAACCCGCGATCCCAACAGATAACAATCTTCCAATACTAGGGCACTGGGGATGACTCTAAAGGAACCAAAAGATAATTGGCGCTTGTATCCCCTGTGTTTGGCAAAAGCACCAAAATCATCATAGCCGAAGATTTTACAAACTCTGGATTTATCATACTCATTTGATGAAAACATTTCACAAAATTACATTTTAAAACTACTATTTTGGCCAATGATGACAAATCTAGGACTCATTCGATGAAACTTCGTGTTTTCAAGAACAATAGATATACCTGAGGCCAAGCAAGTACAAAACCTATTTTCTTTGCATTAATCTTCCAACATTTTGCATACGTTCAGATAATAACAAGAAAAATACAAAAGTGGGAATACAGTGCGGTCAGTCAAACATCATGGTGAGAAATGAAAAAAGAGTCAAGGCGTTCCTCCAAAGCACGAATTTGGACAGCCTGGCCCATCATCACTTTCTCGGCATCTGAAGCATCACGGCTCACCAAATTATTGTAAAGTCCTCAAAATGAGGACACTAGGCAAGTCAATCCCTCAACTTAGCAACTTCAGCTCGAAGCCTAGCCACTTCACTACCATCACTACATCCAGATTGGACAAGGACAGATGACAGCCGAGCAATCTCTTTCTGCATCTTCTTTTCAGATTTGAGCCAAATAGCCTGAATTCGACGATGATCAGTTTGAGACTCCTCCACCCGATCCCGGTAATAAAAAAAGGACGAAGCACCAAGGCGTGTTCGGGGAACTATCGACACAGACGGTCTCTCAGAGAAAAGCTCTCGAATCCAATGCAAGTATGCCGAAAATTGGTGTGTTGCAAAGATGGGTCGACTCAGAACCTCAACCCGACCCCATTCTTTTACGAGTCGACTCAAAAGTGCTGTCGACAAGGGACCAACCAATTCATTGAAATTCTCTGGGATAAGAACACCCTGGTTGAAATCGAATTGACAAAGAACCCGAAGCGGTACATAATGGGTTGCCCCGTGAAGACCAATCAGAACGAGAAAACGGGTACCATCGAATGCAATCAGGGGAGACCCTCGAGGTTGGAAGGCACCAACCCATCTTACTTCATCATCGTCAAGATTACCAATAAAAGAATACCATTCTTCTTTGCTATCCGAGATAAAGGGAGAAACTCGCCTCGACATCATGAGGACAAGATCGGCGTTAACGCAAAATGGATGATTAACTACTTCAGTTGAAGCCAGATGATCCATAAACCAGAGCTACAATAACAGGGGCATTCTAAACTTTGGAAATTAACAAGTTCAAGTTCAAATTTAAAACCAAGCTAAGTTTGGAATTTACCTGCAGGAGTGGAGCGCAACCTAGAAAAATTCGATCACGACCGGAGGCACAAGCTTTGAGGGATTGGAACATCTCGCTCAAAAGCATCGGTGCTAATTGACGTCCTTCTCGGACTTGTTGAATAACGGGAATGAGAGAAAGATCTATGATGTCTCCGCCACCTGGGAACAAGAGTTGACTCACCACTATCAAAGTAAGAACGTTAAAGTGAATCAACGGCTTCGAATGATCCATGAGGCGCTCAATCAAGAAGGATTTAGACATTGTCTTCAAAACCAACCCGCCATCTGGAATCTTCAAAAACTTACGGGTTATCCCTAAAAAGTCGGAGGCCTCACCTTGGAATCCATCACGCAATTGTGGAATCACAACGGGGCCTGATATCTCAAGCCCCAACAATACTTCAAACTCTTCGATGGTAGGAGTCATCTCATGCACCCCAAACCGAAAAAGATTAAGCTCGGGGATCTAATAGCCCAACATTGCCTCAATCAAACCCCATTGCAATGGAACCTTGGGCAAAGAGAGGGTGAACCCCAACTTGTTCAAGCACCATCGAGCCTTATCATCGTTATCCATGGAGCCGTACCTTTTCAAGTTGGGAAGAATAGAGGGCACTTCCATGGAGCTTGAGAAGAAGCTTTGAGGAAGGAGGGTGAAGAAATCGGCCAAATATGAAAAAAGGGAAGTAAAAGCGTTAAAATGAAAAGCTATGGCAAAACCAATGGTGAAATAGGCTTAAAGTGAAAAGCAAAACATACTGGTCCGTGTTTGAAACATAGATGAAGACAAATGACAATTGATCCGTGCCTAAAACATGGATGGAACAAAGCTTAGCTTATCCGTGCTTCCAACACGGATGAAACAGACATGTAACTCATCCGTGCTTAAGGCACGGATAAAAGGGGCAATAACCTATCCGTGCTCTGGGCACAGATAAAAAAATTGGAAACCCATCCGTGTTGAGAAAACGGACTAGAACATTTTAAGCCTTGGGGCCTAGGTCATTTGAGAGTTTGACAACTCCGGACCACGTAAGGGCCATCTCAAGACTCGATACATTGAAATCATATAGAAGGGTGATAGAAGTTCCTATGTGCTCAATAAATGCATTTAAAACCCTTAGAAATTCTCAAAATACATATTGAGCACGTGGGACTCGTCCAGATCACATCAAGCCAGGTTAGGCCTTCACGAACTACCTTACTCGCCGTAACTCACACCACTCAAAGGGCCATTGGGACCCTAATCGCACCCTTTACCTGCCCATAACCTCACTAACACTCGAAAGATGATCGATATCACGCCTAAAAGGCTCGGGTCAATTGCACAGATAATCATAATAATAAGACAAATGCAATGAAACATGAGCATAAACTCACATATATACAGGTGTTTGAATGTTCACAAACAATGTCCAAAAGCTAATATAAAATATTTGTCTGTCTACAAGGTACATCGAAGGGGGAGCATCGTCCCTGGCACTCTGGGTCTCTGGGATAGCTCCAGAAGAAGAACCGGCCATTGCACCCGAGCCAGACACCCCGGAAGAAGGTAGACCGTGCATCTGCAGTCGTCCCTCCGAATCCGTGAAGAATAACTCTGCGTCCAGGGCAGCATCTTGCTCCGTAGTACCCGCGAGATCAGCACCAGGGACAGCAGGTCCAGTGGAGGGGGAGGCCTGAAAATAAGATAAAGTAGATTAAAATACATGCAGCGATACAGGCCACATATATAAGGAAATAAACAACTGAAATGCATATACTCACCCTAGGAGGTGTCGAAGGCCGTGCAGAGGTGCTCGCTCCGTCTCGGCGTCGATAGTAATCCTGAGAAGATCACGAGAAAATCAATCAGAACATGTGAAAAAATATGCTACTATCTACACAGGAAAAGGAAAAAGAAACAAATAATTACGTACTATCTCAGCTTGGAAACGAGACTCCCACATGGCTGCCTCCAGCTCTAGCTCCTAGATACGAGCTGCCTGGGCCTCGATACGAGTCTCTTACTCCTTGAGTCGAGCTGCCTGCTCCTCCACCTCCGCCCTAGAGGCCCTCCTCCTGTTCTCCATCTTCACGGCCCTCGTTGCTTGAGCCTCGATAATGTCGTAACCCTCTCGAAGGTGACGAAAATCATCGACCGGAGAACAAAAACATCGATCGAGTGAGACAGGGATATAATGGAACATAGAAAATCATAAAGAAAAGAGACAGCGATAGAATGTGTACCGTGACAGCATGCTCCTGAAGAAGGACCCCTCCGATCTCGGTGATTCCATCCCGGGCGGTGACAACAGGCATGATGCACCCAATAGAGGCCTCTCGGAATCATGCTTGGTAGTCACCCCCTCTCACCAGTCCAGCAGCATCTACGCCCCTCGCTTGGGCAAGATACTCATCCACCGTCATCGCACCCGAGATAGGCTCAAGTGGAGCGACAGGGATGTGAAGGCTCCCGTCGTGCTGGAAAGAAAAGCGCTCCCCTAGATAAAATGTATATCTCTGCTCGTCGATGAAGAAGGGGTAGCGTTGTCGCCTGGTGTTACGCCGATAGGCATTCCTCACCTCCTGCCTCCCACTGACGGTGCGAGGGATGTCTCGCAGTGTAACAGAAAATATCTGCAAAAGAGATAGTTAGATAACAAACATGGATAACATCAAGGTCAAACAGAAGGGAAAATGCTAGATTACTCATGTCTCGAAATCGGCATCGATCAATATGGGCCCGAGCACTCCCAGTTAACCCAGTCAAACCTAGTCGAACTCTAGTCAAACCCCTCCCCCTTATGACCAAATGGATCAAACAATCGTCACAATCATACTGAGAAATCACTTGAAAAGAGACAAAGTGTGGGTGCCCAAAACAAATCAAAATATTCATGTCCCAGACGAGCAAAAAGAAGGAGAAATGAGATAGGAAACACAACAAGCACGATAGATACAAAACTCCAAATCAAAAGCATGCTAAAATAAATAAAGTAAAAATAAATAAATAAAGAAAAACCAACTCAGTCCTTACAGACCAACTCAACCCAAACCACCCCATTCTTTCACCCAAGCAACCCCCAAAATAATCCAAAATCATCTCTGAAACAGTTCCAAGACCTCATATGAATTTTTCCCATCCAAACTGTTTTTGAACTCCACCTCATTCTCACTCTCAGACAGCCCCTAACCGCCCCTTTCATCTTATCCTCAAAAATAATATTAATGATTAGACTATTTTTTATGAAAAATTTTGTACAACTAGAGGGTAGAAGGAAAGGCATCCTACCCGGGTAAATTTTGACAGTTGATTGAAGGCAAAGAAAGGCATGAAGGTCAAGGTTGGTGGTCTTGGATGCGAAATGGTTGTGTGGTTGTGATACTCTTGGTGACGACACTCCTTTTCCTTCCTATGATAAATGATGAAACTTCTCCCAAGTAAATGAAGTCCCGAATAAGATATATCGAAACCCACTCACTAATTTTTGATGTGAGATGGTGAGAACGAAAGAGAAAATAGGATCAAAGACCGTGAGATTGTAGAGTTCGACATCGTTTTCAACTTCTTCTTTGTCGTCAAAGTTCAACGATCACTTGACTGTGACTGATCTAGAAAAGAAAAGGGTGGAAACCCTAGGTTCTCTAACAACTGGGGTTTGGGGGTTATTAAAGAGAAATGATAGTAAAATAAAAGAAATCAAGTTTCTTTTAGTTAAAAGCTTGAAAGGCAAAGTTGGTATTTCTCATTTGTTTATATTTTTGACGATAACTTGACTTTTCGAACTCAAAATTTGATGAAAGAATACTCATTCTCTATCATTTTTTGTTGTGAACCTAATGGTATGATCAGATATTACTAATTCTCATTCTAACAAAAATTCACTATTTTGGATACCACCTAACCCAAAATTCAAGGATTTTAAAAATTTTATGTTCGTACTCAAATTCGAGCGTGCTTATAGGCTAAAATATGGTTTTCAACCATTTTAAGTCCAATGGCAAAACTAGATTTGGTTGAAAATGAACATAATAAAATATGAGTATTTTATCCAAAGTCCTTTGAGAATTTTCTTAAAATTTCACCATTTGATTTCCTAGAGATACAAATTAAAATTTTGAGGTATTACAGGGAGCTTGACAATTTGAAAAACCAATTTCAAGAGGCCTGCTTTAGATCATAAAGGGATTTATGCAATTTGCACACTTTATTAGCATTATTTTTGGTTAAACATAAAGGAATCTACATTTATACCTTCTCATCCAAGTCTCCATGAAGGAAAGCATTACTAACGTCTAATTGATGTAATTCATAATTCTTGATCGAGGCAATAATAAGTAAACATATAACAGTAACTAACTTGACGACCGGGGCATATATCTCGTGATAATCTAGTCCCTCTTGCTGGATGTATCCCTTAGCCACAAAACGGGCTTTATAGTGCTCAATGGAGCCATCTGAATAATATTTGATAATATTTTTATTTTTATATTAATCATATTTTTAAGTAATATTCTCGTCTTTCTTTCCCTTTTTGTATTTCGATTAGATCGGCTATAGTAGTAAAGATAATAATTGATGCCTTGTAATTTAAAGTCGATGTATGAATGGTTTTTATTTTTATGAAGTATTGGATTCATGATATTCAAATGAATCTTGTACGTTTTTTTATATTGCACATAGTACAATGTGTTTAATCTTCAACCAAAAGTGCCTTGTGGACACCGTATGTCCTATAGAAAATGCGATATCATTCTAGATCGCAACTTTTTCCACACACGAAACGCCAAAGATTATGCGATTAACTCATTCATCTTTTATTGTCTAAATAACCTTGTTAAAAGTGATTGGGATTTTGTTAACATATGCCCTAAGGGGCATAAGTTAAAGTGCAATAAGTACACTTTGGAAATTGGATTTTGAATGGAAAATACCCTTAAAAGAATTATTTTTTTTTATCAAAATACCCTCAGATTCCAATTTCCAAAGTGTATTTGGTGCACTGCAATGTGTGCGCTTAGGACACACGTTAACAAGCCCCAAGTGATTATTATCAATTTTTATTTTATAAGCCATATTTAAACTTATATTTTATGTGAACGTGTTGATCACTTACAACTAAATTATTTTCTTAAGAAAATTCAAATTTGTACGATGGAAATTGGAAAACGCACTTAGTAAAGTAAATGAAGACCTACATTACATAGGTTCACGTGGGACCCTCAAGTGTTCTGTGCACCTAATTCCTACGATTCAGCCACGTGTCACATAATTGTGAAAATACGAACCCTAAATGCTATAAAATCACTTCTTACTTCTCTTCTTGAGACTTCCTTTACCCAAAAAGAAATACTTCAAAATGGAACCAACAACGATTCTACTTCACATTACAAGCAAGGCCTTTGTTTGGGAATCCGGTTAATCTTAATCTAGATAAGAGATGTCTTCACTAAGGATCTATGGTGTGTCCTTAACAGATAAAACCTTTCATCAATTTCCACATCCAGTTGGTTTCCATAATTAAAGAAAGTTCATTTTTTTTATTGAATTAGTTATTCTGTTTCATTTTTTTCGTTGTGTTTGAGTTTCTTTCTTTACTATTTATTCTTAAATTATTCATTTGTTTAATCTCATTCACAATGTGCTAATTCATGAATCCATTCTTTAAGATGATTTAGTGAATATTGTCACATGTTTTAAATCCTAAACAATCATTAATTTTCAAAACAAATACTCTTTTTAAAGCGGTTGAAAATCATGGATTTCAAAAAGTATAATATAATTCACTGATAAAATCGATAACAAATAGGTAGAACAAAAAAAGGTAACACAAAGATATAATGAGGTTCATCTTTATTAGCCTGTGTCCTCAAAAGAAAATCACTCCTAAAAGTTGTGTAGTTGTTGCCTTTATTTCTTTTATTAATAGATTGCAAAGAAAGATAAAATCAGAGAATAAAATCTAATCTTCTTAAAAGGAGGAGAGAAAACATGTAATACCCCGAATTTTTTACTCGTATCCCGAGGGAACTTGAAAATGAGATTGTGAGAAAATTCTAAAGGAAAACTTGGATTAAAATACTCAAATATTGTTATGTTCATTTTCAATAGAAAATGACTTCGTCATTGGATTTAAATGGGTTGAATCATATATTTAGCTTGTAAGCATGTCTGAATTCGAGTTCGGATGAAAAAGTTAAAAAATCATTGAATTTTGTGTTGAGTGAGACCCAAAACAGTGAAATTTTGTTAGAGCGAGAATCAGGAAAATTAAACCACATCGTTAGGTCCGCAATGGAAAGATATTCGAAATGGAATATTCATTCGCCATTTTTCGAGTCCAAGTAGTCGGGTTACCATCAAAAAATATAAACAAGTGGAATTTTTTTTTTTCAAAAACTACCCTTAGCCCTTTTATATATAAAAGAGAGTTAGACACTCTTTCATTTACTTTTCTTCTTCTTCAAAGAAACAAACATCAATCATTTCTCTATTCTAGGGTTTCAACCCATTCACACTAACCTCCATTGTGATCAAGCCTATATTGATCGTCGACGAAGAAGGAAAAATCATTGGCATCAACGAACTCCACGTTCCCACCCCATTAAACCCTCATTTTTGTTTCTTTCTTTTGATCTCTCACCAAAAACAGCATGAGGGTTTGAGTCTACCCACTTGGAGTCTCATCCAACGTCGAAAAGTAGTCGTCTACCATCGTTGAAAGAGGAATGACACCTTCATCAAGGGTTTCGTGACCAACTTGTTCGTTTTACACCCAAGTTAGTCCAAACTCTTCTCTCGTGCCGTTGAACCTTGATCCTTCGTACTAGCTCACCACATTTGGAGTCCACAAACTTTGGTAGGGAACTTTCGATTCTTAGTGGTAACCTTTAGATTTTGAAATGTGTATTTAGATTTTAAGAAAACATGTTGTTTGTTTCAAATTGTAAAAACTTTGCTTCATATGCAATTCATGTTAGGAATAGAGATTTGATGTGTCTTATCATGTTTTAACATTAAAATTTATCGGTGGATCGAAGGGTTCGAAGAACAGAAGAAAAACCTAAAAAATGGATCAAAGAACCACAAATTTGTGAATGGTTCAGTACTGTCGGCATGAGGGGTCGGTGCCATCGACACCTGTCGAAGGCCATTCTGTTAGTCCCATTAACAAAATGATACTTCTACCATCAACAGCCACCGATAGAACTATTTTCAAAACTACTTCTGGCTCTTGGGTTATGTTCCTTATGACTTGTACATGATTTCCCATCCTTTATTTCATTAAAAACATTTAAGTAAATGTCCTATTTAATTTTTACTTTTCATTTACTCTAATGACTTGTACATGATTTCCCATCCTTTATGTTCCTTATGACTTGTACATGATTTCCCATCCTTTATTTCATTAAAAATATTTAAGTAAATGTCCTATTTAATTTTTACTTTTCATTTACTCTAATTTCTTTAATGAAATTATGGTTTTACCCCTCATTTCGAAATGATGGGAATGGTTTCAAAATCTAAATCTTAAATGATCGAAATCTGAATTTTGGTTTTAAGAGCAAAACGTAAATTTCGACGTTTTTGGCAAAATTTCAAAAGTTGATATCTTTCGGGTTACTTTGAATTAGACTATAAAAAATATATGGTATCAAATCTCGTGTTGAAGGCTTTCGTTTCCAAAAATTCATTTTCAATTTTAAGGAGTTTGAAAATTTGAATTTTCGACACTTAGCCAAATTTTTACCAACTTTCTCAATTTTGGCAATTTTACCTTCGCGTACTTATTGGGACCCTGTTTTAACAATAACTTGATAGTTTTTTTATTAGATGATCAAAGTGAAGTTGAACACTTGAAAAAAAAAGGTTTTAATTTGAAATGTTGAGAAGTAAAAACACCATAAAATGGGAAAGGGACAAAATGATAAAATGTCAAAATCACACCCAAGGGGTGATGTCTGCATTTTACATTGTATGTTGTGTGTAGGTTAGTGAAGGGATATCCAGGGGTAATGAATGGTTGCATGTAAATTTTGTTAGTGTATAAGCACTAAGTACTGTTATTTATTTTAGGTTGGGGGGACCCTGTTGCATGGTAGGAACTGGGTATCCACTCTCAACCTTGTATTGCTAATTTCTTTTTTATTTTTAAAAGAAAAATAATATATATAAGTAGCTATTTTGTAAGTTGTTAAAGAGACTGTGAATGTCTGAAGGGATAGTGCGTCATATCATCAGGAGTGATGTACTCTCGTAGGATGTACGGTAGGGACCACCAAGCTCATACGTGATATGTAACGCGTATGAGAGTGAAGTCATAATTGGAATTCGGGTCCATTCCTCTCTATCTTTATCAGTGAACATGTATTGTAAAGGTGGTCGTATACGAATGGAATATTTATTTTGGGAATCACATGCACACCTAATAGGCATAGACGAAGATAATTAGTCTATGATCACTAACAATCTAGTAGTAGTCAAACATTCTGACATGTCGAAAAGAGACCCATTGCTGGTTACATAAAACGGCCCGCTTGAGTCAGACAAATGGTCACTAGTGTAGTAAGTGCAGTGATTGGTCACAAAACCAGGAACTAAAAACTAGATTTATCTAGTAACCTCATGTCCCGACTAGAAGCAATCCAATCGTGAATCTCAACTATCTAATTCCAGTACTCCACCATTGTGTAATATGTATCTGTTATTTTATTTTAAATTATAAACTGTAAAGCATGTCTAGTATTTTAATGTTGTCAATTATATTTGCATAAGAATGAAAATGTGTAATGACTGATGCTATGTGGGATTTTAAGTTGTTTAGTTGCTCATCCTTGACTATATGTACTAGTTAACCGTTGTTTGATTTGTAAAGCTTGCATATTCTGAAATGTATCAGTATGATTACTAGATCACATTAGGTGAGGTTACTAGTAGGAATTATTAGTGGACCTACTGAGTAACCATTATTACTCACCCTTTGCTTCCATTTTTTTTAGCCTCAGAACCAACAGTCGGAGAGGCAGACTAAGAAGCATCAAGCGAGGATCATCTGGTGGGTCATACCGACGATCAGAGTCCACTACCTGGTGAGCACTGAGACTATTTCCATTAGGAGTCATCGTGTCTAAGAGGTGTATATAGTTTTTGGGCCAAGTGATATGTTTATGTTAGAATGAGGATGAAATTTTGTAATCCTATATATATTTTTATCTTTTGGACACTCTAATCTAACCTCATACCGTTTGTAACTTACTATTTTCCGTACCTTGTATAATCTTAGCATCTGTTATATTTAGGTTTGGTTGAAAATTGGTTTATCAGGTTCTGTATTTCGTGGAACGCTAACATAAATAGAAGAGGTGTAGACACCCTATTTTCGCATTTGCCTGATTAATCAACTCATCAACCCGATTGCAACGGTTCCCAATGATGGATGATTATTTCAATACTTTATTTGTTACTAGATATGTTTCAGAAATTTGAATGAGGTATTTCAAACTAATAAAACTGTAGAAACCACACTAAAAGTATAGAAATCATCATTTTTCAAATAAAAAGAAGTTTTACGATAAAAATTACTAAAAAATAATCAAATGATCAAAATAACCCTAACCTCAAAACATCCCTAGAGCCTACATTATGATTAGGAAAATCCTTTCAAACACATAAAACAACAAATTGAAATCAAATAAGTCATTTTGCCAATTTTTATGAAATTCGATAAAATTACGAAAATGCCCCTCATAAAGTTCACGACCATTTCGCACAAAAAATTTCATAAATGACACAAACTAATATTCTTATTGAATTTCTTACGAAAAATTGATTCCAAAACATCTTGGAACATTGAAAAACGACTTAAAACGCAAAAAGTCATTTTCGAGGGTAAAATGGTAATTTTACAATTTTAATAATTAAAATTTTTGAAATTAATAATTAAAACAGTAATTAATGTAAAGTGAAATCCTAATTAAAATTAAAGTCAATCAAGTAAGACTTAAGTCAAATCTTAAAATCAAGTCAATCAAGTAAGACTTAAGTCAAAATCCTAAAGTCAAGTTAATCAAGTGAGACTTAAGTCAAAACCCTAATCAATCTAATAAGACCAAAGCCAAATTCTAAACCTAATAGAATTCTAATTAAATTCTAAAACTACATGATGTAATTTTAATTAAACACTAACTCTATTTAAAAATAATTATAATTAAACACTAACTCTATCTAAAATAATTATAATTAAACACTAACTCTATCTAAAAAGCATTTTAAAAATCTATAAATAAGGGTCCCTACAACTTATTTTCGTATTAAAAAATAAATCCTAAGAAAAGTAGGTCAAAAAGCTTCCCTAGCCTCCTATAAACCCTCATTGTGAAGCCCCAACTCCTTACCTAACATCCATACCCTAACTTTACCTCAAAAAACACTTAGAAACTCTTCAAAAACACCCGGAAATCCATAAAAAAATTAGAAATATTCAGATCTAAGAAGGAGGTACTTCGTCTTAGAGGTTTGAGACGAATCCGGTGACAGAACGAAGCGAGGAGTACTGTACGAGGAGCTGTTCTATCAGATCTGAGGGAACAAAACCATTGCATTGCAAAGGTAAATATTTTCTTTTTAATTATTATTTAGGTCTTTTTAGTAATGTAATCGTTTTTGAAAATTAGTAGAGACGGGCGTTTGCCGGGCGGGATTGGTGCTTAACTCCTTCCAACCCCGTAATATGATCCCCGGACTCAGTATTTTTTAGTAGATTAGTTGTTTGTTTATCTGTTTCAAGTCAATGTTCGGTTCCTAGACCGTAATAAGTAGGTGGCGACTCCCAAACCTCAAAATCAAAAGTGGATCTGTGCACCCCGCAGATCGAGGGCACTTTCAGTGGCGAATCTGCTGGGAACTATTGAGGATCAGACTTGAAAAGCCCCAAGTATGGTAACATTGCCAATGACCTAGTTTTTTTTATTTAATTTCTTGTTAGTTTCTTTTTTATTGTTTGTTTATCAGTTTTTTTAATTATTCTTGTTAGTCCGATCATTAATCATTCGATTCTACTTGGAGTACCTTGATCCAACATATTGTTTTCTATGGTTTAATCGAGGGCCATTCAAAATGACCCTAAATAATACGAGATTTCTATGGGTTGGTTTCATTGAAGATGGGATTATGATGGTTGGACAATGAAAATTTTATTTTATTTTTATTTTATTTCTTAAAAAACGTGTGTAGATTTTTTTTAGGTGTGTGTCTTTCCACAGTTTTTTTTTTTTTTTTTTTTGTTTTTTAAAATTTTGTTAGTGTGTGTTTAAGCTTTTGGTTATTTTTTTTTTAAATAAAAAAAAAAAAAGAAAAGAAAATTTAGACAAGTCTTTTTTATGCTGTTAGCGAACAGCATCCTCTCGATCAATTTTAAGGATGGTGTGCCCATAGCAGAAACTCACTTTTAAGTGTAAAACCCTTAATGTTTTAAATTGATATGTGGTCTGCCATTAGAAGAAGATGGGTTTTCTTATTTTTATCTTCTTCTCAACTTGAGAAAGAAGATAACAAAAATCAGCGAGATAAGAGAGAAAAACGTCTCCTCTCTCTCTCTCTCACTCACTCTCTCTCTCTCTCTCTCTCTATCTATCTCTGTGTATCCAAGTCCAAAAGTTAGGGTTTTGTGTTGCTAGCCTTCTCTGAAGATATCTGATATGACTACCATCGTCACTCAACTTCTAGACACTTCAGATTTGCTACAGAAATTGTCTCTTGATTCATAGATCAATACTTTTGAAGTTCCTGAGGCTACCAAGAAGCCTTCTTCCATTCAACATGGGTCTGGTGACGCTGGCGGGGCTTATAGTCCAATCCAATAGTACGATCTCTCCATAAGTCCTCAACTGCAGGAATTCACAGACCCATCTTTGTACTATATTTCTAATGGATATCCATCTTCTCCATATTATTGCAGAGGTTAAAAATGGGATGTCGTCCCTAGTTATATAAATACAGATGGAGTGGAGATGCCTGCTTGAGTTTACGAAGACAATGGATCTTTTGTGTATCATCCCCATGGGTATAGTTATGTACCCTATGGTGCATACTCGCAGGCCAGTTCCCTGGTTCCCACGATGGGACACGATGGTCAGTTGTATTGACCTCAGCATTCATTTTTACCAGTCAACAACTCCAACTAGTGGGCTATACACTCCCAACCAAGCCCCTGCTGCTGTCCAGGCTTTTTCAATGGTAGCAGCAGCTAATGGAAACCTAAATGGGAGTGTCAACAGCACTAACAATGGGTCAATGCCACTTAAACCAAGCCATTTGAATTACAATTCCTATGGAAGGGGTATATTGCCAGGTGACATCCCTGCATCAGGTTATCAGGATACTGGATTTGGTTTTGATGGGATGTGGTCACCTGTTCCATGGTTAGATGGCCCAACTTTATCTGTTGAGCATCTTAGACTTGCTACAAGCAGCTCTTTCTCTTCCACATTTTCACACATGAACAATATTCAACCTAGAAGGGATCAAAATTTCATGAGGCCAACATCTAGATTCATGAACAGGATGTACCCAAACAACAAGATGTATGGTCAATATGGAAGCATTGCTAGAGCTGGTGGTGGTTTTGGATCTAATGGTTATGATTCTAGGACTAATGGTGGGTGTAGATGGTTGGTTGTTGATAATAATTACAAAACAAAGGGTTGATCTAATGGTTTCTGTAGATGCCGAAATTAACTCTACACTTTTCCTCTCTCCTAGCTGGGGTGGACCTGCAAATTAGCCCACTCCGACGATCAAGTTAGACAAGTTGATCAATGTAATTTAGTTTAGAGAGAAGAAGAATTCCAACCTCTTTTTACCCATAGCCCTCTTCCTTTTATAAGCATTGAGCTTGATCATTTTTTGTGCCATCCTCTGAAATGACCCAGGGTAGTTAGTTTACTAAGGGCAGTTAGCCTACTCCTTGACACGTCAGCTGCAGGGGTTGTTGCAACTGCCCTGCCACTTCTGGAATAATCAGAGCTGATCTGACATGATGTGGGTTGTTAGAGCTGTCAATCAATGGCACATCTGTCAGATCCGTCTTACTGACCTATACTGCCATTGTCTGGACTACTTAATTGGTTGGTGGCTCAAGTCTAAACTGGACATCTGTGCTTCCGAAGAATTTAGTCAACTGGGCCAATATAGCAGTCTATCCGAGCTTAAAATTATTAATTCCGGGCTTTGCTTGAGCCACGTGTCCATGTTTAAGAATTTCCCCCACAGTTTCTATAGCTATGGCAATGAAAACATGGATGGGTTGAATGAGAGGAACACAGGGCCAAGGGCCAGAGGATTCAAGAACCAAATGATCATCCATCAAGATTGTTACCCTAAGTGATGGATATAGGTGTATGGTCTGTCCTTTGGCGGCAAAGTCAAAAATGCATAAAGAAAATAATTATAAGTGGGTGGTTTGTTACAAAAAAAATTGATAAAAAAATAATAATAAAGGGGTGGTGAGAATTGGGGTGCTGACAGTAACATATTGAAAAGAAAAAGAAGAAAGTTGAGATGTGTGTTGGGTCTCATGTGTTGTGGCAGCATGGCAGCAACATGTAAAAAAATGTGAGTTGTGTTGTTGTATGTATATGTTGCTGGCAGCAACCAAAGAAAAGAGGGGTTAAACTATCTTCACCAAGTTAGTAAGGTTTTCTTCCTTACTAAGGGTCATTGACCTCCCCACGTGGCAGCAATTATATTTTATTTAAAAACAAAAAACAAAAAAGAGAGTTTTGTTGTGTGGTGGCAGCAAGAAGATGGTGGTCTATGCGTGTGTGATGGCAACAATCGAAGAAAGTTAGATTGTGGGTATCCTGGCAGCAACATAAAAATTTGTGACTTATAATTTTTTTTTTTTAAATGGGCTAGTCTTACTAATTCAGTAAGGTCTCTTCCTTACTAAGGGTTATCAACCTCGCCACATGGCATCCAAAAAGGTGATCTAATGCCATGTGTTTGTGGCGAACAAAATTCCATGAACTTATAAAAGAAATTTTCAATTTAAAAAAAAAAAAAAATTAAATTCATCTTAAACTTTGATTTGAGATTTCATAATCACTCATTTTCAAAACCTTAGATCTAAATTTCTCATTTTTAAAATTGATTTTTTTCTCTTTTTGCATCCAAATCTTTTCCAATCAAAATTATAAAGGCCATAGAATTAGATTATCAATGAAGGAGCCACGTGGCCTAATGATCCTTAGTAATTTTGAAATCTTAATGTATTAGTCGAGATATCCTAAGTTCTCATTGAGAAATTTGTTGAGTCATAAATTCAAAAATGCAAAAAATTCTCAAAATTTCAAAAAATAAAAAATAAAAAATTTGTGCCTGTTTCAATGTTGGATCTGATCGATTATTCTGTGTTATGTTCATTGATTGATTATCTGAAATGCTATGATCTTAATTGATATATACATGAGATGTGCACACTTTGATTTCGAATTGGATATTTTGGATATTTTTGTATTTTTGATCAATATTTATTTGATATCCATATGTTGATGGTTTGATGATCTGATCTGGCTCGTTGGCCCATCTATTTGAAAACGCTTCGGGCACATCCCACCCTGTGTGCACACACACCACTAGCGTATTTATTTTGTTGCATTGCACACTTGCATGTCCCTATATAGCTAACGTGGCACTAGTGCATGGCCCAGTCTCTTCAGAAATGCGACGTCATTTATGAAAATCACAACTCCAGTCACGTACCTTAGGGTATATCAAACTGGGGCAACAGTACCGTCTGATCAGGTGACTCTGAAAGGTATAACGATGCACCCAGGCTGGAGCGACCTGAGCCTTTGACCTATTGTAAGCCACACGATCACATGTCCCGTTTGCCAACGTAGTACTAGTACATGGTTGGTCCCCTTGTGAGATGCCAAACCATTTATGAAAGCTACAACTCTTGACTCATACCCGTAGGTATGTCAAAGATGATCCAAGTACATCAGTTGCACTTCTTGGTCAAAACCAGTGCCTAAGAGAGGTCTTGCTCCGATGTACTACGGTAGTAGGAGGATAGATTACGTATATTCTAGAAAAGAGGTGATTTTAAAGTGCCTTTGCTCAAGCATCGCGCACCACCTCTGATCTAGGGATTAAACTGGCTACTTTGGGCTTCAGAGAAATGAATTGAAGTTTTAGATCATCACCTATATGATATATCAAATCAAGTCACTATGTACCGTCTGATTGAGTAAACTTGAGAAGTATATAGGTGTACTTGGGCAAGGGTGACCAGATAAAAATGCATTGCACATAGTAAGCTTAAAGTCTAGAAACCTCCCCTATAGGTCACGACTCGAACTTATTGTGGGTGTTCCCGGATTGTTTATTGAATGGGACCTTGTGAATGATGAGTGTATGTGAATGATGAGATCAGAATGTATGGTTGTCCTTAAAGATTAAAGTTTTTTTGTTTTACCTCATTAAAATGGGTGCACCGACCCAATAAATAATCCATTTTTTACAATAATTCGTAATGACCTAGTTCATCTCGATCCAACAATCATGATAGGCTGTGCCATTTAAAGAAGAAAAATGGTTTACAAAAGGATAATATTTTTCAAAAAACATATTTTCCAAAAGAAAAGAAAATGAAAGAAAAATAGTTTACGAAACGATTCATTCTTAAAAAATGATTTACAAAATATCTAGTTTTATACGAACCTTGGAAATTTTCTAAAATATTATTTTTCTAAAGAAAAAAGAATTTTTACAAAAAATCTATTTTTTGCATGGACCTAGAAAAATTACTAAAATGTGTTTTCCTAAAAAAAAAATGACTTCAAAAAATAATCAGATTGGTGAAGGTTTTTTTATTCAATGAAAACATTATTTGTCAATAATTTTCAAGAGTACAATAAAATTATTTTCCTTCTAAATAATTATTACATGAATGAATTGTTTAATGAATTGGTACATAGAATTCGATAAAATCTCAGGATTCATTTAAAATATTATCAAGGGGGTAACACGTTACAAGGTCAATCGTCCATTGTCTAGCAAGGGTTGTAAGTCCGGTCAGTTAGAACAAACGTCAATGTCAAGTCAACAGTCAGAACTGATCTCAGAATTTCTCAAAATTACACAGTCATTCCCTGAAGATCATAATGCATCAGTCTTGTCGGTTGTAAGCAATGTCCCAAGTCCTCAATCCGTAACCAAGCTCGTGGTAGGTACTTGTCTTGAATTTTCACAAGTCATGTGGGTTAGCCTGAGTCCAATTTTTTTTATGAATCCATCAATGTCATGTTTTATTCAGATTGAGTTTACTCTTTCCTTATTAAGTCAAGTTAGTTTGTCAAGTCTATAGAGGTGTTTGTCGCCCCCATCTGAATTTGATTGGATAAAGAAAATTTCTAAATACCTCAAGCGCATTAACAAATTAACTAATAATCTAAATTCAAGGTTGGTCAAAATTAACTAATAATATGTCAAGATTGGTCAGAAAAGCTACCATTCACACTATGGGTATATCGTACTTCATACAGTCTTTCACTAGAACCACTTTCTACTGTCTAGTATATGATACAGAAATAGTCTTACCAGTTGAAATAAAACTCTCGTATCTCAAAGTCTTGATGGAAAGTCAATTGCTAAAAACAAACTAGGCTCGTCATTGGGTACAAAGAGCTAAACTAGATTGAAAAAAAAATAACTTAGAGTTTTGTACCATGTGCAAACTTATCAAAAAAGAATCGCTCGCACATATGACAAGAAAATCAAAATTCGCCACTTACAATTCAAGGATTTAACCATCAGACTTCGAAGAAAATTGAGCACTCATCATTGACCATAGGAAGAAGCCTGAATTCAATTGGAGGGATTCATACTACCTGAAAAAACCTTCAGATTTCAAGATCATAATAGAATTGAGTTACAAGAGTCAACCAACCTTGACCAGATCAAGCGGTATTACATTTAAGGAAGTCATCTTTGGCCGAATCAATTTTTATGCTAACCAGTTCAATATTTTCTTTCTCAACGCTTTACAACCTTTTCAAAAAAAAATTATGCATTTTTATTTCTCAGCCTGAACACCTAACCTAGGGGAGGGAAAAATTCGAACTACGTTTTAGCTTGATCCCAAAATTCTAGGGTACGTAGGCAACTTGAGAAGTTACTTTAGGCCCGACTACATCAAAATAAAAAAATAGATCCCCCACAAAAAAAAAAAACAAAAAAAATATTGTTAAAATGGGGAAAAAATTCAAAGAAGAAGATAACAATTTAAAAGGAAATGTCACACAAGGGGCATTTGGATTTTTGAGCCTCAAAGTTCCTTTTTTTTATGCCCAATCCTAAGCCTACCCATAAAAGTCCTCTTAAGTACCATGCGAAAAGTCAAGAAAGATAGCAAAGCATGATCAGACAGCAATTCCAGAAATTCAGAAAAACAAAAAAAAATGGGGCCTGTAAAGTTGAAAACCCGAAAGGGTGACTTAGGCAAAAATTAAAGAAAAGCTTGCGAAATTGAAAACCTTAAAAGGCGATCTAGGCAAAAGCTAGAGCATGCTCGTTAGTTTGAAAACCTGAAAGGACAATCTAGGCAAAAGTTAGAGCAACAAAGAAAAACAGAAGAAAATCTCCATAGAGTTGAAAAGCTAAAAAGTGGTTCGAGTCAAAACATCTGAAGTCCGAATAATCAAGTTCAATACCCAGCTTAAACCAAGCAAAGACTCAGAAATCACGAGCATCGTCTACGATTGATCTGAAAATTTTCTACTTTTTCAAGTAAACCAAGAGGAAAAATGGTGGATTCTACAATGAATCTCGAAAGAAAATATTTTATTTTCATGAGCCTACTCAAAATCTTCAATATAAAAAGTCGAAATTAAAAGTTGAATCTTTATTGCGCTTGTGGTAATCAAATATTTCAAACCTTCATACAAGGGGTATTTTATTTCTTCTTTAATATGTAGTTCTCCCCCTTACACTAAGGGCATTTTTTTTAAATAAAGAAAATTGTGTTCAATTATCTCTAGTGCAATGTTTCCTGTTAAACTAAGGGCATTTTTGTTCTCAATGTTAATCCTAAGGAACCTTGAATTTAAGGTTACCCTCTTGATAGCAATTTTTTTTAAAACCCCTAAGGTACAAAGAAATTAAAAAATTTATAAAATTTTTGAAAAACTTTGAGGTTCAAACAGAAGCGTTTCTGATCTCATATTTGGTTTTGTCCAGAGATTAACTCAATACCCTCACCTAGAATAGGAGATAGGCCATTCTCTCTTTCCCATATTCAATCATTCTTTTCCAGATTCATTCATTCCTTCCTAGTTTTACTCAGTCATATGCCGCCAAGGGTTTTCTCAGAATTATGCTCAGATATCGTCGAGGGTTATCTCGGATTTTGCTCAGTTACCGTCGAGGGTAATCTCGAATTTTGTTCAGATGCCGCTAAGGGTTATCTCAGATTTTTCTCAGTTGCCGACGAGGGTTATCTCTGATTTTGCTCTGATTTCGCCGAAGGTTATCTCGGATTTTGTTCAGTTACCGCCAAGGATTTTCTTGGATTTTACTCTGTTGTCGCCAAGGGTTTTCTTGGATTTTGCTCAGATGTCGCCGAGGGTTATCTCGGATTTTGTTCAGTTGCCCCCGAGGGTTATCTCGGATTTTGCTCAGTTACCGCCAAGGATTTTCTTGGATTTTGCTCAGTTATCGTCGAAGGTGGTTATCTCGGATTTTGCTTAGTTGCCGTCAAGGATTTTCTTAGATTTTGCTCAGTTGTCGTCGAGGGTTATCTCGAATTTTGCTTAAGATGCCGCCAAGGGTTTTCTTGGATTTTGCTCAGTTGCCGCCGAGGGTTATCTTGGATTTTGCTCAGATGCCGCCGAGGGTTATCTCGAATTTTACTCCATTGCCACAAAGGGTTTTCTCGGATAATTATCAGCCAGATACCGCCGAGGGTTTTCTTGGATTTTGTTCAGATTTTACTCAGATAGTTCATTACTCTTTCACCCCGAGTAAGTAGAGTAGAACTCCAGAAAAATAGTTCATTACTCTTTCACCCCGAGTATGTAGAGTAGAACTTCAAGAAAAATAGTTCATTACTCTTTCACCCTGAGTAGGTAAAGTAGAACTTCAAGAAAAATAGTTCATTACTCTTTCATCCCGAGTATGTAGAGTAGAACTCCCAAAAAATAGGTCCATTACTCTTTCACCCCAAGTAGGTAGAGTAGGACTTCCAGAAAATTACTTCATTACTCTTTCACCCTGGGCAGGTAGAGTAGGACTCCCAAAAATTAGTTCATTACTCTTTCACTCCAAGTAGGTAGAGTAGAACTTCCCAAAAAAATTAGTTCATTACTCTTTCACCCTGGGTAAGTAGAGTAGGACTTCCAAAAAGCTTGGTTCATTACTCTTTCACTCCGAGTAGGTAGAGTAGAACTTCCCAAAAAAATTAGTTCATTACTCTTTTACTCTAGGCAGGTAGAGTAGGACTCCCAAAAAATTAGTTTGTTACTCTTTCACTTCGAGCAGGTAGAGTAGAACTTCAAAAAAAAAAATTAGTGCATTACTCTTTCACCCCGAGCAAGTAGAGTAGGACTCCTAAAAAAATTAGTTCATTACTCTTTCACCCCGAACAGGTAGAGTAGGACTCCCAGAAAGAGAAGTTCATTACTCTTTCACCCCGAGCAGGTAGAGTAGGACTCCCAGAAAAATAAGTTCATTACTCTTTCACCCAGGGTAGGTAGAGTATAACATTCAACTTTTTCTTAACTTTTGCTCAGATTTTTTTTCAAACCTAAAATTTTTTTTAAGTTTTGTTTAAAGTCAAATTTTTTCTCAGGTTATCCTAGATTTTATGTTTTGCTTAGATTTTACTCAGTTTTACTCGGATTTTGCTCAGACTCTTTGAGATTTATCTCAGATTTCAAGTGCACACACTTATACATTTTAGTCAAGGAGAATTTTTTAAAATTCAAGAATCTGACACTACTAGTGAGAGTTCGCACTTGAGGACCTGACAACTTTTAGTTTGATAAAAGTTTTACGCTCAAGGATCCGAACGTCCCGACGAATTGCTAAATTAGGCTGCAAAATGAACTGTCACTAACTTTGGCATTCGGATATCGCACTATCTACCGAAATGGATTTGCTATCTAGTTTGCTTCAACCCTCTGCCAAATAGGGACATCTGTAGATACCCCATTTTTGCATTTGCCTGATTAATCAACTCGTCAACCTAATTGCAACAGTTCCCAATGATGGATGATTATTTTAATGCTTTATTTGTTACTAAATATATTTCAGAAATTCGGAGGAGGTATTTCAAACTAATAAAACTGTAGAAACCACACTACGCTAGGAAAATATGACCTCAAAAATATAGAAATCATCATTTTTCAGATAAAAATGATCAAATTATCAAAATACCCCTAATCTCAAAACATTCCTAAAGCCTACATTACACTTAGAAAAATCCTTTCAAATACATAAAATAACAAATTGAAATCAAATAAGCCATTTCACCAATTTTTACAAAATTTGATAAAATTACGAAAATTTCCCTCATAAAGTTCACGACCATTTCACACAAAAAATTTCATAAATGACACAAACTAATATTCCCATTGAATTTCTTACAAAAAAATCGATTCCAAAACATCCTGAAACATTGAAAAACGACTTAAAAAGCAAAAAATCCTCTCCGAAGGTAAAACGATAATTTTATAATTTTAATAATTAAAAATTTTGAAATTAATAATTAAAATAGTAATTAATGTAAAGTGAAATCCTAATTGAAATTAAAGTCAATCAAGTAAGACATAAGTCAAATCTTAAAATCAAGTCAATCAAGTAAGACTTAAGTCAAAATTTTAAAGTCAAGTCAATCAAGTGAGACTTAAGTCAAAACCCTAATCAATCTAATAAGACCAAAATCAAACCCTAAACCTAATAGAATTCTAATTAAACTCTAAAACTACCTAATGTAATTATAATTAAACACTAACTCTATTTAAAAATAATTCTAATTAAACATTAACTCTATCTAAAATAATTATAATTAAAAATTAACTCTATCTAAAAAGCACTTTAAAAAATCTATAAATAAGAGTCCCTACAACCTATTTTCGTATCAAAAAATAAATCCTAAGAAAAGTAGGTCAAAAAGCTTCCCTAATCTCTTATAAACCCTAATTTTGAAGTTCCAACTCTTTACATAACATCCATACCCCAACTTTAACTCAAAAAACATCTAGAAACTCTTAAAATACACCTAGAAATCCATAAACAAATTAGAAACATTCAGATCTAAAAAGGAGGTACTTCGTCTTAGAGGTCTGAAGCGAATTCAGTGATAGAACGAAGCGAGGAGTACTATACGAGGAGCTGTTCTATCAGATCTGAGGGAAGATAAATATTTTATTTTTTTATATTATTATTTAGGTATTTTTAGCAACGTAATCGTTTTTGGGAATTTGTAGAGACCGACGTTTTCCAGGCGGGGTTGGTGTCTAACACCTTCCAACCCCATAATGTGATCCCCGGACTCAGTATTTTTTAGTAGATTAGTTGTTTGTTTATCCGTTTCGAGTCAATGTTCGGTTCCTAGACCATAATAACTAGGTGGCTACTCCCAAATCTCAAAATCAAAAGCGGATCCGTGCACCCCACGGATCGAGGGCACTTTCAAGAGGCCATGCCAAAATTTCGAGGCATCACCTAGTGCCTCAAGGTGTCTTTGGGATTTGAGTTAGCGTTTGGCGAGGTGCCACAAAACATAAAGCATGTAGAAACAAGGAGTTTGGAGATTGCATGATCTCGTCTCCTAATATTTAGTCCAATACATCCCTCAAGTTGGAGCATGGATATCATGCATGCCCAACTTGCCGATATGTATCCACGGACGATCACGACCCAATACTTTTGTAAAGATGTTTGCCAATTGATCAAAGGTACGCAAATATTCTGGTTTGATAAGACTGGATTGAATCTTCTCTCGAATAGAGTGGCAATTGAGTTCAATGTGTTTGGTCCATTCATGAAAGACGAGATTGGCAATAATATGGAGAGCAGCTTTGTTGTCGAAAAATAAACTAATGGGTTGGGTATGCATAATCCCAAGATCAATGAGAAGATACTTCAACCATGCAAGTTCGCAATTGAGAAAGCCATAGCCCTATATTCGGTTTCAACAGAAGAACGGGAAATAGTGGCTTGTTTTTTCGTTTTCCATGATATAGGACTAGAACCAAGCATAGTACAGTAGCCACTTGTTGATTTGCGGGTTATGGGACAACTTGCCCAATCAGAATTAGAGTAACTTGATAAATGTAAGGAGCTAGATGAGGAAAACATAATTCATTTTCTAGGAGTGCCTTCAAATAGCAGAGAAGGCACATGGCAACATCATGATGACGTTGAAGAGGGTTCTGTATAAACTGACTAAGTATATGTTATAAATAGGTAATGTCGAGCCTAATGATGTTAAGATAAATTAATTTTCCAATAAGACGTCAATATTATGAAAGATCGGCTAGTGGTGTCCCATCAATGTTGGTAAGCTTTAAATATTGTTCCATAGGAAAGTCAACTAGGCGAGCATCTAACATGCCAGTTTTCTGAAGTAACTCAAGGGTGTATTTACGCTGGCTTAGGAATAAACCGTGTGAAGAACGGACGACTTCTATCCCAAGCAAATTTTTGATGTGAAACTGTGAGTGGAGAGAGATTTTCAATTATGCAATTGCGGTGCGACTGTCTCCAGTAATGATGATATCGTCCACATAGATAAGAACGTGAATGGAAGGAGATGACGTTATCTTATTAAAAAGAGAATAATTAGGTAGAGACTATATGAATCCATTGTTGATGAGGGAGCTTAATTATTTGGAAAACCAATTTTGTGAGGCTTGCTTCAGACCATAAAGGGATTTATGCAATTTGCACACTTTACTGGCGTTATCTTTAGTAAAACCTAGAATAATCTGCATGTATACCTCCTTATCCATGTTTCCATGAAGGAAAGCATTATTGAAGTCTAATTGATGTAGTTCTCAATTCTTGATTGAGGCAATAGCAAGTAAGCACTGAACAATAACTAACTTGGAGATTGGAGCAAATGTCTCATGATAATCTAGTTGCTCTTGCTTGGTATATCCCTTAGCCACGAGACAAGCTTTATAGTGCTCAATGGAGCCATCTGAATGATATTTGATCATATTTTTATTTTTATTTTTATTTTTATTTTTATTTTTATATTTATCATATTTTTCAGTATTATTCTCATCTTTTTCTCCTTTTTTGTCTTTCGATTAGGTCGGCTATAATAGTAAAGATAATGATTGATGCCTTGTAATTAAAAGTTGGTGTATGAATAATTTTTATTTTTATAAAGTGTTGGATTCATGATTTTCAAACGAATCTTGCATTGTTTTTTTTTTATATGGCACATAGTCCAGTGTGATTAATCTTCAACCAAAACTACCATGTAGACACCGTATGTCCTATAGGAAATGGGATATCATAATGGATCGCAACTCTTTCCAAACAAGAATCGCCCAAGATTATGGGGCTAACTCGTGCATCTTTTATTATTTGAATAGCCTTGTTAAAAGTGATTGGGATTTTGTTAGCATGTGACCTAAGGGCACAAGTTAAAGGGCAATAAATACACTTTAGAAATTGGATTTTGAAGGGAAAATACCCTTAAAAAACTTTTTATTATTATAATTATCAAAATACCCTCAAATTCCAATTTTCAATTTGTAATTGTTACGTGTGCGCAACACACGTTAACAAGACCGAAGTGAGTATTATCAAATTTTATTTTATAAGCCATATATAAACTTATAGTTATGTGGAACATGTTGATCACTTACAACTAAATTATTTTCTTAAGAAAATTCAAATTTGTACGATGGAAATTGGAAAAGGGACAATTATCAAAAAAATACACACACAAAAAAGTATTTATCAAAACAAATCCAATTTTTAAAATTTTTCAAAAAAGATACAAAATCGGTCTTTCAAAGACCGGTTTTTCTCTCTCCTCAATTTTTCTCAACACTTTTTCTCTCCTCTAATATTTAAAAAAAATGAAATTTTTTAAAAAATCGGTCTTTCAAAGACTGGTTTTTCTCTCTCTTCATTCATTTCTCTCACCCTTTCTCTCTCCTCTATTATTTTAAAAAAAGTGAATTTTTTTAAAAAGGTTTTTCTCTCTCTTCATTCATTTCTCTCTCCTATTATTAAAAAAAAATGAATTTTTTTAAAAAAGGTTTTTCTCTCTCTTCATTCATTTCTCTCACCCCTTTCTCTCTCCTATTATTTAAAAAAAATGAAAATTTTTTTAAATAGATTTTTCTCTCTCTTCACTTATCTCTTTTACCCTTCTCTTCTCTTCTCTTCTCTTCTCTCCAAAAGAATTACTTTTTTTTTGACTTTTTCATCTTCTTCTTCTTTATCTTCTTCTTCAACTAAGGTAAGGTAAATCAAAATTTTTTTTTTATTATTTTATCTCAAGATCTTGATCTCAAGATAAGATCAAGATCTTTTGATCTTGATCTCATGATAGATCAAGATCTCATGATCTTGATCTTATTGGGTCCACATGAATGTCATGTTTGATGATCCTATGTTAGAATAAATCTTCTTATCATCACCTACAAAAAAATATAAATGCATCATTGTAATATTAACATCATAAGATCAAGATCATCTTATCATGAGATCAAGATCTCATGATCTTGATCTTATTGGATTCACATGAATGTCATGTTTGATAATCCTATGTTACAATAAATCTTCCTATGACCCACAAAAAAATATAAATGCATTATTGTAATATTAATCTCATAAGATGAAGATCATCTTACCATGAGATCAAGATCTCATGATCTTGATCTTTTGATCTTGATCTCATAAGATCAAGATCTCATGATCTTGATCTTATTGGATTCACATGAATGTCATGTTTGATGATCCTATGTTACAATAAATCTTCCTATCATCACCCACAAAAAAAAATATAAATGCATCATTGTAATATTAATCTCATAAGATGAAGATCATCTTATCATGAGATCAAGATCTCATGATCTTGATCTCATAAGATCTTGATCTTTTGATCTTGATCTTATTGGATTCACATGAATGTCATGTTTGATGATCTTATGTTAGAATAAATCTTCTTATCATCACCCACAAAAAAATATAAATGCATCATTGTAATATTAACCTCACATAGTTTAGTAATTTTGGCAGAACACATTATTTTTTGTAATTTTTTGCACATGTAGTATTGAGTTATAAAATTAATTGATTGTATGTGCATGTTTGTGGACTTTGAAATGAAAAATGAATTTGAGGTCCATTTGAGTATAAATTTAATTTAGAAATTAACTTCGAAAATCTAATTAATTTAGAAAAAGAATATTAAAATTATTTTTTTTCTACCAAACTTAAATAAATAAAAAACATTATGAAAATATGGCACAAAAATATGTTATAGATAATTAGATATATTATTAATGTTTATATACAAATGTGATTAGAAAAATTAATGAAATCGATATAGAGCTAATTTTAGGTAAGGCATATACAAATCATGATTTGAAGTGTTTGGATTTTTATATGGAAGTTTTAAAACAGACAAAAAGAAAAGAAAGAAAAATAATCCAAGTACTCTTATAATCATCTAATGTGGGACTATATTTTCAAAAGCTTTCTTTAGAAAAAAAAAAGTAGGATACCTTTTAAACCAATTAGTGGTGTTAAAAAATTATGTTGAGATTACAACACCACAAAAGTCAAGAGCAATAATAACAAATTTGTCCTCAGAGAAGTATAGAAGTTTGAAAATATTTATATATTATTTCATTTTCCTATCCCCTTTTGCACTCGTTGTTGGGTCCACATGAATGTCATGTTTGATAATCCTATGTTAGAATAAATCTTCTTATCATCACCCACAAAAAAATATTAATACATCATTGTAATATTAACTTCACATAGTTTAGTAATTTTGGCGAAATACATAGTTTTTTGTAATTTCTTGCACATGTAGTGTTGAGTTATAAAATTAATTGATTGTGTTTGCATGTTTGTGGACTTTGAAATGAAAATTGAATTTGAGTATAAATTTAATTAAAAAATTAACCTCAAAAATTTAACTAATTTGAAAAAAGAATATTAAAATTATTTTTTTTTCTACAGAATTTAAATAAAAAAAAAAACATTCTGAAAACATGTGTTCAAACACATTTAAGTCATATTTTATTTTTCTTTTAAGTTAATTTCCTAGGTTAGAAACTATAAAGGGTAACTAAAATATTTACAAATTCAGCACTCTTAATTTAAATGTGTCACGTGACCTTAATATCAATATCTTATAATCTTAATTTATTGTAATAGATGGCAGCCAATGATGGACGTATTCCTGGAGGTCCGACTACAAATGTTGTTTTAACCGATCGGTAGGGTCATATATCGAGTGATATATGGATGGGACAGGTTAGAATTTTTATTTAAAAATTAATGATGTAGATTGGTTACAATTATATAATTATGTAGATTGATTACGACTCCCATTTACAATTGCGATATCATGGACAATTTTTTAGAGATTGGGACATTAGTGGTCCACAAGAAGCTATTGCTGCAGCTGCTGGTTTTGAGCATTACCAGTGCATCCGATGGTTGCATCATGATGCATGTCTTTGCTATGCATTAGCTAAGAAATTTTGGCCAAAGACTTGCACGTTTCACCTTCCACTCGGAGAGATGACCATCACATTAGAAGACACTTTTCATTGTTTGGGACTGAAGATCGATGGTTCTCCTGTTGTTGTACCACGTATAAAGAGAGAGGAATATCCCAATCTTATCTATGAGTGTCTTGGAAGACTACCTCCTGCTAACGGAAGCTCTTCTTACAATTTTATTAGCCTTAGATGGCTACGCGATACATTTGGAAAATTGCCAAACAGAGATATGTCAATAAATGAGGTAAATTTTAATTTTTTATTATTATAAAAATATTAAATTAAAATCAATATATTTAAATTATTTATTAATATTTTACTTTATATTAGGTAAATAATTATACTCGTGGATATCTACTAGCACTATGTGGAACCATACTATTTCCAGATGCATCGAGTAATGTTGTTGATAGTAGTCTACTCTATTTATTTAGAGATCTATCTGTTACGTCAAGTTATGCTTGGGGTGCCGCCATTCTTGCATTTTTATATTCTTCTCTTAGTAAATTTGTAAGAACTGAGGGGAAGCGACCATCGAGACTCATGGGATGTACTCCATTATTACAAGTATGGGCACACGAACGATTATCAGTAGGTAGGCCTATACTTACAAGTTACGATCTTTCATTCCCTCGAGCATGTAGATGGATGATGCAAAATAGGATATATATTGGTGATCCACATCACAGTGTCTTATCATATCGGACCGAGTTGGATTTCTTCTTCCCTCTATGGTAAATATAAACATTTTTAATTTATATGTCTAATTAAATTGTTATTATGATATTTCTTCTTATTTATTTATTTATTATTTTTTAGGTTGTATTGATCCCATATCTTCATATTGCATGTGGAGATATGGAGATTATACGTACAACTCGTGATCTAAGCTTTCACCGATCTTCTGTAATATTTTTACACACTGCATTCTATCATCCTACGGATAAATGAATGCGACAATTCGATTTACAGCAGCTTATCCCGGGTCCTGTCCAACGATGGGCTATAGTAGGGAGGAGGGGAATAATAAATACCACATTAATGATAGATTGGGAAGAAAAATTTATCAAAATTTTCGTACATGGTCAATTATGCAAGAACTTGCAAGGTAATTTTAAAGTGAAGTTTACTTGTAAGGTTTATGTCTATTATGTTAATTATGTTGAGACTTACATGATAATTTTAAAAATATTTAGATGATTGGCCATCCGAAGAATTTCGGAGATGGTACGGTTGTCCTCGGATCCATAATCCGGTACTACATTTTATTGAACCGCGATATATGCCTCGTGGTTATACGGATGACTTGTGCGCATTATACAGAGACAGATGTTATAACGTGGTAAGTTATAACATTTATTTTAATAATTTAATTTTTTTAATAAAAATTTATATCTAATATAGTGTATTATTTTTCAGGCCAATGTTCTTAATTCTTTGACTCCGCAAATCCGTGAAATGGATGTCCATGGACGAGTCATAAATCAGTTGGAAGCTGCTATCTCAATTTTGGCATTACAACCGCCTTTGCATCTTCAGATACCTAAACCGGGTGAGCCAGTCTATACAGTTTCGCAACGTCGACGTAGTCGACCTGATCCTGAACCCGAGCCTGAGCCTGAACCTGAGCCTGAGCCTGAGAATGACATGTACGATGAGGATGAGGATAAGGAGGAGGAGGGTGGTGATGAGGAGTCTCAAGAGCATCAATATGAGGAGTCTCGAGAGCAACAGGATGATGGAATTGGATATTACACGCAGATGAGTCAGAGTGATTATATTCCAGTACATGCTGATCAGGATGAGGAAATGATGCGTGCAAATCTCGGGACAGGTTACTTTTCGTCTTTGTTGGATTCCCCTTATGACATGCACTCATCATTTTCTCCTTTATAGCCATATCATACACAATACTCACAGACTCCAGAGAATGCACATCTTCAGTCATCTCAGCTTGCATATGAATACTTGATGCAATACCCACAGACTCCACAAAGTGCACAAGCTCCACATCTTCAGTCGTCTCAGCCCCCATCTGCTGAAAAATTAGGTATTGTTTTACCTAGACGTAATCCAGAAAGAAATGTGTCTAAAAAATCTGCTCGAGAGTTATTAAAAGGTGATTGTAGTCGAGGCAAACACTGTCGCTATTAGTCATTTATTATGTTTGTTTACCACGTGATTAAGTTTATATTCGAAATATTTGTCACGTAATTAAATTTTCCACGTAATTAAGTTTGTTATGATATAACGTTTAAATTATACAATTGTTAGAGTTACGTTTTATTTAATTACTATCGAGTTCGATGGTAATTAAATAAAAAATGGTAAACTCATTACTAAGTGGCAAGTTAATTAAGTTAAAAACTGGTGAACTCAACATTAAGTGGTGAGTTCACCAATTTTTTACATTTTGTAGTGTTGGGTTCACCACATTTTATTTAATTATTGTCGAGTTCGATGGTAATTAAATAAAAAATGGTAAACTCATTACTAAGTGGTAAGTTAATTAAGTTAAAAAGTGGTGAACTCAACATTAAGTGGTGAGTTCACCAATTTTTCACATTTTGTAGTGTTGAGTTCACCACATTTTATTTAATTATTGTCGAGTTCGATGGTAATTAAATAAAAAATGGTGAACTCAACACTAAGTGGTAAATTAATTAAGTTAAAAAGTGGGTGAACTCAACACTAAGTGGTAAGTTAATTAAGTTAAAAAGTGGTGAACTCAACACTATGTGGTAAGTTAATTAAGTTAAAAAGTGGTGAACTCAACATTAACAATCAAAGAGTTCACCAATTTTTTACATTGTGTAGTGTTGAGTTCACCACATTTTATTTAATTATTGTCGAGTTCGATGGTAATTAAATAAAAAATGGTGAACTCAACACTAAGTGGTAAGTTAATTAAGTTAAAAAGTGGTGAACTCAACATTATGTGGTAAGTTAATTAAGTTAAAAAGTGGTAAACTCAACATTAACAATCAAAGAGTTCACCAATTTTTTACATTGTGTAGTATTGAGTTCACCACATTTTATTTAATTATTGTCGAGTTCGATGGTAATTAAATAAAAAAATGGTGAACTCAACACTAAGTGGTAAGTTATTAAGTTAAAAAGTGGGTGAACTCAACACTAAGTGGTAAGTTAATTAAGTTAAAAAGTGGTGAACTCAACATTTAGTGGTTGAACCAATCCACTATTTTCATACATACATATTACATTTCAACTTACAAATTGATAAACAAAATTAAACACAAACATTTAACAAAAATTAAAAAATTACAATTTTTTTCAAATTGAATTTCTACATGTGGATCGGTTGTATCCAATATTTCCACAACGACTACAATGCAATGGTCGCACATCTTGAACGTCAGTTTTCTTTCTGTTTACTTTTGGACGACCGGGTCGACGTCGAGTCATAGGTGACAAAATTTATTCTTCTCGTTAAGGAGGATTTTCTAACTCATATGGATTAGGAATACCTTCCATAGAAGTTGCGTAACACTGTCTATATCTTTCAACACTAAATTCGTTAGAACAAAATTGATATTTATCTCATCTTTTCATATCACATTGGCATGGAATAAGTGTTTGAACCCATTTGCCACAAGTACAATATCTATTATCCATTTGAAGTACGTGTGTTTTTTATTTCTCGCAATCATATATTGAAATCCCATATCATTAATAGTTAAAAGTTCACAACTAATAGCTTTTTGTATTCTTTTTCGAATTTTATTTTCAATCCTTGGAACTAATTGAGAATCCCAAGTAAGACTCTTTAATCTGCGTCTATTATGTAATTCAATTATTTTACACCTAATACCTTCTAATAATCCGGTTATTGGTTTCATACGCAATTTTAATATCCATGAATTAAAAACTTTCATTTGCATTTGATCTTATTATTCTAAAACGAGGTATTGGAGAATGACTTACTGCCCAATGAACTAATGCATGTGTTGGATCTTCCTCTGATATTATCCAATTATATATTTCAATATTTTCTCTCTTAATTAATTCTAACTTTGTTTTACAGTCAATTTCAGTATAAACTTTAGCAACTTTTTCTAAAAGTTTACAAAATAAATCTGATTTATAAATTCTTTTTAAATTTGCTTGAAAATGTTGAATGTAAAAAAAATGAAATGATGAAGGAAAACATTTATTAATTGCAAATATTATTCCTTTTTGTTCATCTGAAATAAATGAAATTTTATTAAAATCATAAGGTCTAAATGACATTTCAAAACAATTTAAAAATCATTCCCAAGTATCTTTATTTTCTTATTCAACTATTGCATATGCAAGTGAAAAAATATCATAATTTGGATCGTGAGCAATCGCAACAAGTAGTATACCTTGATATTTATCTTTTAAGAATGTACCATCTAATCCTACAATTGGTAAACATTCATTTTTAAAACCATCTATACATGCTTTAAAAAATATAAAAATATGTTGAAAATGACTATTTGAACTAATTTTAAGAAAATAAAAACTTCTTGGATTTGTTTCTAAAATAGTTTGACAATAATATTCAGTATTTTTATATGCTTCAACTTCACAACCATGTATTTCACGATTAACTTTTTCCCTTGTTTTCCAAGCTTTTATATATGTGATAGATACATTATATTCATCTCTAATATCAGCCATTATAGATTGGGGAGAATAAAATTGATTATTCCTTACTCGAGTTCATATTTTATCATTTATTCAGTTACTACTGGCTTGAGGATGAGGTCGTGAGTCCATTGTACCCATACATGTGTGGGTTTTGTTAAATTTACGTATAATAAATAAATCACCATTTGCAATTTTATTTGCATATATGCGCCAATCACAATTTGAAACATCACATTTAACTATAAATTTTTCTTTATTATTAATAACATATTTTATTCTAAAATTATGAGTAATAGCTAAAGAAATTATATATTTTCTTAATTCAATTACATTATTAAAAATTTTATCAATATAAATAGCTAATATATTTTCATCATTGTCGGATGACGAACTCAAATTGTTATCAATAAATTCATCTACATCACTCTCAAAATCATTTTGTATTTCAACATTACGTTAAATTGTATTGTATGTAATATTATGGTCAATATCAGTATTTTGATATTGATTTGAAGAACTAGGCTCACCTTGACCATAATTTGATTGATACATTACAAAATTTTCATATTGTATCAGAAAAATAATTGTACTTTGGGAATTTTGATTATAATTTAATATATATTCCCAAGTTCCTTGATCAAAAATATCAATTAAAAAATTTTCATTATCTAAATTGATAACTGACCTTATTGCGAATTGTCGTTGAATATTGCAGACTGAAATAATAAGAGCTCTTAACTCCGCATATGTAATTTCTGATGAAGTTGATAAAAGTCGTGTATTTCCACCAATATACGTGATACCTTCAACAGAATCGTCATATCGAAAAATAATTGCTCTTGAATTCATATTCGATGTAAATTGTGAGAGAATAAAAATAAGGAGAATTCTTATAGAATCAAAATAGTAAGAATTATGAGAGGATCAAAATAAGGAGAATTCTTAGAGAATCAAAATAGTGAGAATTGTGAAAAAATAAGTGTGTGAGATTGTATATATATACATATAGTATAACGGTAAAAAATGACTAAAAAACGGCTATATAACGGTCGAATTTGAAAAAGAGGAGAGAGAAAAATTTTGATTTTTTTTAAATATTAAGATAAATGAATGAAGAGAGAGAAAAATCGGTCTTTCAAAGACCGATTTAAAAAAAAATTATTTTTTTTAAAATAACAGAGGAGAGAGAAAGGAATGAGAGAAATGAATGAAGAGAGAAAAATCTATTTAAAAAAATTTCATTTTTTTTAAAATAATAGGAGAGAGAAAGGGGTGAGAGAAATGAATGAAGAGAGAGAAAAACCTTTTTAAAAAAAATTCGTTTTTTTTTAAATAATAGGAGAGAGAAAGGGGTGAGAGAAATGAATGAAGAGAGAGAAAAACCTTTTTTAAAAAAAATTCGTTTTTTTTTTAATAATAGAGGAGAGAGAAAGGGTGAGAGAAATGAATGAAGAGAGAGAAAAATCGGTCTTTGAAAGACCGATTTTTTAAAAAATTTCATTTTTTTTAAATATTAGAGGAGAGAGAAAGAGTTGAGAAAAATTGAGGAGAGAGAAAAACCGGTCTTTGAAAGACCGCTTTTGTATCTTTTTTTGAAAAACTTTAAAAATTGGATTTGTTTTGATAAATACTTTTTTTTTTGTATTTTTTTGATAATTGTCCCATTGGAAAACGCACTTAGTAAAGTAAATGAAGACCTACATTACATAGATTCATGTGGGACCCTCAAGTGTTCTGTATATCTCATTCCTACGATTCAGCCACGTGTCACATAATTGTAAAAACAAAAACCCTAAAAGTTGTAAAATCACTTCTCATTTCTCTTCTTGAGACTTCTTCTACCCAACAAAGAAAGATTTCAAAATGGAAGCAACTGCGATTTTGCTTCACATCGCCAATCACAACTCCAACAATCGCTTCCAAGACTATCTCCTACGGCTTCCTATTTCGACTACTGTCTCCACTATTCCCATTACTACCCCTCAAACCACCATTATTTACTAAATTGCTCGCACACTTTCTTTCTATCTCCATCTCTATATTTCTTGCTCTAGATTTATTGATTTATTTCCCTCTAAAGATCACAAGGAAGGACTTTGTTTGAGAACCCCGTTAATCTTAATCTGGATAAGAGATGTCTTCATTGAGGGGTGTGTCCTTAACAGATAGAACCTTTCATCAACTTCCAGACCCAGCTGGTTCCCATAATCATAGAAGGTTTGTTCCTTTTGTTATTCTATTTCGTGTGTGTGTGTTTTTTTTTTTTTTTTTTGTATTTGAGTTTCTTTCTTTAATTATTTATTCGTAAATTATTCATTTGTTTAATCTCATTTACAATGTTCCAATTTCTTGTATCCATTCTTTAAGCCAATTTATTGAATGTTGTCAAATGTTTTGAATCCTAAACAATCATTAATTTTCAAAACAAATACTCTTTTTAAAGCAATTGAAAATCTTTGATTTCAAGAGGTATAATATAATTCACTAATAAAATTGATAACAAATGGGCAGAACAAAAAAATGTAACACAAAAATATAATGAGGTTCGGCTTTGTTAGCCTGGTCCTCAAAAGAAAATCACACCCAAAAGTTGTGTGGTTGCTACTTTTATTTATAGATTACATAGAGAGAGAAAATAGGAGAATAAAATCTAATCTCCTAAAAAGGAGGAGAGAAAACAGAAAGTGTGTGGAAATATGGAGTTTAGAGATTGCGTGATCTTGTCTCCTGATATTTAGTCCAATACCCCCCTCCCCTTAAGTTGGAGCATGGATATCATGCATGCCCAACTTGCCAATAAGCATCCATGAACAATCACGACCCAATGCTTTTGTTAAGATGTCTGCCAACTGATCAAAGGTACGCAAATGTACTGGTTTGATAAGATCGGATTGAACATTTTCTCGAACGGAGTGGCAATCAAGTTCAATGTGCTTGGTCCATTCATGAAAGACAGGATTGTGGTGCAATTGTGAGTAGAGAGAGGCTTTCAATTGTGCAATTGCAGTGCGACTGTCTCCATCAATGATGATATCATCCACATGAATTAGAACATGAATGGAAGAAGCTGACGTTATCTTATTGAAAAAGGGAGTAATTAGATAGAGACTTTATGAATCTGTTGTCTATGAAGGAGATTAACAATTTGGAAAAAACCAGTTCTGAGAGGCCTACTTCAGACTATAAAGGGATTTCTGCAATTTGCACACTTTATTGGCATTATTTTTGGTAAAAACTTAGAGGAATCTGCATGTATACCTCCTCATCCAAGCCTCCATGAAGGAAAGCATTACTAACATCTAATTGATGTAATTCCTAATTCTTGATCAAGGCAATAACAAGTTAGTACCAAACAATAACTAACTTGGCGAGCGGAGCAAATGTCTCGTGATAATCTAGTCGTTCTAATAGAGTTTGTATCTACTGTCTATATGAAGTCAACTAAAAAGGATGACAAGTTGTATAACTAATAGGAAAGCACATTATATTGTATCATTAGAATAATACTGCATAGCATATCTGATGATAACAATTAGAGGGACTCAATGAATGCACTACGATAAATTAATTTGTGGTGTAAATTTATGTTGCTGTTTTTCTTTTTCATTTTTATTTTGATATTTCCTAAGAGCCTAAATGTTAGAAGGTTTGTATATTTTCTTAAATTTATTTTATTATGAAATGATGGTTTATAGTTGCCCATTTCTTAAGAAATTTATTTTATTCTTTGGACGGAGTAATTTTGTGGTGCATTTACCTATCAAAAAAATAAAATTGTGGGTCTTCTAAAAATTAAATAATGGTTGCTCTCTAGTTAGGGTTCTAAATGAGTTTACCCTTGATGAATCACATACATAATCCTTTATGGTAACAAACAAAACCTGAGATGGCATCTAAGAATGAGCATATCTAAGATAAGTTCCACAAAAATTTAAATTCAATTAACAAGATGTCACAAGTAAGAGATATTTTGCTTCGCATCTAACAAACCTGCAACACTTATATATCAAGATCACATCTTATCGACGAGTGATAGACTTATCTCCTAAAACACTCAAGTACGCCCTAAACAGAACAATTCGTCTAAACACCTGGATTTGTAGAGTGGTGACACCTATCCCAAAGTATTCATCTATATAAATCAAGTCATCAATAATGGGGCAAGGAGGGAGAAGAAGAAATTGAAAAATCAAAAAGTAGAAAAGAAAAAAAGAAAGGCGGAAAAACCTACAAAAAGGATCACTCTGAAAGTTCATTATTCATCTTCTTCTCTATTTATCTATGTATTAACAAGATCATCGGAGGAACGTTGGAAGGCCCTACACCGAGGTCCCTACCCTTCGACCTTTTTATCTTCCATCACCTTAGAAGTTATAAAGCAGTAGAGAAGCCCCTAGGCTGTAAATGCAATGGAGAGAAAATTGGTAGAACAAGGTTGAGCTCAATAGAAGATGGGTCCTATCAAACCATCGTCAATAATAGAGGAAGATCGACTCAAGGAACAAAGGGGAAGAATCAATTCAGAAAAAAACGAAAAAGGATAAAAAAAACCGAGAAAGGAAATAGAAGATCGAGATTCAAAGACAAGTCTTTCGACATGGGGGGCTATCTGACAAGGGAGAAAACCAAGAAGAGGATAGTCACCAGTTGAAAAAGAGGGTTAGCATTCAATACCAAGTCTCTTGATAGAAGGAGACATTTGACACATATACCAGCAAAGAAGGGGAATCAAGTTGACCTGTAGGAGGGAACCTCTAGCAACTCCAACCGCAAGTTGGAAGTGAATCGATACACAAGTTGAGGGGAGCAAAGGACTAAGAGCAGAAGTCAAAGCCATCAACTAGAGAAGTCGGTCATAGTGCCAAGTCACGTGGGAAGAGATATCTTAGGTCATCAATCGAAGTGAACCTCAATTCATAATTCAAGGTGTGGAAGGTCAAAAGGCTTTTTAGACATGCCTAAAAATTCTATAGGTGGGGAGTCTCATACCGAGCAAGTCAGACGACCATCATTAGCCGAAATGACAAAAGATTGAGGTCGACCACCTCTTCCACTTCAATGCTCACAACCAACCTAGAAGACATCAAATGAGCAAAAAGGGGCTGAAATTTGCCGACATGGAGGAAAAAGATCAAAAGATCAAGACCAAGCTCGACATCAAAGATCGACACACGTCTCGGAGAGTGGAAAGCCTAAAAACCTTTTCACAATACTATTTGTAGGGGGCATTTTTGAGATACAGATTTTTGTCTCAAACCATTTCTAGTCAACATTATCTCATTATCTAGACTCTAATAAAAGGAGCTTGCAACTAAGTTACTATACATGAATAATAACTTTGCTTTGCTGCTTGTTCACCTACACGTGTGAAGAACTCGAGAGATTTTAGGCTGCAGAAGCTCCCTTATAGTTCTGATAACTCCAAGGGAGCCGTACCATATCAAGTTTGTTATTCAGCATACCTTGTTGTTTGACTTTTGGGTAAAACGATTCGACCTAGCTTGACTTTAAATGTATGATGTGCATATTCCGAGCCAAAATGATAAAATATGACAGAAATTAGGCCATCGATTTCTTTAAAACAAAATAGTCATAAAATTGTAAATCATTCATAAATCGTAATTTTTGCAATACATGTGCGTTGTACATGTGTATTTATCCCTAAAATACACTCACATTTGCTTTTAACTTTTTTTTATTTTTTATTTTTTATCAAAGGTCATTTATGTTAAAATAATTTATTTTTTTTTGCAGTCCCCTGATTTTGAGAATTACGTTACCTAGTTTTAACTTTTTAAAATTATATATAAATATACTTTTTATTATGTTATCTACAAGATCACCTTGATTGATATTTTAAATCACAAAAGAATCCCTATACTATATAAAATGAAAAAATATGATATAATCTATTTTATCAGATTAAAATTTTTAAAATAATTTTACAAAATTTAAATTTATTTTTGTACTACGTATGTGTTTGCACATTTCACCGACTAGTAATTGTAAAAATTAGTAGATACCAGTCACAAATCTTTTTCTTTCATAATATACTAACCAGCCTTTAAATTCAGGCCGGAACTTGGGTGGGCCAAACCCGAATCCAAAGGGTTTATAGGTTTGGGCACAATTAGTTACGGATCGGGCCCGAGCCCAAGTTTGTGCTAAATTTTTCTTTGACCGAACCTGTATTGGTTTGGGCATAAACATTAGGTTGCTTGATTTGCTCGAACTCGAACTTAATATAATTATGATTTAAAAGTATTTTTAAATATCTTTGGGTCTTTCTTATTCACATTTCATATATTCTTGACATTTTAAATTTTACGTACATGAAAATTAAAATATAATTTTAGACAAATAATTGTAAATTTTATATTTTTTACATATCACTTATCCATACATAAGCCCTTATTATCATTATTAAATTATCACTAAAAATTCAAATTATATATATATATATATATATATATATATATATATATATATATATTATATACTAACCGTTCATGAGATATAAGTAAAATCATACGTAAAAACAATGATGAGAAGATCATCCTCACAAAAAATCAATCTAATTTAAAATTTCAAAATCCATCAAAAGTGGTTACTAATTATTGGTAAAAAAATTGATGATCCACATTCTAAATCACTTTTGATGAAAAGATCATCCTTACAAAAAATCAACTCAATCCAAAAATTTTAACTCATATTTTGAAAAACCATTGTTTTTACAAATGTTTTTTTACTTATGTCCCATGAACCGTCCCCCATATATATATATATATATGGATCCCATTCACCACCCTATGCTTTACCAAACGTGTTTTGTCTTACATGGGTTAGAAGTTTTGGAATAGGCTGATTTTTGGTGAGGATGATCTTTATGGTGAGGAGTTCATCCTCACCAAAAATCAGCCCATTCCAAAACTTCTAACCCTATAAAAAATGGTTTACAAAAAATGGACGGTCCATGATTTTTCAACTTGTAAACATGAGGCTAGAAATTTTGGAATGGGCAGATTTTTGGTGAGGATGATCTCCTCACCATAGAGATCATCCTCACCAAAAATCAGCCCATTCCAAAACTTCTAACCCATGTAGGACAAAACACATTTGGTAAAGCGTAGGGTGTTGAACATTTCCCTATATATATATCCCGTTCAACAACAAACATTTTGGCAAAACATTTTTCAAAACATGGGTTATAGGTTTTGGAATGGGCTGATTTTTGGTGAGGATGATCTCTACGATGAGGAGATCATCCTCACCAAAAATCAGCCCATTCCAAAACTTCTAGCCCCAGTTTACAAGTTGAAAAATCGTGGACCGTCCATTTTTTTGTAAACCATTTTTGATGTGGTTAGAAGTTTTGGAATGGGCTGATTTTTGATGAGGATGATCTCCTCACCATAGAGATCATCCTCACCAAAAATCAGCCCATTCCAAAACCTCTAACCCATGTTTTGCCAAAATGTTTGTCAAAATGTTTGTTGCTGAACATTTCCCTATATATATGGGTCCCGTTCAGTACCAAACAGTTTGGCCAACCATTTTTGTCCTACATGAGTTAGAAGTTTTGGAATGGGCTGATTTTTGGTGAGGATGATCTCCTCACCAAAAATAAGCCCATTCCAAAACTTCTAACCCATGTAGGACAAAAATGGTTGGCTAAAATGTCGGCCAAAATGTTTGGTGCTGAACGGGACCCTATATATAGGGGCAGTTCAGCGGCCCTAAAGTCTAACAAGCTTCTTGCCAAGTTTTCTACGTCGTTAGATGTTGACGGATCTGACGGTTCAGCGTGTGTTTACGGTTTTAAAAACAAAACATAACTTTTTTACAATCGACCCCCTCTAAAATCTTTATATTCTATTTTAAATCCCTCACAAGCCTCAATAGAACATAACCCATTTCTTCGTTCGAACTCTCTGTAACGAAAACAAAACCGTTATCGAAGAAGCCCATCTATCTCGCTCTCTCTCAAGTTTCATTAAAAACCATCATTGTCCCTCTCTCTCTCTCTCTCTCAACAGAACCCAGTTTGAACGACCGTCAAAGAACCCGTCTAAACCAAATTGCACTAACAAGACATCAAAAAGATCTTTAAAACCAAGATAGGTTCTAATGCACTACTTTTTTTCATTATCAAATTATAAGAAACAACTTACTAAACCAAATTGCACTAACAAACTTGATGAATCAAAGCTACTAACTATAGGCGCTAACAAAAGATGGAATACCACATTGTATCCAACAGAACCAGATTAAAAAAAAAAAAAGAATTTGGTATCTATACGAGTAGAACCCAAGATCAAAACTGTTTTTGCAAGTACGATATCTGAATAGATAAAAACCTTTTCTTCTACATGAATTTATATTACTGCATTCCAAGGTATATCCCAAATTGGATTCCAAATTGACAAATTAACGTAAACTATTCGAGTAGGAATCCATTTTCTGAAAGATCCTGGTTTTGTGCTTCGGTGCATCATCAGAGATCCTTCAATGGCCTATATTACACAAACAATTAATGAGACAAAACATGGAGAGAGAACAATAGGGGGTGACCATTTTTTGCAAAAGAGAGTGCAACACTGCTCTTCAAAAACTGTTCCTTACTCTTCTTTGGCCCGCAAAATAAATGAGAGAACCTCTGTTTCTTAACAAAGAAGAGAGTTCGAAGAAGAGAGGTCTCTGCTCGTATTTTATTTCTGAACGAAGGAAAAAGGAGAGTTCAAAGAGAGGGATTTGTTAAGAGGGAGGGACTTAAAACATAATACAAAAATTTTAGAGGGGGTCGATTGTAAAAAAGTTACGTTTTGTTTTTAAAATCGTAAACACACACTGAACCGTCAGATCCGTCAACATCTAACGATGTAGAAAACTTGACAAAAAGCTTGTTAGACTTTAGGGTATATATATATATATATATATATATATATATATATATGGGGAGCGTTCGCGGGCTAACGGATTGACGAACTGTTTGGCAAACATTTTCGGACCGTTAGATATAACGTGATCCAACGGTCGCGATTTAATTTCACGCGTTATAATAAAAAGTTGCATATTTACAGCGCCATCCTTTAAGAAGTGGGTATTTCATGCTTCCTCCCTCTTCTCTTTAAAACAGAGAGAACAGAACTCTCTGTTCTCTCTCTTTCTTCGAACTCTGAACTCTCTCCTCTCTTCGATCTCTCTCACTCGCACTCACCCTCTCTCTCACTCTCGCCCTCTCTCTCACTCTCTCTCTCTCTCTCACTCTCATCATTCTCTCTCTCGCTCGCTCGCCCTATTCCTCGCTGAAACCTTCGCACGAACGACTCACTCTCGCACTGAAACCCTCGCACGAACGGCTCACTCTCGCTGCCTCTCTCTCTCACTCTCTCTGCCTCTCTCATTCACTCTCGCTGCCTCTCTCTCTCTCTCTCTCTCTCTCTCTCGCCCTATTCATCGCTGAAACCTTCGAATGCTTCGACAGAACTGTAAGTTTTTTTTTTTTTTTTTTTAATTTTTTTTATTGTGATTTCTCATACACTGTAATTATTATTCTATGAACATGAATAATTTATTCATTCGTGAAGTCAAAAAAAGCTGGAATTATTGTGATTTGATTTTCGATTTTATTTATTGTGATTTTAGTTTCCGATTTTTCGAAGACAATAAATCAGGAATTATTTAGGGTTTATTTTCGATTAAATTTTTTTGGATTAAATCAGTAGTTTTATTTATTTATTTATTGTGATTTTAGTAAGAATTATTTGAGAAGATTGTAGTTCTAGTGTTTAAATTAAATCCTTAATTATTATCCATGTGAAACTCCATTTTAAAATTGTCTAAATGCTTAACTTTGTGGAGAACCATTGATTTTTAATTTTTTTTTAGTTTGTATCAGTTGTTTCATTCATTTTGTAAATTTGTCTAAAATATCTGTTAATTATGCAATGAAAATTTAAACTAAATTGATGTACAAATTAAATTACCAAGCTTGTTGGAAGGATACAATACAATGTGATTGGGAAGCAATCACTGTAAGCTCGTCCTCCCTGTTTTGGGATCATGCTAAGCACTCAGATGCCTTAAGAGGATAGTAAATTAAAGAGACTTAAGAGTAGAATGAGATTTAATGGAGACTAGAGGGCACAAATACTTCACTAGAATTACAATATTAAAATTACAAATCATTTTAAGAAAGGTAAGATATGTATGACTCTAAGATCTTTTAATAGAACTATAAACATGTATGCCAAATATTGGACTGCATTGAATAAGAGTCGTGATAATCTGACGCTCTTTATATGCACCACTATAGATTTTTTTCTTCGAGATACACAAGGAAAAATCCATGGCTCTATCACTGCCACGTCAAGGAGCGTACAAAGAGCGTTAGGTTTTAGAGTGTAAGTCTATCATTAGTCATTGAATAATTGTATATTTTGGGGGTTAAGAAAATGTCAAATGGACAATTAAAAAAGTATTGTAATACAAATTTGAAAACTAATTTAATTTGGGTTATTTATTTTCTACCTGATGATCATGTTATGATTATAACTTTTTGGGTCATTTTATTTGTTTAAGGTTTTTTTTTCCGATGTTATTTATTGTGATGCATTTTTTTCAAATCTGGATATTTATTGGAAAGATGTTCAGAAGGTTTGAACCTTCTGAATCACAAACAATGAAACCCATAGAGCTGATGAGCCCCTTTACCCCTTGTGAATTATGTTTCTTTGATTAAGTTCCACTTGCTTGTTTAATTATCTTAGTGAATTAAACCTGTAAGATTGAACATTCTTCAATTGTATATCACAATTTATTTTTTTCACAAATTCAATGAACTTTCCCTCAACATTTTTATAAGAATGTGACTTGTTGAATGGCCTTGCACCATGTCATAAAGATATCAAAAAGAATTATTATGCTTCAAAAGCCACACAAAATAAACTAAAATAGTTGATATATTCTTTCTTACACTATATTTAGAGCCTCAATGCCTTCATCTTCCTCAACCATCCTAACAATACTCATTAATATGATTTCCTTCATTAATCATCATTGTGTAAAGAGATTAGGGATCCTTTGGCTATTGGTAGAGTTATAGGGTATGTTATTGACCCTTTTAGTAGAACTCTACCTATTCGAATTACTTATGGGACAAGAGAAGTTAACAATGGATGTGAGTTTAGACCCTCCGTTGTTGTGAACCAAGAGTTAAGATTGGAGGTGAAGGCCTAACAACCTTCTACCCACTTGTTTGTGTTGAACCATATGTTATTGTCGTTTTAATTGTTATTGATATTAAAACATACTTGTTATAAGAATAATTATAAGAACTCCTAAAATTTTGTAAAACCACTCACAATTGATTTTGTCAGGTTTGCTATCAAAATGGGCAAGTTTTATGTTGTCTTTGTAGGGAGAAAGACCGGTATATTTTCCACTTGGGAAGAATGTCACCAGTATGTCGATAGATATCCGTCAGCTTGTCACAAATCATTTTCATTGTACGAGGAAGCCAGAAGGCACTTTATCGAAGATAGGCGTAATCGTGATATAGTTGAAGAAGAATTCCATGAAGTAGAAGATCAATTCTATGACTTGAAGCAAGAATTTCATGAAGTGGAGCATGTGGAGTTCAAGAAAAAATCCAATGTATTCAAAAGATTTCATGTAATTTGTATAATTATTTTCATATTGTCTTTGTTCATGGGTATGTATTTTCTTTGAACTTAATAGTTTTTAGGAGAATAATTGATTTTGGATCTTGATGAGTGAATGTATATTGTAAGAAACAAAAAACTAGATAATATATAAAACTACTATGAGTGTTCTTTGACCATCTTGCTCTAATTTTACTACTTATTAATTTAATATATGGACCTTATGGTCTATTTAAAGAGTCTACAAGATGCCTATGTTCTTATTTTGTTGATTTTTCATTCTGTATAGGGTCGACTCTTTCTGTATGCTAGAATATTTGGGTTCCATACAAATATGTTTGGACATGTAACTAAATTCTTCTTTCTTTGGGAGGACATAGAAGACATTCAAGTGCTTTCTCCAACTCTATCATCGATGGGAAGTCCACCTATTCTTATTACTCTCCATCCAGGCAGAGGTCTGGATGCAACGCATGGGGCAAAGACTATGGATGAGGAAGGCAGGCTGAAGTTCCACTTCCAGACTTTTGTATCTTTTAATGCAGCCCACAAGTACTCATTAACATTGAAAGTACCATGTCATATAAGTTTATAGTATTTAAATACAAAAATTCTAAAATGAGGAGAATCAGATGAAAAATTAAATTTTGTAAATATATATATATATATATATATATATATATATATATAATGGATTTTTTTTTTATAGATGATCATCATCATGGTGAGCACAAGTCACTCAATTGTTGAATTAAGCAACATGAACTTCATATGGCCCCACTTGTAGAAGTATTATGTGCATTCACATATAAAATAAATGTGAACACTCACACATATTTATGTATCAAATCTCACCATATTCGCAGAAAATATAGTGAAGTATCCAGAGCATCCCGTAATTGTTATCCTACATACTGGGGTGGGAGACCTGAATCCTATTCTGCCATTCAACTCTATATGTAGTTACGTATGTTCAGTGAAGTTACACATGATATTTTCTGCTATGACCCCATTATTTTCATCATTCATCTTGGTTTTACATGGCTACATGACCAAAACATCTCAATCGACTTCTTTATTTCCTACTAGGGCTATTGATCTAGCTTTTACTCCAAATGCCTATTTATTGTGTAGTATAAATCAGTTACAAGAATAATTTCCTAAAATTCCAACTGGCAAGAAGAAACAGAAACTTATAATTTCTCCTAGAGGGCGTTGGATATATATATATATATGGGGGGGAGGGTATTATTGGTAGAACTGGGTTGCACTTTCAAAATTAGATGCATTTCACAGGTTGCTATTATTTTTCAGTTTTTTTATAATGTATTTTCCACTGGAAGGGATGAAAATTTTGCATCATACAGGACAATGATTCTTTTTTGGGCCTAGAGGATACCAACATGTCAGAGGTTCATTCATTTTCTCTTCCCGTTCCTGTGAGTTCTCTCTCCCCACCTCCCTCCTTGTATTCTTACTGCAAACTTGACTTAATTTCCCCTCCCTGCCCTACAGAAACAGAGTTACAGTGTTTGTCCCTTCGGCAATAGCTGTTTCTGCATTTTAACTGGTGCCAGTAACACCTGACTTTCAAATTGTTTTTGTTGCATTCTCAGATGAACTTCATCATGGAATTGTTTAGTGGAGGTTACATAGAACGTAAAGTAATGGCGAAAGTGGGTTGTCTTGACTATTCTCATGCACCATGGGAATTGGTGAAGCCCGATACATACCAAAGACAAATTAGTTACAAATTTGACAAGCATATTTCTCGCTATGGAGGTGAAGTGACAAGTACCCAGCAAAGATCTCCCTTCTCTGATCGAGCTCCCAAGTTCTCGGATCACCTGCCCACCCATCTCCCTTTTTGGTCGGATATCCATATTCGACCCATATCGGGTGGGGCAATATTTGAACAAGCTCTTGTGGCTGAGGATTGGTGAAGCCATCACAGTAACTAACAGGTTGCTCTGCATGGGTGATTCTGAAAGCTGTAAAAGAAGTGTTTTTGTTAATCATGTCAAGTTATTTTTTCCAATAACACTAAGGATCAACAACTACTTCATGTTTGTTTTCATTTATTCATGATGATTCAAAAATGAAAATAAAAACAATGATAATTTTGACTTACAATTTTCATCATTCCTCTTGTCTCATAATGATACCCACCGAATCTTTGTCGTTTAGTTTTATGTCAATAATGTATATCCCCTCTCACTAGTTCTTTGAATTTTTCTATATGGCTTTTATGTCAGGGTAACTTTTATAGGCTCAAATCTGTTGAAGTCCTTAGTATTTGACTGTTTCATTTTCCATTTACAGTTTCCCATTGAATGCTCTCTTCCATGGCTGTTGGTGGATCATGTGATTGAGTCCCAAAGTGCTGGTCTTCTTGAGAGCATTCTGCTACCATTTGACATCTATAATGATTCTGCTCAGCATGCACTTGTCGTGCTTAAGCAACGCTTTCTGTATGATGAAATTGAAGCAGAGGTATTGAAATTATACCCAATTATTTGAGTTATTGCAAGCTATGCAGGTTGTTTGTTCTAAAGTTTTGCGAGTGTTCTTGTTTGAATTTTTCACGGAAGGTGTACTTATTTGGTGTACAACAAGCCCCTTTTCTGCTACCCGCAATATTTTTGGATAAGTTGTAGACAATGATGAGCGAGTAGAGGTATGATCAGATTGATTAAAGGAAGGGGAAATGTTCCCATTTCAAAGAAGGGGCCTTTACCTAAAAATAAGAGACTAGTGAGAAAGACTCCGATGTAAAAAAATATGGAGTTCTTGAATCTGAAATATGAGAGATTTAGAATCCTCTATCTTTAGGTCCAAGAACCGATCAACAACCAACTTTTTACCTTCCCATATGTTCAGTCATGTACTCTTCTCCAATGTCGCAAAGTATCTTTGTAGTCTATATGGATGAATACACATCATACAATGTTTTGTCTGACCCATTGAGAATATGATTTCTGAATAAGAAATCTGAGTTTTCCCAAAGACAGTAGGCAACTGATCATCTCAACTCCGGCAGAGTTTGAAATCTAATTGGTATTGCTTTACTCTTAAAAGTACAATGGAAAATCTTACACTTTCTAGGTCTTATTCAATAGTATTTTTTAAATTTCTCAACACCCCAATTAAGCCCTCTCGGTGATCGTATTCTTGGTTGTTGGTGTATCTACTTAACCTACCAACAACATAGGTTATCTCTGGTCTAGTACAATGTATAATATACATTATCCTCCCAATTTCTTAGAATAGTCATGAAATTGATGGAAATATAGAAAACAATTTCATCAGCTATAGGAATGGTAAAACACATGTGAAAGCACTCATAAGCCCAAAACTATGATAAACTACCATATGGAGTATGCAAATGAAGATTATTAGCATTTTTTTTTTCTTGTTGGATCATGTATTTGAGAATCTGTAGGTCAAGATAAAGTATATTCTACATCCATATGATAATAGTAATGTCATCGTCATGGTTTTAGTGAGAGGGGATATACATTATTGACATAAAACTCGACTTCTTGGTTTTGGTAATATTTAAACTGTTTAAATGTAAGAATGTAATGATCTAAAGAAATAAAAGAACTACACACACCTCAAAAATGATGCCATCCAAAGCCATTGCATTACTAGCCTCCTCAACAAACCTGTCCAAGTGTCTAACTCAATGGAGATGCCTCATGATTACTTTCCATGTCCTGACCCAATTCTTGAATATCATCATTATCTATTAAAAAAGAAAAATTATAAATAAGACTTTACAATAAAAATAAATATTTTTAAGCGATATTTTTTCTTACAAAGATAATTTCACTTACCTTGGGTTGTAGAACATGTCCGCTTTTTATATGGATTTATAGGACATATTCGTTTGTCGTGTCCGAATGCTTTACATGATGCACACTTTCGTTTCTTCTTTTGTTGGCTTAACTCGATACTACTTTTTAATCTACCTGAACATTCAACCTTTCCTTTTCCCTTCTCATCTCTCTTCCTACCCTTTGTTTGCGAGACATTCGGGTCCAAAAGTAACAACTGTGATGCATCAACTACAGCTGGGGATGCATCAACTACAACTTCATGTTCTAACATTTCATCGCATTGAATTTCAGAAAGTTTTTTGGATGGTTCATTTAAGGTATTCGTGAAGATTTCATATCTCTTCATTGAAGTTGATGCAAAACTAGCTAATGTAGTAGCTTGTTGACACATATTGCCAAATCTTAATGCAATTGGCGGTTCTTTCCCATCGATCATTACTTCTGAATCCATCACCCTAAATTTGTTGGCCCCTTTCATCCATCTTCCAAGAATGAAGTGTGACGGTATACTATCAATGTCTAGACGGAAAAACACCTTTAGAAAATGCCGACATATTATTCCAAAAAATTCAAATTTCTTACATTCACATGCACCCTCGTAAGTATCCAAATTTAACTTCAACACAAACTCCTCGGACTTATCAAACTTAGTTGTCACTCGATACATATGAAATCCATCATTGATTCCCATTTCTTCAACTTTAAATCGATTCACTTGGAGCCATTCTTCCCTGAGTTTCTCAAACATAGTTCTAGTATACACTGTTGCAGCATGTTTAAGAAGTAACTCGTCATTCTTCACACATCGAAACTTGTGTTCTGATTTAAAATCTTCATCGGTCTCATATGTAACAAGTTTTCTCAATGCTTCCTCATACTTGATTACAAATTCTCTTAGATTTGTCTTCCATGTAACAAACCCGTCAAAGAATGCATTAATACTCTCACTACGACCAGTAGTATTCATGCCAGCAAAAAAGAAACCTCGATTATAAACTGGCACCCAAGACTCCCGCAAATGAAATAATTGTTCAAGCCATTCATTTCCTTCCAATCCATGCTCTACAATTAAGTTCTTCCAATTCTTTTCAAACTCTTCTCCCGTGTATGTCGACCAAATGCACCTCTCTAATTTACTTTTGAAATCACAAGTTTCAAAATATTTATAAGCCAACTTCTCAGGAAACTTCTTCATGATGTGCCAAATGCAAAGACGATGACGTGTGTTGGGAAAAACTTTGACAATCGCATTCCTCATTGCCAAATCCTGGTCGGTGATCATCGATATTGGGTGACGTCCTCCCATAGCCTTGAGCCAAGTCTCAAATAACCATAAGAAGGTCGTCTCTGTCTCGTCTTGTAGAAGAGCACACCCAAATTGTATAGACTGAAAGTGGTGGTTTACTCCAGTAAATGGAGCGAATGGCATATCATATTTATTCGTCCGATAAGTCGTGTCGAATGTCACCACATCACCAAAATATTCATACGACAATCTAGACCTTGCATCCACCCAAAAGAAATTTGTTGCCCTCATCTCATCATCGCATTGTATTGCATAAAAGAATTGTGGATTTTCAGCCTGTTTTGTTATGAAGTAATTCAATACTGACTGTGCATCCCCCACCTCCAACTCCCTATGCCTAACATTCCTCAAGTGATTGTAACAGTCCCTCCCATCAAAGCCAATTAGATCTCCGCCAAGAATAGTTGACACTTTAGTGATTTGAATATTTTCTCTTTTGAATGTTTCCACTAGATCCTTGGCTACTGTTGGCATACAACGGTTTGATTTCATCCTCATTCTCTTCGATGGTGTGACTATCTTGTGATTATGGCTATCGTCGAAAACGGACACTTTCCATTTTGCGGTCCATTTGTAATCGTGTGTAACACGCATCATAGCCTTACATCCACATTTAACAGTTGAAGAACTTCTTCTGATTATCTGATTTGCGTTTTCATTCACATTTGTTGCTTCAACCTCTTTTTCTTTCGCCTTATAATTGCCTTGATGCATGCAAACATATGTCGCTCCAGTTATCTCGTTTGAACCTCGTCGACACCTAGAAGTTGTTTGAATATGAATAGAAAATCCTTCTTGATGCCCGTAATCTTCATAATACTTCTTGGCTTCTTCAATTGAATCGAAGATCATCCCAACATACTGTATATCCAACTTTGCAACATTTTTTATAGGACTCTCGCAATCAACACGTTCTCCACTATCTACTTGGATTCTCGATGAAGATTCCATAGTTTCACCAATAGTTGCTTCCCCACACTTGTTAACGCCAATCGTATCCATGAAATATTTTCACTGATACATTAAATCACAATCAATGCATTAAAGGAATATTTTTCTTAGTGAAATCCATGATACCAAATATTTGACAAGCAATTGGACAGGCCAAACTCTCGGCCATAGGGTAGGCCATTGAATATCTAAAATCCTTTATGAATCGCTCAAAATCCTTCTTCTCAAAGATATTTGATTAGATTTATGAACCAACGGATGCCGCTAATCTATGTTAAGCTTTATACTTATCAAGTAATGCTCTAGGAGCTCACTAAATTTTCTCGACTATTTATATCTTTCTACTGAAAACATTTCATTGCGTGATTCTAATATTGTGCTGATAATTGGTAGATATGTAGAGCGTTGGCTTACATTCATGGTAGTGTTGGAGTGTGCCATAGAGACATCAAACCTCAAAACCTTCTGGTATGTTATTGTGCTGTTAGTAAATAATCTATGTGCATCTCTTTTGCTGCAATATCTATGTTCTGGTTTTGTTAGGACTACAGCAAGCTGAAAAGTACTATTTTATTTGAAATTTTAAATTGATTTGCTGACTCCAGTTTCAAAAATAAGACCACATTTTTCTGTAAACAACTTTACAAACTATGTGTAAATATCAAAAATGAATGAAACTGTGTAAATATCAAAGACCACATTTTAAATTGATTTGCTGACCACATTGTTTACAGATATTTTAGACAAATTTACAAAATGAATGAAACAACTGATACAAACTAAAAAAAAATTAAAAATCAATGGTTCTCCACAAAGTTAAGCATTTAGACAATTTTAAAATGGGGTTTCACATGGATAATAATTAAGGATTTAATTTAAACACTAGAACTACAATCTTCTCAAATAATTCTTACTAAAATCACAATAAATAAATAAATAAAACTACTGATTTAATCCAAAAATATTTAATCGAAAATAAACCCTAAATAATTCCTGATTTATTGTCTTCGAAAAATCGAAAACTAAAATCACAATAAATAAAATCGAAAATCAAATCACAATAATTCCAGCTTTTTTTGACTTCACGAATGAATAAATTATTCATGTTCATAGAATAATAATTACAGTGTATGAGAAATCACAATAAAAAAAATTAAAAAAAATTAAAAAAAAACTTACAGTTCTGTCGAAGCATTCGAAGGTTTCTTCAGCGATGAATAGGGCGAGAGAGAGAGAGAGAGAGAGAGAGAGGCAGCGAGAGTGAATGAGAGAGGTAGAGAGAGTGAGAGAGAGAGCCAACGAGAGTGAGCCGTTCGTGCGAGGGTTTCAGTGCGAGAGTGAGCCGTTCGTGCGAGGGTTTCAGTGCGAGAGTGAGCCGTTCGTGCGAAGGTTTCAGCGGAATAGGGCGAGCGAGCGAGAGAGAGAATGATGAGAGTGAGAGAGAGAGAGTGAGAGAGAGGGCGAGAGTGAGAGAGAGGGTGAGTGCGAGTGAGAGAGATCGAAGAGAGGAAAGAGTTCAGAGTTCGAAGAAAGAGAGAGAACAGAGAGTTCTGTTCTCTCTGTTTTAAAGAGAAGAGGGAGGAAGCATGAAATACCCACTTCTTAAAGGATGGCGCTGTAAATATGTAACTTTTTATTATAACGCGTGAAATTAAATCGCGTCCGTTGGATCACGTTATATCTAACGGTCCGAAAATGTTTGCCAAACAGTTCGTCAATCCGTTAGCCCGCGAACGCTCCCCTATATATATATATATATATAGGGAAATGTTCAGCAACAAACATTTTGACAAACATTTTGGCAAAACATTTTTCAAAACATGGGTTAGAGGTTTTGGAATGGGCTGATTTTTGGTGAGGATGATTTATACGGTGAGGAAATCATCATCACCAAAAATCAGCCCATTCCAAAGCTTCTAACACCATCAAAAATGATTTAAAAAAAATGGACGGTCCACGATTTTTCAACTTGTAAACTGGGGCTAGAAGTTTTGGAATGGGCTGATTTTTGGCGAAGATGATCTCCTCACCGTAGAGATCATCCTCTCCAAAAATCAGCCCATTCCAAAACCTTTAACCCATGTTTTGAAAAATGTTTTGCCAAAATGTTTGTTGCTGAACGGGACCCATATATATGTATAGGGAAATGTTCAACACCAAACATTTTGGTAAAACATTTTTCAAAACATGGGTTAGAAGTTTTGGAATGGGCTGATTTTTGGTGAGGATGATCTCTACGGTGAGGAAATCATCATCCCCAAAAATCAGCCCATTCCAAAACTTCTAACCCCATAAAAAATGGTTTACAAAAAATCGACGGTCCACACTTTTTAATGGAGATCGAGTTGCTGTTTCCAAGTCTTCTCAAGAACCATTGCAAGGAATTGGCGGTCCGATGACTAGGGCAAGGACAAAGAAGATGGAAGAGGCATTGCAAGGCTTGATTGTGGAAGTCCAACACAAAGAGGCTATTCTAGAAGATTCTAAGGCTAATTTTGGAGATATCAAAGTTTCATCAAGGATGGTCAACTATCTTTTTATGCAAGAGATCAATTTGGAAGATCAATTTGAATGCCAGGGTTAATTGGGAATGGTTATGTTCTAATTGTCCTTAGTTTTGAATTCTTTATTTCCTAAGGACTAATTAAACTTTCTTTATTTTTTCCAAGGACTAATTATAATTAATCTTGATCTAATTTGTCTATAAAAGGGCACCTCATTTTGTAATTAAGACACAATTGATAATTTACATCTTATGAGATTTTGAAGTTTATTTAAAGAAACTTTAGCTTTGATTCATGCTTTCTTTATGGGTTCTTTATGAGTTTTCATTCGAGTTCTTGAAGAAAAGACATGACTCTTCGACTTATCAAGGAAGTGATCAATCCTTGTGGTGTCGTTAGATTGAGGTTTCAAGGACTTAGTTTCCTTGGGGTTATAGTCGGATCAACATTTTAATTTGTTTTAAAACCATCTAGAACGTTTGAAGACTAGAAGAAATCATCAAGAGAAGGTCTTAATTCAAGAAGGTTCACATCACTTTTTCAACTTGTAAACATGGGGCTAGAAGTTTTGGAATGGGCTGATTTTTTGTGATGATCTCCTCACTGTAGAGATCATCCTCACCAAAAATCAGCCCATTCCAAAACTTCTAACCCATGTAGGACAAAAATGGTTGGCTAAAATCTTGGCCAAAATGTTTGGTGCTGAACAAGACATATATATATATATAGGGAAATATTCAACACCCTAAGCTTTACCGTACACTTTAACAAACGTGTTTTGTCCTACATGGGTTAGAAGTTTTGAAATGGGCTGATTTTTAGTGAGGATGATCTCTATGATTAGAAGATCATCCTCACCAAAAATCAGTCTATTCCGAAATTTTTAGCCCTATGTTTACAAGTTGAAAAATCGTGGACCGTCTATTTTTTGTAAACCATTTTTGATGGGGTTTGAAGTTTTGGAATAGGCTGATTTTTGGTGAGGATGATCTCCTCACCATAGAGATCATCCTCACCAAAAAGCAGCCTATTCCAAAACTTCTAACTCATGTAGGACAAAACACGTTTGTTAAAGTGTTGGGTAAAGCTTAGGGTGGCGAACGGGACCCATATATATATATATGGGGACGGTTCGAGGGGCGTGTTAGAAAACATATGAGAAGCCTATATTTCTCGTGCGTTAGATATTGAAAAAACAACGGTTGAGACGCGTTCTCAAGTTCAATCCAAATTAAAATTTAAGTTTTAGAATTTTAGAGAGAACTCCCTCGTTTTATTTTTTAAAAAAACAACTCACTATTTCAATTAACATCATCTCTCTCTCTCTCTCTTGACAGAGAACCCAACCCTTCGTCTCGATAGAACGACTGAAAACCATCTCTTTTCTCTCTCGATCGACTGAACTCTCTCTCTCTCTCTTTCGAGTCTCGACAGAAAACCCAACCAATTCGTCTTGACAGAAACCCAAAGAGGGGCTGTGTGGGATAGCCATAGAAAAGACAAATTGTTTATAAATTTTCACAAAGTAAATCATAAGGATGAACTGTGACATCTCTACTAAAAAGGGGCTGTGTGGGATAGCTATGGAGGCATTTTTTTTTCATCAAGTGCTCTCCCAAAGGATCATCTTCCTCTTAAGGACAAACTCTAAACATTCAATGCATTTCTCATAAATTTGTAACAGATTTGATGCTTTTAGTTCATAGTACATCACGTATTTGATTTGTTATACTGGAAATAAAGATTTAAAAAGTAGTTCAACTATGTTAAAATTCAGTGAATGAATGGTGTAGACACTCCAATTTGAACGAGCCCTTACTCGAAAGGGCCCAAAAATACAGATTTTTCAATAAAAATTGCCAACGGGCCTCACAAGCCCAAATCAATCGAAATATGGTATTTTGATCGAATCAAGGCCCTTAAGACCCCCTAAGGGTCTAGGGAGCCCACCAAAAGGACTCGGCATACTCCCATCTACCCCGCTCCACTCAAAACATCGATTTTTCGACAAAATTGGCCAACGGGCTTCAAAAGCCTAAATTGCTAAAAAGTGATGTCTTAATCAAACCGAGGCCCCTAAGACCTTTCAATGGTCCAAAGAACCCACCAAGAGGACTCAGCCAATCCTCCGCTTTCCAAATATTCACCGCTCCGCTTCCAAAATCAAAAACGCCAAATTTTCGATAAAGTTCACCAACGGACCTAAAAAGCCCGATTTGCCAATGTGGCATTTTGATTAATTCAATAATTTCAAAAATCTCAAAAAAAAAATTAATAAATTAAAAAATGTGAGACTTGGGATGCCTACCCCTTCTCTACTACCATCGCTCCGCCTCCGAATTCGTAAATACCCTAAGTCCAATACACTAAAAGCTCAGAAACCACTATCCATACCCAATTCATTATCCAACCCACATCCCTAACCCACCAACCACTACCCACATCAACCAATCACTATATTGATAATCAAATATGACACATGTCATCACCCCATTTCACCTCCCTCATCCAACTACCTACCCCATTAATTTTATTTAAACCTCATCTACCCACACATCAACCCATCACTTTTTCTCTCAAATCAAGCACATCTAACCACACCCTAACCTATACCTCCCCTAATCTACCCTCATCATTCCCTACAAAACCCACATCTACAACCTAAACCTACACCATCATCTCAAGTCAAACACTCAACCTCTCCTATCAACCTATCTCAACCCTTCATTTCCACTCACTTTGACACATGGCATCATCTCCCTCACCCTCCCAAAATATCATCAACTATCTCTTTAAATCCTTCATTCTCTTAAACCAAATACCATTTAATCACAACCACCATCTTAAACTCACCTCACCAAACACTCCACCCAAATAGGTTGGGTAGGATCCAAACCATTTGGGTCAAAACTCACCCATTTAACCCCCATTCTCTAAATACCCTCCAATCTCCTCTAAATTACACCCATTTCTTTCTCAAACTTATAACCATTCTATCATTTTTCTTCATTTCACCCAATTTTATCCCTAAAAAAACTCCTCAACATCTATAAATACCATTATCATCTTCCTAAAAAAGCCCCAACTTTCCACTACAAAATTCTCCCCTCCCACTCTTACTAAAAAAAACACTACCAATTCTCTCCCCAAGTCTCACAAAAAAATTACTATACTCCACTCACCTCTCTCATCTCTTCTCTACTCCTTCACTTACACAAAAAAATAACATTTTCCTAAACTACTAAGGACCTTAGAAAACATCAAAGAAGAAGAAGAAAAGAAGATTGAAGATACAAAGTGGGTGCAACAAAATAACCCTCATTTTCTTCTACACCCTCTCCTCCTCCCTTTTCTATTATCCCCTCATCTCTTCTCAAGGCAAAGGTTTATAAGGATCATCCCCTTCAATGGGATGATCCTATAATCAACATTATCAACATGTGACACTTCATTTTTATTCTTGTATTTTCGATTAAAATGATCGAGTTGAGTTGAGGTTACCACTATTTAGTGGGGAGAAAAGGGTGTCTAACACCTTCCCTTTTCTCCAACCGAGCCGCTTACTCCGAATCTCAATGTTCGATTAGTTCCTATCCATCGAGAGTCACTAAACGCCAAAAATGTCACATTTTCTAAAAAAATGCACATCGGGTGACCATTCACACCCACTTATAAAAATGAATGGTGGCGACTCCTAACCTTAGTAGATGTGGTCATCGTAATGACGAAACCATGTGTCTACAGCTTGGCGACTCCACTGAGGAGTAAAGACTCTACCCTCGTGTCAACTCGGTCATTTTGAAAAAAAAGAAAGGTTTCAAAATTTCTTTAATTGCAAGTTAACATTACTTGTTGTATTTGTTGTATTTTTTAGGTAGGTTTCTTTTTATTTATTTACTCACTTGAAAAATAAAAAAATAAAAAAATAAACCCGATTTTTACTTTATTTATCCGATTATATGTTATTTTAAGCATGCATATCATCAAAAAAATGAAAAATAATTTTTTTTTTACCCAAGCCAAAAATCAGAGGCAATGTGCCTCAAAATGGGCATAAAAAAATTAAAAAAATTAAAAAAAGTCGTTTTTTCTTTTTTTTGGCCAAATGGACAGTCGAACTTAAACTGATTGTAACTTTCTCGTCCGATCTCTGATTAGCTATTAGTGCATATCGATTTGGGGTAGAACAAAATTTTCTACTAAATGTGACAAAGTCAGCAACATTTTGTCAAGTCAGAATCGATTTTTGAGCTCGTTTACGCTAGTATTTCTGTTTGACGTCTCATCACGATACAAAATAAGTAGGAAAAAAGAGCATTAAAAAAAAATTTAGCCCAAGCCAAAAACCAAAGGCAATGTACCTCAAAATGAGCACAAAAAAAATTAATTAAAAAGCAAAATTAATTAAAAAAAAAAATTTTACTTAGCTTGTTGCTTACATCAGTCTTGGAAACTTTCCTCTTGAATTTTTTTTTTTTAAGTTTTAAAGCTTCAAAAGATCAAACGGATCAGTTTTTTAAACTCAGGGCGTACCGCTCACCACTATTTGATTGATCAAAATGAAAATTCAAAGCCATCATCGATTGCACCATAAAAAATATAAAAATAAAAAGAGAAGTCATCTTGTTATTAGTTCATTCGTTAAAAAAAATTGAAAAAAAATGAAAAATAAAATCGATTGGTTGATGCGTAACCATGAATGTGCTATCCTTGCGAACTGATGGTCTCTATAGGTATATTTTAATGTGCTTACATGATTGTAATATGGATGTAATAGATTTAGTACTCTTTGAGCTATGTGGTATCCATGTAAAAATGACTTGATCTGGCCAACGGGCCCACTCATCTAGAAAATGTCCCAGGCACACCCTATCCTATTTGCACACACCACTAGCATGTTTATTTTACTACATTGCACGCTTGCATGTCCCTAATAGCCAACGTGGCACTAGTGCGTGACCCGGTCTCCTCGGAGATGGGTCGTCATTCATGAAAATCACAACTCCAATCACGTACCGTAAGGTATATAAAATTGGGGTATCAATACCGTTTGATCGGGTGATTCTGAAAGATATATTAATACACCCATGTTGGAGCGACTTGAGCCTTTGTTCTATTGTAAGCCGCACGGTCACATGTCCCGATTGCCAACGTAGTACTAGTACGTGATCGGTCCACTCATGGGATACGAAAATCATTTATGAAAGCTACAACTCTTGGCTCGTACCCGTAGGTATATAAAAGATAATCCAAGTACATCAATTGCACTTCTTGGTCAAAACCAGTGCCTAAGAAAGATCCTGCCCCGCTGCTGTACCCTACTGTACGAAGGGGATAGACTTCGTCTATTCTAGACGAGTGGTACTTAAGTAGGCCCCTTCTCAGCATCGTGCGCCACCTCTCAACTGTGGATCAAACTGGTTGTTTTTTACTTCAGAGAAGTGAATTGAAGTTTTAGATTATCACCTATACGGTATATCAAACCAAGTCACCACGTACCATTTGATTGAGTACGCTTGAGAGGTATATAGGTGTGATTGGGCAAGGGTGGCCAGATAAAAATGCATTGCACGTAGTAAGCTTAGAGTCTAGAAACCTTCCCTGTAAGTCACGACTCGAACTTATCGCGAGTGTTCCCGGGTTGTTGAATGAAACTTGATGATTGATGTATGTGAATGATGTGAATGATGAGATCAGAGTTTATGATTGTCCTCAATGATCAAAATTTTATTTTCAGAAATTAAAATGGGTGCACCGACCCAATAAAGAATCAATTTCTTGCAAAAATTCAATAATGACCCAGTCCATCTCGATCCAATAATCATGATAGGTCGGGCCATTTAAATCAAAATGGAAATTAAATTTTCAAAAAAGAAAAGTGATTTACAAAAGAAAATTATTTTTTAGAAAGTAGGTTTTCCAAAAGGAGTATTCTCTAGGAAAAAAAAATATTTTCGAAAAAGAAAAGTGTTTTCAAGAAAGTGTTTTCCATAAAAACAAAATTCTTTCAAAAGAAAAGTAATTTTACATGGACCTTGGAAATGTACTAAACTATTCTTTTGTGTCAACTCAGGATGCTAGCTGCAGGCAATAATCCAATCGACCAGTTGGTCAAAACAACCATCACGGGGATGCACACCGTAGAGAAATTCAACTTTGCAAAATTCATGTTGAGATACGCCTTGTACTTTCACGAGTTTGAGATAGATTGGAATCTTTTGCGCGCTATGGCTAAGCGTTGGAACCCTTATCTTCACATCTTCCACATTGGGCATATGCACTTGTGTCCTACTCATGAAGACTATTGTGGCATCATGGGGATATCTACTTTAAGTCCTCTAGTTAGGCCTTCATTAAAGACAGGATATTCTGGTGACCTCGCCACAGGCCTAAACATTTCAAAGGAAGAAGCCAAGGTCTTAGTCCGTAACGGGAGATTGGATTTAATACCCTTATTGAGTCCATACTACTCTCGTAGTCATCCCATAAATGTAAAACCAGAAGCTTGGAGAGCCACTAGAGATTATCGATTGTGTTTAGGAATCTTAGCCCAATACATATTGACCTCCAAAAGTGAGAGTCAAACTGTTCCTGAGTCTTTCATAGACATAGCTTCTCAACTCTCTAGAAAAGCCAACCTTGTACCTCTCATTCTAGCTGAAACCTTCTCAGGTTTAGATGCCATAAAAAATTATGAGGAAAGGGATTTGAAAGGAAGCCCTCACCTACTTTATATGTGGTTTTGCGATCGTCTTAAAATTGTTGACATTCCTTCAACCCTCGAGTATAGGCCAGAGTACTTTTTCATGATAAACATGCTAGTGCGTCACAATTCAATTAAGACTTGGAGTAAATGGTTGGATTCTCGCCTTGCTTGTCATATTGGTTTGAGATGCCCTTGGTGGATGACAGACTACCATGTTTTAAGTACTAAAGGATCCTATTTTGTCCGTTTGATTAGACTAGAGGAGACATCTTTTTACCAACCTGCCTTGATCCTAGAACAGTACGAAGTACCTATAGAGTTTTCGCTACCTTAACATAAACAATTCTTTTCTCCCGAACCATTAACTGAAAAGTTAGTGCATCTCATTGAGAAGGCTTGGAACAAGCGCACCTTAGGATATCGAGAGAGACCAGCAGAGTTCAAAGAGCTAGTTGTTAGAACCAAGAGAAGCAAACCTAATTGTCCTAGCAATCCTGATGACGATCAAAACCAATCCAAGCGTCTATTTAAAAAAGTCTAAGTCAGAGTTATTGAAAGTTGTTATTCAATGAAAATCCTATTTGTCAAACAATTTTCAATAGTTCAATGAAAATTGTTTGATGGGTTGGTGTACAAAATTCAAAATGAAATTTTTTTTTCAAAATCCTTCTTACCAACTCCATGTCGATGCCAACCCCGTACTGAGGAAATTTCTTTGTCAAAATGTTTTACCGACTCAATGTCGATGCCAGCTCCGTGCTGATGAAATCTTTTTAATTTTATCGACTCCGTGTCGATACCAGCTCCGTGCTGATGAAATCTTTTTAAGTTTACCGACTCACTGTCGATGCCAGCTCCGGCTGATGTAATTCTTTTTAAAAATCCTTTTTACCGGCTCCGTGTCGATGCTAGCTCCGTGCTGATGAAATCTTTTTAATTTTATCGACTCCGTGTCAATGCCAGCTCCGTGCTGATGTAATCATTTTTAAATTTTACCGACTCTGTGTCGATGCCAGCCTCGTGCTGATGAAATTATTTTTAAAGTTTACCGACTCCGTGTCGATGCCAGCTCCGTGCTGATGAAATTGTTTTTTTAATTTTTACCGACTCTGTGTCGATGCCAGCTCCAGGCTGATGTAATCATTTTTAATTTAACCGGCTCCATGCTGATGTAATCGTTTTTAAATTTTACCGACTCAATATCGATGCCAGCTCCATGCTGATGAAATCATTTTAATTTTATCGACTCCGTGTCAATGCCAGCTCCGTGCTGATGAAATCTTTTTAATTTTATCGACTCCGTGTCGATGTTAGCTCCAGCTGATGTAATTTTTTTTCAAAATCTTTTTTTATCGGCTCTGTGTCGATGCCAGCTCTGTGCTGATAAAATCTTTTTAATTTTACCGACTTCGTGTCGATACCAGCTCCGGCTGATGTAATTCTTTTTTTCAAAATGTTTTGCCAGTCCCGTGTTGATGCCAACTTCACATTAATATCGACTCCGAGCCGAATAACTCTTTTCTTTAAAACTCGACCCAATAAAATGTCATGCATTTTTCTTTTGTAAACAAGATAGTAATGCTTGGTCTTCTGTACCCAAAGCTGGCCAAACGAAATAAATATAAGCAACCAGAGGAACCTCCGTATTTTCTCAGATCTTCCACCGTCACCATGAGTTCCTCCAAACCGGCACAACCCACGATAGCCGAAACGACAGGCATCAATCCACAAATCGCAACATTATTGAAAATAATCGAGAGGTAAGAAAAAATAATAAGTGCTGTGTTAGCCAACACCAACGTCATACAAGCTCAAACAATACAGTAACATGCGTCTGGTTCAAATCAGGATTTACCCGAGCAACCTCCCCAAGGACCATAAACCACCATGCCTCCTACAATACTTGAATACCAGGGGCCCCGCCTCTATATTCCACATAATCGACCACTCCCTATGGTCATTCCTGATGACGAATGCGAGTATAGGGCCACAGAGGCCAAGAGTGCCACAGATGAAAAATTGGCTCAACAAATCGAGTCTCTACAGGAAGAAATGAGGAAGATAAAGGGCATCAACACTATGAGTGGAACTCGATTCAAGGACCTCTGTTTCTACCCCAATGCTCAATTACCGGCCAAGTTCAAATGTCCATAATTTGAAAAATACAATAGGGTAAGGTGTCCGCTGTCACATCTAAAGTTGTACTGTGGGTCTATGTGCCAATATGGCGAGGACGACAGGCTGTTGGTACAATTATTCTAAAGGAGTTTAACAGGGTCGGCCCTCAAGTGGTTCTCCTGATTGGACCATACACTCATCAAGAATTGGCAGGACCTAGTTGAGATGTTCTGGCACAACTATCAGTTCAATACGAATGTGGGACTGGATCGAAACGACATGGCTAAGATGGTGAGAAAACAGAGGGAAACAGTAAAAGAGTATGCCCAAATATGGCAGGAATCTGCTTCACAAGTTAGACCTGCAATGACTGAACAAGAGATGAACACCACGTTCATCTCAACACTAAGACATGCTTTTTATACTCATCTGGTTGGACACACCACAGGCACTTTCTCAAATTTAGTTCAAGTGGTAGACCGGGTTGAGGACGGGATACGAACTGATTTAATATTTGACTTCACAGCCCTAAGTGCAGCAGCAGGGACATCGGCACAGAAGAAGTTAGTGCCTTTTGTCAAAAAGAAAAAGGAAACTCAAATCAACAATGTACAACCCAGCCAACCTCTTTTCATTCAGGCACTAGTTCAGAAGCCGCAGGCACCCCAGGCCCCTTGGCCACCGGTACCTCGAGCTGCTTGGGCTCCAGCACCGCAGAATCCCTTCCAGACAGTTCCTCCACAAGCACAGCAGGCACCACTATATGGGTAGAACCAGCAGGCACGACCCAACAGAGTAAATAGAGTGTTTACCAGGTTACCCATGACACTATCTGAGTTACTGCCAATCTTGCTCAGGGATGAGTATCTTGCAAAACGTCTACCAAATCCTTAAGCTGCCAAAGGACCAGGGTACAACCCCAATTTGTTCTACGAATTTCATATGGGTGCCCCAGGGCACTCTACAGATCAATGTTGACAACTCAAACATCAAGTATAGAACTTGATCGATAAAAGGGCTCTCGTCCTAGACGGACCTGCCAACCCACCCCAACAACAGAATATCAATCAAAACCCCCTACCTACTCACAATGGAGAGGGGAGTGGGCACAGGGTAAATGTTGTATATGGAGAACTGGACTTCAATCCCTCAGATTTAATAGCACCTATCGGGTCTAAAATTAGGGTCCACCTAACTCAGGGATCAGAAGCACCAACAATCGACACAATCAACCATCATACAACCAGCTCACCCCAAAATTCACTACCACCACTCAGGTTGGCTGACCTTACCATCCATCGCACTCATCAAAATGCTACTATCCGACCGCCTTTAGTTATACCTTATGGATCACCAAACCACCAAAACTCGGTCCGACCTCCTCTTGTTATCCCCTACATACTACCAAATGCTCAAGGATCAACCCGACCCCCTCTCCACATACCATACACCGCATCTTCACGTCCACCACTCATCATCCCATACACTCTATCAATTACTCCTACTACCATTTCATCCAAATCATCGTCACGACCCCTCATTCTCAATGTAAAACCCAAGCCGCCTCCCATGACCATACACTCACCCAAATCATTCCCCTATAACTCTATCCAAGCAGTTCCCTGGAGTTACGAGACAACCATTACCACAACCTTCGGGGTTGAAACCATGAAGAAAGCAATGGTGGCCGACATTGAGCATATGACAAGGGCAGGACGATACAAAAAAAATATCAAAAAAGGGGGTAAGCATCAGGGAAGAGACTGAAGAAACAACAAAAGGCATGACGGATGAAGAGAAAAGAAAAGTAAAAAAGAAAGGACAAAATGAGCGAGAGTGAACAGAAAGAAGAGAAGGCGAAAGTAACGGATAAGGAAGCTGCAGACTTCATTAAACTCATTCTCAAGAGTGAGCATAATATAGTGGACAGATTGAATAAACAGCCAGCTCAAATCAGTATCCTCGGTCTGATGCAAAAGTCAGAAGAATACCAAGAAGCATTATTGAGAGTTTTGGGAAAATCGTATGTACCTGCAACTACCTCACCCGCGCAACTAGAACAAATGATTGGCCAGATAATGGCCCCCAATCCCATTATTTTCACTGAAGATGAATTTGTGCCTGGAGGAACCGATCACAATAGGTCCTTACACCTTTGAAGTGACATTTGAGGTCATGGAGATACCGACAATCTTCAATTTATTATTGGGCAGGCCATGGATCCATATAGCAGGGGATGTACCGTCTTTGTTGTACCAAAGAGTCAAATTCATTATGAGGCAGAGAATGATATCGGTACTGGCAGAAAATCTTATCCTAGCTAGGAGAGCTCCAGATGTGTCATTCATCGACATTGAGATGACGAAGGATAAGGCGATGTACCACCCTTATCAATTCGCTGCTGTCAATCATATTGAGAAGGGGAAAGAGAAGGTAAGGGCAAAGCTATCAAGAGCAAATCTGATGATTGGTCGAGTTATGAAAATGGCAAGTTATCGACCCAAGCAAGGGTTGGGACCAGGAGGAAAAGGGAGAGCTACACCAGTCGAAGCAAAAAAGCACAATCCTTACTTTGGTCTGGGGTTTAGGCCCATAAAAAAGGATATTGCAGAAATGAATGACAAGAAAAAAGAGCTTCGACTAGCGAAAAGGCAAAATCGTGAATCGAATGTTTGAAATTTAGGCAGAGTTCCACATATCAGCGTTAGCTTCCCAAAATCACATATCAGACCCGACAGCTTATCAGAACCACCACCAGCAAAAAAGTCAAAAACGGTAAATTTCGCACCAGTGCACATTCAAGAAGACTTAGTCGTTGAGTCCCAATCATCTTTCAGAGAAGGTATTGATGTCTTATTCAATGGGGATTCCGATGAAAGTCTCTCAGAGACCGCTCTAGAATCTACAAAAGTAGAAATCACCATGAGCCAAGAGAAAAAATCACCCTTCCCCACTGGCATCGACTGGGCATCAGTCATCATCCAACCAAGCTTGGGAGGGACTATGCCCCAACCTGACAACAACAATCAATCGAAGATCATGGTCATCTCCGAACCACCGACCAAATCACCCAACAAATCACTTTCGCATCTCATTCGCCCCCTCAGAGAAGGGGAAGTTTTGAACAACTGGGAGGAATTCCTATTAACCCTTGAGGCTGTTGAGGCCTAAAAAAAACGTCGTTAAACGAATCTAGTTTGCCCGAGGATCATAACGAGCCCTCGTCCTCGGGTAAAGACTGTTTTGAGGGCTCCCTATCTTTATTAATGAATTTGCATGATTGTTCTTCTTATTTCAGGTATTCGAAAAGTAACAAAAAAATAAATATTCCTCAAAAAGTAAAAAAAATCAAAAATTTCTCAAATAAAAAAAATCAAAAAGTTTTCAAAATTACAAAAATATATATATATTTTCTAAAAGCCAAAAAAAGAGTTTTCAAGGGATCTGTCTCAATCAAATGAGTATCTAGATAAAATAGAATTTGAAAGGGACGAATATGCTTTCGATCTTGAACTCGACTTTGACCTCATGGGGATCGAAGAAGAGTCTGAGGACGAAATGGAGTATCCGCCTAAAGAAATCAAAGACTTGGTAGAACGTCATGAGAAAGGTGTTCAGCCAAACATTGAGGATACATATTCAATCAATCTTGGTATCGAAGAGGACTTACGAATTGTCAAGATCGGAGCCTTATAAACGTCGCAACAGAAAGAAGAAATGGTCGAATTCTTACGAGACTATCAGGACGTTTTCGCATGATCGTACAGGGATATGCCGGGATTGGACACAGATCTTATTGTGCACAAGCTACCAATTGCCTTCGGAAGTAAGCCGATCAAGCAGAAATTGAAAAGATTAAAGCCAGAATGGACCCTTAAAGTCAAGAACGAAGTCATGAAGCAGTTCGAAGCAGGATTCCTCGCAGTTTCTACATACTCATAGTGGTTGGCTAATGTCGTCCTAGTACCCAAGAATGATGGGAAGGTACGCATGTGTGTTGACTATCGGGACCTGAACAAGACCAGTCCTAAAGATGATTTTCCACTTCCACACATTGACACTCTAATTGATAGTACAGCAGGGCATGGCATGTTCTCGTTCATGGACGACTTTTCAGGCTATAACCAGATAAAAATAACGGAAGAAGACCAGGAAAATACTGCATTTATCACACCATGGGGTACTTTCCACTACAAAGTCATGCCATTCGGGCTGAAGAACGCAGGGGCGACTTACCAACAGGCAATGACCGTACTATTCCATGATATGATCCACAAGGAATAGAGGTCTACGTAGACGACATGATTGCTAAATCCGACATTGAAAAAGATCATCTGATAAATCTAAAGAAATTGTTCGACATGCTGAGGAAATACAGTTTAAGGCTAAATCCTGCAAAATGTGTATTCGGGGCAACATCGGGTAAACTACTGGGTTTCATCATCAACAGAAGAGGCATCGAGATAGATCTGGCCAAAACCAAGTATATCATCGAGATGAAAGCACCCGTTTCAGAGAGAGATGTTTGGGCATTCTTGGGGAGAATACAGTATATTAGCCGTTTCATTGCTCAGCTTACGCCTATCTATGAGCCAGTCTTCAAGCTACTCAGGAAAGACACACCGAAAAAGTGAAACGAAGACTGTCAGGAAGCATTCGATAAGATCAAGCAATATCTGCTCAATCCACCAGTCCTAGTCCCTCCTACTCTAGGGTGACCCCTACTTATATACATCTCGGTGCAAGAAACGTCAATGGAGTGTGTGTTTGGGCAACACGATGAATCGGGACGGAAGGAACATGCCATTTACTATCTCAGCAAGAAATTTACCGAGTATGAAGCAAAATATTCGACACTTGAGAAGACTTGCTGTGCATTAGTCTGGGCATCTCAACGACTACGTCACTATTTGCTTAGTTACTCAACTATGCTTATTGCCAGAATGGACCCCCTGAAGTACCTTTTCGAGAAACCAGCATTAACAGGTCGTACGGCGAAGTGGCAATTATTATTATCTGAGTTTGACATCACCTATGTCACTCAGAAGGCCATCAAAGGGCAAGCCATCGTCGATCACCTTGCCGAACACCCATTGCCTGATTATGAGCCATTAAAAACAAACTTCCCCGATGAAGCCATACTGATCACTGAGGTTGAAGACGATAATGAGGAGCCAGGCTGAAAAATGTATTTCAACGGAGCAGCCAATAAGAAAGGAAACAGAATAAGGGCAGTTCTGATCAAATCAGATGGATCCCACGTGCCAATCGCAATCAGACTTGTAGACACGGGGTTTCGCCATTACGAAGACCACATCTACAATGGTTTGGAGTCGCCACCGTTCATGTTGTAAGTGGGTGTGAATGGTCACCCGATGTACATTTTGAAAAACTACCATTTTGGGCTCGTGGTGACTCTCGATGGATAAAGATAAATCAACCCTTGAGATTCGGGTAAACGGCTCGGTTGGAGAAAAGGGAAGGTGTTAGGCACCCTTTTCTCCCCACTAAATAGTGGTAACCTCAACTCAACTCGATCATTTTTTATTTAAAAAGATGTGAAAGACAACGTGCCACATGGTTGCATTTGTACCTTAGATAGGGGTTCATTTTCGGCTTGATCATAGGGTCATTCCATTGATGGAAATGACCCTTATGGACCTTTAGCCCTTGGGTCCATTCATCCTAAAAAATAAAATGAAAGGAAGAGAGTGATAGAAGAGGGAGGAGGAGAGGGTGTAAAAGAGAGGGGGGGATTGCCTTGAACCCACCTTGTATCTTCTTTCTTCTTTTCTTCTTCTTGAGTCCTTAGTATTTTATGAAAATACAATTCTTGTATGGTTGAAAGAGTAGAGAAGAGATGATGAGAGAGATGAGTGGAGTATAATAATTTTTTTTTGTATATGAGACTTGAGGAGGATTAGTGAGAGAGAATTGGTGATGGTTGTTAGTAGTGAGAGTTGGAGAGAATTTTGTAGTGAAAGTTGGGAGCCATTTTTGAGAAAAGGAGGAGGGTATTTATAGATGTTGAGGAGTTATTTTAGGGATATAATGGGGTGAAGTGAAGAAAAATGATAGAATGGTTATGAGTTTGAGAGAGAAGCGGGTGTAATTTAGAGGAGATTGGAGGGTATTTAGGGAAGGGGGGTTAAATGGGTGAGTTTTGACCCAAATGGTTTGGATCCTACCCAACCCATTTGGGTGCAGTGTTTGGTGAGGTGAGTTTAAGATGGTGGTTGTGATTAAATGGTATTTGATTTAAGAAAATTGATGATTTAAAGAGGTAGTTGATGATATTTTGGGAGGGTGAGGGAGATGATGCCATGTGTCTAAGTGGGTGGAAATAAAGGGTTGAGATAAGTTGATGGGAGAGCTTGAGTGTTTGACTTGAGAGGATGGTGTAGGTTTAGGTTTAGGTTGTAGATGTAGGTTTTGTAGGGAATGATGAGGGTAGATTAGGAGAGGTATAGGTTAGGGGTGTGGGTAGATGTGTTTGATTTGAAAGAAAAGGTGATGGGTTGATGTGTGGGTAGATGGGATTTAAAGAAAATTAATAGGGTAGGTAATTGGGTGAGGGAGGTGAGATGGGGTGATGACATTTGTCACCTTTGATTATCAAGATCGTGATTAGTTGATGTGGGTAGTAGTTGATGGGTTAGGGTTGTGGGTTGGATATAAATTGGATATGGATTTGGGCTTAGGGGCTTTGGAGTGTTTTGGGCTTGGGTTATGAAATGGTTTTGGGTTTTAGAAATTTGTTGGGGGTTATTTTGAAATGAATTTTGAGGGTGTAGGTTGGTATTGGATTTTTAGGTGATGTGAGATTGAGTTTAGGTTAGGGGGGAGGTGAGAAAAGTGGATTTTGAAAAATTAAGGATTTATGGGCCTTAGGTGGATATAGATTTTTTTAGATTCGGAGATGGAGCGGTGGAGGGTATAGGAGGTGGTAGGCATCCCAAGTCTCGTTTTTTTAATTTTATTTATTTTTTGAGATTTTTTAAATCATTGGTTTGATCGAGATGCCACGTGTTGGCAAATCGGGCTTTTTAGGCCCGTTGGTGAACTTTATCGAAAATTTGATGTTTTTTTTATTTTGGAAGCGGAGCGGTGAATATTGGGAAAACGTAAGGTAGGCCGAGTCCTTTTGGTGGCCTCCTAAACCATTGAGAGGTCTTAGGGGCCTCAGTTTAATTAAAACATCACTTTTTAGTGATTTGGGCTTTTGAAGCCCGTTGGCCAATTTTGTCGAAAAATCGATGTTTTGAGTGGAGCGGGATAGATGGGAACATGCCAAATCTTTTTGGTAGACCTACTAACTCATTGAGAGGTGTTAGAGGCTTTGATTTGTCAAAAAATGTCATATTTTGATTGGTTTGGGCTTTTGAGGCTCGTTGGCAATTTTTGTTGAAAAATCTGTATTTTTGGGCCCTTTCGAGTATGGGCTCGTTCAAATTGGGGTGTCTACAAGACTAAAATTCCAATGTTCTAACAATGAGGCTGAATACGAAGCATGCATAGCAGGGTTGAAGGCAGCACTAGATCTCGAGGTAGATGAGATCGATGTTTTCGGAGATTCAAACTTAGTAGTCTATTAGACGACTGGAGAATGGAAGACCTGAGAGCAGAGACTGGTCCCTTACCACGAGTATCTGGAAGAACTAAGCTCGCGCTTTGATAGGATTTCATTCACATACATGCCGAGAGCTAAGAATCAGTTTGCAGATGCACTAGCTACACTTGCCTCTATGATCAACATCTCGGAAGACCTAATCATCGACCTATTGAGATTGGAATTCAAGATGAGCCAGCCTATTGCTTACCCGTTAAAATAGAAGAATCTGAAGAAAAACCATGGTATTCTGACATCAAGGCATATCTTGAAGATCGAACGCTCCCCTCAGACGCAACGCCAAATGATAGAAGGACCATTCAGAAGCTAACAGGACAATTTTTCTTGAGCAACGGTATTCTGTACAAGAAATCACACCATGAGATCTTACTTAGGTGTGTGGCAGAAACAGAAGCGAAACGACTAATTGAGACTGTACATGGGGGAGTCTGCGGACCTCACATGAATGGTCATATGCTTGCTAAGAAGATCATGAGGATGGGATACTATTGGTCGACAATGGAGAGTGACTGTTATCAGCATGTCCGCAAATGCCATCTATGCCAAATATATGCCAACAAGATCAATGCCCCACCTTCAGAACTACATAATACGACTACTCATTGGCCCTTCTCACTCTGGGGCATGGACGTCATTGGACAGATCTGGCCAAAAGCTGCAAACGGGCATCGTTTCATCCTTGTTGCTATCGATTACTTCACCAAGTGTGTAGAAGCGGTTTCATATGCCAATGTCACCAAAAGCAACGTCATAAAATTTGTCAAGAACAACATTATCTACAGATATGGGCTTCCAAGCGGGCTAGTGACTGATAATACCAAGAACTTTAAGAACAAATATATGGTCAAGATGTGCGAAGATTTCCAGATTACTCATCACAACTCTGCACCCTACAGACCTAAGATGAACGGAGCAGTCGAGGCAACCAACAAGAACATTAAGAAAATCATCAAGAAGATGGTCGTTACATACAAATACTGGTACGACATGTTGCCTTTTGCGCTTTACGCCTATCAAACCTCGTTTAGAGCTTCGATTGGGACAACTCCGTATTCACTGGTCTATGGAATGGAAGCAGTTTTGCCTGTATAAGTCGAGATCCCTTCCCTCTGGATCTTAAAAGAAGCAGAGTTGGATGAAGCTGAATGGATTCAAGCTCAGTTTGATCAACTAAATCTGATCGAAGAGAAACGTCTTGCAGCCATCTGCCATGGACAGATCTATCAGCGACGAATTGCTCGTGCCTACAACAAGAAAGTCAAGCCTAGAGACTTCTCACCAGGAGACCTTGTGTTGAAGAAAATTCTGCCAATCCAAGAAGACGCTAGAGGAAAGTTGCGACTGAATTATGAGGGACCATTTATCGTGAAAAAGGTGATGACAGGAGGAGCTATGATCCTTACGGAGATGGACGGACAAGTCTTCCCGCAACCGATCAATGCTGACACTGTAAGAAATATTACGCTTGAGATCTGACTCTGAAACGACGAAAGACCATCTTTGCTACTCTAAAATAACTATCAACCTTAGTCAAACCCTTTTGAGCCATCACGTTCATTTCTTAACCTAAGACTGGGGCAAGTCAACAACTATAAAATGATACAAAAAAAACAAAAAAAAAATATAAAAGAAAGGAAAATCAGAAAGATCAAAGCATCAAAGTACTCCTGGCCCGCATGAGGATAAACTGTGAACAGCTAAAAATACAAAAAAATCAAGAAGTCAAAAACTTGAACACTTGATCTTGGCTCGATCCAAATCTCCAACCTAAACATGTTCGAGAGACGTTGGGAGGAGACCTAGATCACTTTTCCGAAACAAAAATAAACGAACCCTATGTTTATTCCACTTTAGATAAACTAAGACCCAGACCTTAACCTTTTTGTAACCTTCCACTACCATAAGCCTAAGCCAACGTTTCGTCCTACTTAAAGTTCTTTTTTATTAGGAAATGTTCTAGGTCAACATAATGACAGTGCAGCACCAATGATCTTGCAACTTGGTTTGGACCTCAAAGTCTTGTTAGTCGTTGGAAGACTCGAGAGGGGAATCCAGATCGAATATTCGAAAAAAAAGAATATTCGAAGTGTAGAGTAGTTGATCTTGCGGCTCAACTTGAGTTGCTGAACCACGAATAGTCGTCAGCAAACTCGATAGGGGAATCTAGATCTATTACTCAAGAAAAAGTGCCACTACAAGAGTAGAGTCGTCGATTTTGCAGCTCAACTTGAGTCACCAAGCCGCAAAGACACGGAGACTCCAAGCAGAATTGTAATGAAAAATCTAGAAAAATACAAGCATGGTCTGAAAGGGCATAGTGAAAACCTGAAAGGGTGCTATGAGTAAAAGAATCAGACTATGGCAAGATTAAAGCCACCAGTACGATGAAAATCCCAAAAAGGACGTCGATGCGTAAAAATGTGGAAATCGGGTCTGCTGAAAACCGTAAATTGCATCAGGGGCAATAAAGGTTAAACGAAAAAAAAAACAACTCCTGGCCCGTAAGAGTATAAACTGTGAACGGCAAAATCTTTCAAAAATCCCGAGACCCAAACAGATAATAGTCTTCCAATACCAAAGCACTGGGAATGACTCTAAAGGAATCAAAAGAGTAATTGACGTTTATATCCTCTGTGGTTGGTAAAAACACCAAGATCGTCACAACCAAAGATTTTACAAACTTTGAATTTATCGTACTCATTTGATAAAGATATTTCATAAAATTTCAAAAAAGAAAAACTACTATTTTGGCCGATGATAAAGTTTCTAGGACTTATTCAAACTTCAAGTTTTCAAAGCATTAGATACACCTGAAGCCAAGTAAATACAAAACCTATTTTTTTTGCATTAATCTTTCAACATTTTGTAATGAAAAGAAAATACAAAAAGAGTTAATACAACGCAGTCAATCAAACATCATGAAAAAAGAGTCAAGGCGTTCCTCCAAAGCACGGATCCTGGCAACCTGACTCATCATCACTTTTTCAGCGTCCGAAGCATCACGACTCACTAGACAAGACTCGAAGGCATCGAAACAAGGACCCCAAGCAAGCCCCTCCTGAGATTACTCTCCGGGCCTACTGAGGTAGATAAACCATTGATCATCGAACTCGCAGTTGCAGCAATGGAAGAGTTTATAAGAATGAACCAACTAGGTAAACCCTTATGGATGCGTGGCCTTGACGATGCTTATGAGATTTTAAGTGAAGATGAGTACATGCAAACATTCTCGAGGGGAATTGGGCCGAAACCATTTGGATTGAAATCAGAAGTTTCTCGAGAAACGACCGTTGTTATGAATCACATTAACCTTGTTGAGATCCTTATGGATGTGAATCAGTAGTCCACCATATTTTCTAGCATTGTTTCAAGAGAAATGACTCTTGAGGTCGTATAACAGGCGTAGCAAAAAATTACAATAGAGCCCTTCAAGTGATAACAGCAGAATTTCAAGTCCCTTCACCTCTGGTTCTGACTTGAGAAAAAAATTTTGTAAGGTATTGTAAACAACATGTCGAGGGGATTTGGATGGTAGTCGATGTTTCCTTGGATCATTTGTGTCCTATCCCGATATCGAGATGTCGAAGAAGGCCATCATGCTATTTAATCAAATAAATGTCAAATGGTCACTCCAAGGTCAATGGATTGAACATGTAGAAGTGGATGACAAAGCAATTCACAGTAATCAAATAAATGTTTCCTTGGATCATTTGTGTCCTATCCCGATATCGAGATGTCGAAGAAGGCCATCATGCTATTTAATCAAATAAATGTCAAATGGTCACTCCAAGGTCAATGGATTGAACATGTAGAAGTGGATGACAAAGCAATTCACAGTACATATAGAACACTGGTCGCTACTTTAGATCGACAGTGCGAACGCCTGGCAAGTGTTATGACTAGTAACATGCCAGCTAGAGATATTGGTATGATAATGAATCAAGAAGTGCGAAAGAGTATGTTAATACTGCAAGAGAGTAGCACCGATGCAACTGGTCTTGGTCGATTCGGTTCCAACTGCAAAACTCTCTCTTGGATTTGTTGCAACTGCTAAACAACCTCAATGCTTGCACCGTTGAAAGGATCAAAGGTATCAAGGGACAATGCATGAATTGAGAGGGTTAGATTATGATAGAAATAGAGCAAGATCAACAAAAGAAGGCAATGAAGAGAAAATAAAAAAAAAAAAAAAAATAAAAAAAAAAATCACAAGAATTTCAAAAACCTTTCGAATTGCACTCAACTCCGATTTATCAAAATACGATCAAAGAAATAGTCGGATTTTAAAACTCATCAAATTTTCATCAAATCAAAGATCTCATACGAGCTTCGCGCCATCGAGATCAATGAATTAATAAAGCAAAACTCTATTAGACCCCATGCTTGAGGCGCCATTTTTCACAAAATTTATCAATTTAATCCAAAATTCTCAGTCGTGTTTTACAAAATTCTCTTGCCCGTGCAAATAGGGATTTAGTATATTTTTTGCAGTTCATTACACGCAATTCCTACAAAGAAGGGCAGCTGTAGACACCCCAATTTGAACAGACCCATACTCGAAAGGGCCCAAAAATACAGATTTTTCAATAAAAATTGCCAACGGGCCACAAAAGCCCAAATCAATCGAAATATGACATTTTGATCGAATCAAGGCCCTTAAGACCCCCTAAGGATCTAGGTAGCCCACCAAAAGGACTCGGCATACTCCCATCTACCTCGCTCCACTCAAAACATCGTTTTTCGACAAAATTGGCCAACGGACTTCAAAAGCCCAAATCGCTAAAAAGTGATGTCTTAATCGAACCGAGGCCCCTAAGACCTTCCAATGGTCCAAAGGACCCACTAAGAGGACTCGACCAATCCTCCACTTTCCAAATATTCACCGCTCCCTTCCAAAATCAAAAATGCCAAATTTTCAATAAAGTTCACCAACGGGCCTAAAAAATCCGATTTGCCAACGTGACATTTTGATTAACTCAATAATTTCAAAAATCTCAAAAAAATTAATAAATTAAAAAATGTGAGACTTGGGATGCCTACCCCTTCTCTACTACCACCGCACCGCCTCCGAATTCGTAAATACCCCAAGCCCAATACTATAGACACCCCATTTTTGCACTCGCCTAATTAATCAACTCGTCAACCCGATCGCAATGATTCCCAGTGATGGATGTTATTTCTATTGCTTTGTTTTGTTACCAGATGTGTTTCAGAAATCCGGATGAGGTATCTCGAATTGACAAAACCTTAAAAACCACGCTACGCTAGGAAAATACGACGCCAGAAACATATAAATCATCATTTTGCAAATAAAAAAGAAGCTTCACGATAAAAATCACTAAAAATTGACCAAATTACCAAAATACCCCCTAACCTCAAAACAACCTTAGTGCCTACGTTACGCTTAGGAAAACTCTCTCAAACACATAAAACAACAAATCGAAACCAAATAAATCATTTCACCAATTTTAACAGAATTTGACAAAATTACAAAAATGCCCCTCATAAAGTTCACAACCATTTCACACACAAAATTTCATAAATGACACAAACTAATATTTCCATTGAATTCCTTACGAAAAATCGATTCTAAAACATCCTAGAACATTAAAAACTGACTTGAAACGTGAAAAGTCCTCTCTGGGGGCAAAACGGTAATTTCACAATTTTCATAATTAAAAAATTCGAAATTAATAAATAAAACATTAAATAATTAAAGTGAAACATTAATGAAATTAATTTAAAATTTTGAATTAAAAAAATCGATCAATCGGGCTTTTAAGTAAAATTATTGAGGGTTCGTGAGATATTTCTTTAAGGACCCCTCCATTTGGGGTTCCAAAGAATTAAATATATATTATAGAGGGGGGTTCTCCAAAAATTTAAAGTAAATCAAGCAAGACTGAAGTCAAGGTATTACAGTCAATCAAGGGAGACTGAAGTCAAAATTAAAGTCAATTAAGCAAGACTGAAGTCAAGATATTAAAAGTCAATCAATTAAGACTAAAGTCAAAATATTAAAAGTCAATCAAATAAGACCAAAAGTCATAATAGAACCCTAATTAAATAATAACTCTATTTAATAGAGTTCTAACTATAAAACAATTCCACCTAAAACAATTCTAATTAAAACACAACTCTACCTAAAACAAGTCTAACTAAAACACAACTCTAATTAAATACTAACTCTATCCAAATCAACCCTTAAAAAATTCTATAAATAGAGGTGCTCACACCCTATTTTCGTATCAAATCATAAACCCTAAGAGAAATAGGTCTAGAAGACCCCCTAGCCTCCCATAAACCCTAGTTTTGGAGCCCCAACTCCTTACCTAACATCCCTCCTTTGATTTTAGCCTAAAGAACACCTAAAAGCCTTCCAAAAACATCTTAAAATCCACAACAAACTTGAAGAATTCAGATCCAAGACCTTGTCTCGGAGATCGGAAATCAAATCCGAAAACAAAATGAAGCAAGGGAGTACGGTACAAGGAGCAACTTTTGTCGGATCTGAGAGAACAAAGTATTTGCTATCGGAAAGGTATAATTTTTTATTTATTTATTTATTATTATCTAGGTTTTTAGCAATGTAATTTATTTGAGAAGTTAGTAGAGACCGACTTTGACCGGGCGAGGTTGGTGCCCCAACCCCGTAACATGATTCCCGAATTCAGCTTTTCTATTTTAGATTAGTTCTTATCTATTTAGAGTCATTAATCGGTTCCTAGACCGTAATAACTAGGTGGCGACTCCCAAACCTCAAGGGTCAAAAGCGGATCCGCACACCTCGTGGATCGAGGGCGCTTTCAGTGGCGACTCCATTGGGGATCTTTTGAGGATCAAACTTGAAAAATCCCAAGTATGGGAACGTTGCCAAGATGACCTAGTTTTTTTTAGTTCGATTTAGTTTATTTATTGATTTGGCTTGATTATTGATTAGTTGTGTGGACTTTGAGTATTTATTTATGTATTCATTTATTTTTGGCATACTATTTTCTATGGTCCAATCGAGGGTTATTGAGAATAATCCTAAATAATTGAAGAGATCGAGAGGTTTAATCGAGAATAGCGTAGTAATTATTGGATTTTGAAGTTCTTATTTTTACTTTTATTTTTTTTTAGCATTTGGCTTCGAGCATTTTTTTGTTAAGTAGAGGCGATGTATCTATCGGCAACTTATTTATTTTAAGTAAGTGAGTCATGTGGTGATAATTGTTTTTATTTTATTTTAAAATTTTTTTTTTTTTTTAAGTTGTGCTGTCCATGGACAGCAAACAAAAATTAGAGTTTTTCTTTTGTTCATATCAGCGGTGTGCTGATATAGTTGGGGTGCCACGAATAAAAGTTTCGGTTTCATTTTTACACCCTTTTAATAACAACAATGTGCTGGGGTGCCACAAATAAAGTGCGATTTTTTCTCTTCACACTTCATCTTCTCCAACCAAACCAACGTAGAGACCAACCGATTTTGGTCTCCCAACCCAGTCAACGCTGATCAACTCGATCGATTTCCTCCCATGGAGTGGGGTAGAGCTTCAAATCGATGACTTCTCCACAAATCCACTCTAATCTCATCGTCTTCTTCCCATTTAGTTCTGTTGGCCTCAACAGAGAGTTGGGAAGTCGGCTTCCCAAGGGTTCTCAGCCCATGTCTCGGTTTGTGAAGATCGATGAGAGAGTTGTTTGAGTATTTTCTCATCGTATTGCTCCTCGATCGAACGAATAAAGATGAACAAAGGGGCGGGCAGATCTGTTATTTGGTTCGTGTTTCTTTCCATGTCGATTTTGGTGGCTGTTTTTGTTTTCGATCGATCGTTCTTAAGATGAGGTGCTTCCTGTTCCGATTTCAAACGAGAGAACCGCTGTGGAGAGTTGTTGAACCTCGTTTTTTCTCTCTTTCTTTCAAACAAAGAATCGGAACATCAAAGAGACCATTTATGGGAAAGTTCTCATCGCAGTAGGTTGAGATTAAGATTAGTTTTCGAGAGACTACGAGATGTTGGGGCAGCAGCTTACTTGTTTCATGTTCTTTCTGTTCTCTGATTAAACTTCGCTGAAATTATTATGTTTCTCTTGCTGTCTTCGGTTATGGATAACGAAAAACATGATCGGCCGAATATCAATTGGTCTAAGGTGACAGATAATCGGTCTTCTTTACAGTGACAATGATGGTAACACATCATTGGGATTGGCTGCTGAGCATCCATTGGTTCAAAAGAACCGATCACATATTGTTGTTGCATCAAGCCGTTGTCCGATCTGTTATTCTATTTTTGCAGACTTTTTATCAGTCGGAAAATATCGAACGACAGTTTTGAATTAAAATCAAATTCCACCAAATATTGCAATTTTTGAACGATTTGTTAAGGAGTAACCCATTTTCCCCGTTTATATGAAGCAAGTTTTTGAAAGTCACTTAAGAGGTTTTTTTCACTTCATTTGGACTACAAAGAGTTTTTGTGAGCTTCGAAGAGTTAGTGGCACCCTTGTATTGTTGTTAAAGAATGGATTGAGTCTTTTCCTCTTTTTTTTTTCTTTTCTTTTTTTTTTTTTAATAATAATAAAATAAAAATAATAAAAATAAAAAAATAAAAAAAATAAAAAAAATAATAGATTTCTCTAGTTTCCCTTTTTTTTTTTCTCTCCCTCTAGAAAAAAAATAAAAAAATTCTCATCTCATTAATCATTGTTTCATTCTCGATATCTCTTGAAATTTGGAATTATTTTAGGATCACCCAAAATAATTGTTGATTGGACCATTAAAATTACCAATTTGTGCCTATTGCAATGTTTGATCTAACAATTATTCTATGCCATAATTATTGATTGATTTACCATGATTTTAATTTTGAATTTAACAATATGATTAAGGTATGGTTCAATACCTTTGTTGTTATGATTTAATTGGGCACATGGGCCCATTTGTTTAGAAAAGGCCCGGGGCACACCACACCCTGTTTTACACACACCACATGCACGTTTACTGTTTTGAGCACTTACACGTCCCATATAGCCAATGTGGCACTAGTGCGTGGTCCGGTCTCTTTGGAGATGCGACGTCATTCATGAAAACCAAAACTCCAGTCACGTACCTTAGGGTATATCAAACTGGGGGCATCAATACTGTCTGATCAGGTGATTCTGATAAGCATATTGATGCACCCAGGCTGGAGCGACCTGAGCCTTTGACCTATTGTAAGCCACACTGTCACATGTCCCGATTGCCAACGTAGTACTAGTACATGGTCGGTCCCCTCGTGGGATGCCAAACCATTTATGAAAGCTACAACTCTTGACTCGTACCCATAGGTATAAAAGATAATCTAAGTATATCAATTGCACTTCTTGGTCAAAATCGGTGCCTAAGCAAGATCTTGCCCCGCTGTACCCTACTGTACGAGGGGTGGGATAGACTACGTCTATTCTAGACGAGAGGTATTTAAGTGGGCCTTTGCTCAGCATTGTGCACCACCTCTCAATTGGAGATCAAACTGGCTGTTTTTTGCTTCAGAGAAGTGAATTGAGGTTTTAGATTATCACCTATACGGTATATCAAACCAAGTCACCACGTATCGAAAGGTATATAGGTGTACTTGGGCAAGGGTGACCAGATAAAAATGCATTGCACGTAGTATGCTTAGAGTCTAGAAACCTTCCCTATAGGTCACGACTCGAACTTGTCGTGAGTGTTCCCGGGTTGTTTATTAAATGGGACCGTTTGATTGATGAATATATGTGAATGATAAGATCAGGGTGTATGATTGTCCTCAAGGATCAAAAATTTATTTTTGAAAATTAAAATGGGTGCACCAACCCAATAAAGAACCCATTCTTTTACAATAATACAACAATCGTGCTGGACCGGGCCATTCAAATCAAAAGGGAAATTGAATGTTCAAAGAAGAAAAAGAAAATATTTTCCAGAAAAGAAAGTTTTCCAAAAAAAAAGGGTGTTCTCTAGAAAAAATATTTTCAAAGAAAAAATATTTTCCAGAAAATATTTTTCATAAGAACAAGATTTTCCAAAAGAAAATGAAAATTTGATATTTTACATGGACCTTGGAAGAGTACTAAAATACCCTTTAGTGTCGAACCAGGATGCTAGTCGCAGGCGATAACCCAATCGATCAGTTAATCAAAACAACCGTCGTAGGAATGCACCCTGTAGAGAAGATCAATTTTGGGAGATTCATGTTGAGGAGTGCTCTTTACTTTCATGAGTTTGAGATAGACTGGAACCTCTTACACGCCATAGCTAAACGATGGAACCCCTACCTACACATATTCCATATAGGGTATATGTATTTATGCCCTACTCACGAGGATTATTGTGGCATCATGAGGATATCCACTTCAGGACCTCTAGTCAAGCCCTCATTAAAGACTGGATATTCTGGTGAACTCGTCACAGGACTAAACATTTCCAAGGAAGAAGCCTATCAATGTAAAACCCGAAGCCTGGTGAGCTACTAGAGATTATTGATTGTGCCTAGGAATCCTAGCCCAATACATACTGACCTCCAATAGTGATGGCCAAACTATCCCTAAGTCCTTCATAGATATAGCCTCTCAACTCTCAAGGAAAGCCAACCCAGTACCTCTCATCCTGGCTGAAACCTTCTCAGATTTAAATGCCATAAAAAATGGTGAGCGGGAAAGCTTCAAGGGAAGCCCCTACTTATTCTATATGTGATTTTGTGACCGTCTCAAAATCGTAGAGGTCCCGTCAAACCTCAAATATGGGCCAGAACACTTTTCCAAGAGAAACCTGTTAGTGCGTCACAACTCAGTCAAAGCTTGGAGCAAATGGTTAGACTCTCGCCTCGCCTATCATATTGATTTTAGGTTCCCTTGGTGGATGACTGATCCCCCTGTTCTAGGAACCAAAGGATCCTACTATGTCCGTCTGATTGGTTTAGAAGAAACATCTTTTTACCATCCTAATCTGATCCCAGAACAGTACGATGTACCTACAGAGTTATCCTTACCTCAACACAAAGCTTTCTTTTCCCCCGAGCCTTTGACTGAAAAGTTAGTACACCTCATTGGGAAAGCTTGGAACAAGCGCACCTTAGGGTATCCAGACGGACCAACATAATTCAGAGAGCCAATTGTTAGAGTCAAGAGGGTCAAGCCTGATAGTAATCCTGATGACCATCGAGACAAAGCCAAGCGTCCATGTAAAAATAGTTCAAATCAAATTTGTTGAAAGATGTTTTAATAAGAACATATTGTTTGTCAATCATTTTCAATAAAACTATCTTTCTTTTTGAATAAATATTTATTTTCTTTTCGAATACTCATTGTGTGAATGGATTAATTAATGGATTGGTGCACAAACCTCAATAAAATGATTCTTAAAATGTTATCAAGGGGGTAATACTGAAATTGACTAAATCTACCTTTAATGGGGTCATATAGGATTATCATTGCGCCTAAACTCAAGCGTCCACCTCCTAGTTGGAGTCGTAAGTCCAGTCGATTAGAAAGAACCACAGTACCAAGTCAACAAGCAGAGATGGCTTCAGAATCTGAGCTCACGAAGATCCGTAAGATCTTGGCAGCCTTTGCCAATGATATCAGCAATATAAAAGGCAAGGTGGAAATGTTTAAACAGACCTCGGAATCAACGGGTAATCCTCTAGATGACCCAAAAGGAAAAAAGGTAGAAGAGAAACGTCCACATGAAGTCTTCGAACTCGACGGAGACGAAGAGTATGTTGATGAAAATCCGGCGTTATCTAACAGAATGTCTCAATTGGAGTTAGCTATGAAGAGTATAAAGGGTATTGATGAAATTGCAGCAGGAATTGAAGCTCTGAACCGCATCCCTAGAATCCATTTGCCAGAGAAGTTTGTGATGCCGGAGATGGACAAGTTCAGTGGGACAGGGTGTGCGAAAACACATCTTAAGGTGTATGTTACTAACATACGCACTATGGGGCTCAGCGATGAACAGATGACATTGTTGTTCCAAAGGACTTTATCTGGATCAGCACTACGTTAGCTAATGTCTCAAGATCCAGTTACTGTGGGTACATGGGAAAACATGTCAAAGGATTTCTGGCATCAGTATAAATATAGTACTGAAATTGAGACCTCAAGAAGGGATTTGGAAGCAACTAAACAGAAAAATGAGGAGACATTCACTGATTTCATTGGTCGCTGGAGGGCCAAGGCTTCTCAAATATGGGATAGACCTTCGGAGAAGGAACAAGTAGCGATTATCCTAAAGAATCTCTCTCAAGGATATGCTCAGCACTTAGTGGCCCAATACCTCCCTACTTTTGAATCATTGTTACAAGCCGGAAGCCAACTCGAGGATGCATTTGCCTCTGGAATTCTTTCTAACCCCTCAGATAACAAGCCTAAGAAATCATATGTTCCCAAATCCAATATTAATCATACTTACATCGCCAATACCTCAGTTACCCCAGCTCAACCCCCAGCTCGGACTAATAACCAGGTTCACCCAAGTCAACCTCGAACTCCGCGTTAGTTCACCAATCTAGGGATGAGTCTTACAGTAGCACTTCACAAATTAATGAAAAAAGGACTTCTTACCCCTATCCAACCCCGACCTTTACCTAATCCCTTACCAGCTGGACACAATGCTAATTTGTTCTGCGAGTTCCATCAAAACCCTGGCCATCACACGGATCGATTTATCACTTTGCGCCATGCCATTCAAAACCTTATTGACAACAAAAAGGTCACCATCCCTAGCCCACCAAATGTCACCACTAATCCACTACCTGCTTATCAACCTCTACCAATCCTAAACATGGTTTCTCACACCCCATTACTATTCGACCATGTTTCTCTCATCCATCCAATCAAAGTTAAACCGCCCAGTTACCCCTTGTCGGGATAGCCTTCACTGATGAGGTTTTCACCACAAACTATGAATCATTTGATTTAACCTCGGATGATACCTATTGTTTATCCCCGTCTCGTTACGATAGTCCCGCGTTCACTAGTTACCTGTTGGCCCAAATGAATCTGAAAAACCCTGAACCTTTGACAGTCGAAGATCCATACTTGTTGACTGAAGAAGATGAGCCTTTCTCCCTTTCCTGTGATGAAGTTAGACATATGACTCGAGGGGAAGAGTTTTTAAGCCACAAGAACTCTGTGTTGATAATCCTGCAGCCCTGGCAAGAAAAGAAAGAAGATCCCACCAAGGAAAGCATCGAAGAGATAACTCCGTGATCAAACAGTTGAAAAATCAGGGGCCAATATCTCAGTATGGGGTTTACTCATGGCTTCCACTGCTCATAGGGAGGCTGTTCTCAAAGCACTAAACACAGCCCAAGTCTCCCTTGAACTTCTCCAGATCAGCTGGCCAGTATAGTAGGGGCAACTTACGTGGAGAATATCCTATCCTTCTCGGACTCAGATCTCCCAAAAGAAGGGGCAAGCCACACTAAGCCGTTGCACATTACAGTTGACTGTAACGGGATGAGGGTACCTTTGGTTTTGATCGATAACGGGAGTGCACTGAACGTTTGCCCTCTGAAAACTGCTACTTGTCTCGGGTTTAAGGCTGAAGATCTCAAACCTACTAATCAAGGTGTTAGAGCCTATGATAACACCAAGAGGGATGTACTGGGAATTTTGCACCTTCGACTGTCCACAGGCATAGCTGAATTTCCTGTGGAATTTCAGGTTATTGACATCCAGTCTTCTTTCAATTTACTGTTAGGGAGACCATGGTTACACCAAATCAAAGCCATCCCTTCTACGCTACACTAGAAGGTCAAGTTTATCAAGGATGGGCTAGTGATTACTCTCCATGGAGATGCTGAAATTGTAGGGATTATGAACAGTACTGAAGCTAAGGATGAGCCGTTGCTTGAGATTCAACCAGAACAACAGGGAGTAGAGCTCAGTGGGTTCGATTTGAAAAGGTATGCTCAGTCCAATGGGATCAAGCCATGAAAGAATATTTTCCAATGGAAAAACCTCTAATTGCTACATGGCCAATATATTCAAGAAAATGAGATTCTTCCCTGGTATGGGCTTAGGTAGCAAGCAGCAAGGTATTAAGGAGGCACCAGTGATTAAAGAGGTCATCAGCACATTCGGGGTAGGATATAAGCCTACTAAAGAAGATTGGGCCCAATACTGGAAGACAAAACGGGATAAGGCCATTGCTAAAAGGCAAAGGTGTACCATAGATCTCATTAAAATGAAGCCCTATCGAAAGACCATCAATGGTTATTTTGTGAAAGAAGGAGAAGACTTCCGTTACTGTGGGTTCCCAGAGCCGTTCATTGATCACATCACAGGTACTCGTTGCCGGGGTTTGAAATCTTCTTTGGCATGGAATGGCCTGAAAAGGAAGCAAGCACAGAAGTTAAAGAGAAGAAAGTTGAAGACTGGCAGCTCGATCTGGACTCCCTCAACATCGATCAACTATTCATTGAAGATCATAGTATCTTAGTGTTGTCAGTTGAGAAAGGGATCCCAAATCCTTAGTCTGTAATCAAACCCGTTGTTGGGGCTCTATCAAATTATCATGTAATCAGTCCTGTGTTGCATGTCAAGGCTGGGTCTGTCGGTCCCATTAGTCCTGTTCAGTCTGACATGCCAGTTGAGTCATTTATTTCTGTTGAGTCGAGTAAGTTAGTTGTTTCTGCTGAGTCTGTTGCTTCTAGGGAGTCTGTTTTTCCTGCTGAGTCGAGTGAGTCTGTCAAGTCTGCAATGAGTCCTGTTACCCCATCTCTTTTTAATGAAATGAAAGAAATTTTTGATTACCCTGAGCGCAATAATAATTTAACTAATAATCTGACTTCGGAGGGAGAGTCTTCTGACGAAGAACCTCCCCCTGAAATAATCAAATTACTTGAACAAGAAGAGGAACGTCGGGCTCAACCTCTAATAGAGGAAGTAGAGGTTATCAACCTCGGAACAAAAGAAAGTCCTCAAGAAATTCGGATAGGGGTCACTTTATCTCCCGATGAACGCAAAGGGATAGTAGATTTACTCAGAAAGTTCAAAGACGTATTCGCGTGGTCTTACGAGGATATGCCGGGGGTAAGCACAGATATTGTCCAACATCGGATTCCGTTATATCCTGATGCTCGACCAATCAAACAGAAACTTCGACGTATGAAGCCGGAATGGACTTTGAAAATCAAAGAAGAAGTTACGAAGCAGATTAACGTTGGATTTTTGGAAGTAGTAGAATACCCTGAGTGGATTGCTAATGTCGTCCCGTACCGAAAAAGGATGGAAAAGTCAGGATGTGTGTGGATTTTAGAGACCTAAACAAAGCAAGCCCAAAGGATAGTTTCCCTTTACCACACATAGATGTTCTAGTGGACAGTACAGCAGGACACGCGTTGTTGTCCTTCATGGATGGATTTTCAGGGTACAATCAGATAAAAATGGACCCTCGAGATATGCAAAAAACTTCGTTCATCACACAGTGGGGACCTTCTGCTACAAGGTCATGCCTTTTGGTTTGAAGAACGCTGGAGCTACCTATCAAAGAGCAGCCACGACTTTACTACATGACATGATACACAAGAGGTCGAAGTCTATGTAGATGATATGATAGTCAAATCCAAAGAACGACTAGGGCATGTTACTGCGTTAGAAAATTTCTCACAAGGATTCAAAAGTACCAACTCCGCCTCAACCCACAGAAATGTGTATTTGGAGTAACTTCTGGAAACTGTTGGGATTTGTGGTCAGTCAAGAGGGATCGAAGTAGACCCTGTGAAGATTAAAGCTATCCAAGAGATGCCGCCGCCTGAGACTGAAAAGCAGATTCGAGGTTTTCTAGGCAGAATCCAGTATGTTAGTAGATTCATTGCTCAACTCACCAACGTCTGTGAACCTATTTTCAAGCTTCTCAAGAAGAATGAACCAACAGTTTGGAATGAGCAATGTCAAAAGGCTTTCGACCAAGTCAAGGAGTATCTCTTAAACCCACCTATTTTGGTTCCACCTACACCGGGTGAACCACTTCTTCTTTATCTGTCAGTCACAGAAGAAGCTATGGGATGCATGCTTGCACAATATGACAAAGATACTCGCAAAGAAAGGGCCATCTACTACATCAGCAAGAAGATGTTAGGGTATGAACGAAAATATTCATCCTTGGAGAAAACCTGCTTAGCACTGGTATGGGCCACTCAGAGACTCCAGTACTATATGTTGTCTCATTCAATTATCCTGTTATCTCGGATGGATCCTCTCAAGTACATTTTCGAGAAACCAGCGTTGACAGGGAAAATCGCGCAATGGTTATTGTTACTATCAGAGTTTGACATCACGCATGTTACACAGAAGTCTATCAAAGGAAGAGCTGTAGCAGAATACGTAGCAAATCACCCTGAAATAGAAAGAATAAGACCCGTCGATCAATTCCCAGATGAGAACATCTTGCACATTAAAGAAGAACCACAGAACCAAACATGGCAGTTGTACTTTGATGGAGCCGCCAATCAAAATGGGTATGGAATAGGGGCAGTCCTATTTTCTCCGAAAGGATGCCACATTCCTATTGCTATTAAATTAGCCTTTGCGAATACTAATAACATGGCTGAATATGAGGCGTGCATCGCAGGGCTCGAAGCTGCTTTGAACCTAGGCATTTCAGAAATTGAAGTTTTTGGGGATTCGGCCTTGGTCATACATCAGTCATTGGAATAATGGAAGACTAGGGATGAAAAGTTGAAATCTTACCATGAGTATTTGTTAAACTTAGTCAGTAAGTTTAAAGCTACATATTCCAACACTTGTCAAGGGAGGATAACAGATTTGCTGACTCTTTAACAACTTTATCTTCAATGATCCATTTGCCCCCGAACATGGAATTGAGGCCAATCACTGTTGAAATCAAAGACAAACCCGCATACTGTCATCAGATCAACATTGCTACTCGACTACCCAATGGAAAGCCGTGGTACACAGATATAAAGAGAGTGTTGGAAAAACAAGAATTCCCGGAAGAAGCATCGAGGAAGGAACGACAGACCTTACTAAGATTAGCATCTCAATTTATCCTGTGCGTAGGAAATTTATACAAAAGGTCTTATGATGGGATTCACTTTGTCGTGTGTTGATGAAGATCAAGCTGAATAGATAATGATTGAACGACATTCAGGAGAACGTGGCCCTCACATGAGTGGAAAAATGTTAGCTAAGAAGATTATGAGACAAGAATACTATTGGCCTACGATGGAAACAGATTGTCATCACATGGTCAAAACCTGTCATAAGTGCCAAATACATGCGAACCTTATACATGTGCCACCATCTCAATTAGTGGGTCTGACTTCACCATGGCCATTCTCAGTCTGGGGAATTGACATTATTGGTAAAATATCGCCTAAGGCGTCAAACGTGCACAAATACATTCTGGTTGCCATCGATTATTTTACCAAATGGGTCGAAGCTGCCTCTTATGCTGTCCTCACTGTGTCTCGAGTTGCAAAGTTTATTCAAACGAACATCATCAGTCGATACGGGGTACCTTCGGAGCTGATCTCTGATAACAGGTCACACTTCAAAGTTGAGGTTATCAAATTGTGTTCAAAGTTCAAAATCTCACACCATAAGTCATCTCCTTACCGCCCTCAAACTAATGGAGCAATCGAAGCAGCTTGTAGACACCCAATTTGCACGAACCCATAGGAAAATCCAAATTTTCTCGAATTAATTTCGATTTAGAACTCAAGTTCTTCGACGGATCCACATTGCTATTTTGCATCATTTTATGCATACATGCATCATCTCATATCATGCATGCCTATGCCTTGTCCCTAATCCACTTAAACCTATGGCCATCACCCAAACCCAAATCCAAATCCATATCCCAAATCCAAACCAAATCCAAACCATATCCCAAATCCAAATCCAAATCCAAGTCCATGTCCTAACCCAAAAACCAAGTCCATCCTAAGCCCAAAACCCGAGTCCACATTCCTAACCCAAAACCAAGTCCACCCTAAGCCCAATCCAAGTCCATATCCTAAACCCAAACCAAGTCCATTCTCTCACCCCTTATATGATGACACATGTTGATACCTCATAAGCCCCCAATACCCAATGCATCATCTAATTGGAGGGTCAACTTTCCTTTATGAAAACTCAAGAATGCCCTTCTCAAAAGGTTTAGTCAACCACAAAAGGTTGTTTGGTCTTTGATAATAATCCATAAAGGTGAGGGAACTTCCCATTATACCCTCAAAAGGTGGGAATCTTCAAGTACATACATGGAGTTCTCCCATTGGTCCATTTCAAAATTATACTTCTACCCTTGCTTTATTGTTATTTACAAATGAACCAAAGTCTACTTTTCACCTACCACTTCACCTTTACACATGTCATCCTCCTATTCACCCTCCCAAATGTGCTTTTGTTTTCCCATTGGTCCATTTCAAAACTACACTTCCACCCTTGCTTTATGAGTTATTTACAAATAAACCAAGATCTACTTTTTACCTACCACTCCACCTTTACACATGTCACTCCCCCATTCACCCTCCCAAAAGTACTTTTGTTCTCTCACCTCTATTTACCCAAAAAACCAAGGATCAAAGCATGCTTTTAGGGTTTCTTCACAAATGTCATCTTTACCCCATACAAATGAAAAATCCAAAAAGAAATAACCTAAATCTCATGTCCATGTTCTTTATTTTTAGGGTTGGACCACTTTATCCCCAAAAGTTCTCCAAAAACTCTATAAATACCCTCATTTCCTATGAACAACTCATGCTCTCAAGCCCCCATCTCTCAACCTAAAACTCTACCAAATCTCTACTCATCTCTCATCTCTCAACCCTTATCTCTCAACCCTCAACTACATCTTTCAAGTCCTAAGTCCATTACTCAAGTTCAAGATTCATTCAAGACTTCCAAGGGGACAAGGTGGGATAATAGTTATTTATTTGTTTTTGTTTTATTTTGCATCTTCTTCTTCTATCCCTCTCTTTTTTTTTTAGAAGCCTTTAAGATGTAATGGAGAACCCTCCTTCATCCCGAGTAGATTGAACCTCAACCTTGGGCATGGAATGCTTGAGGCGGTTTGGTCGAAAGGATGGAGGTTGAAGCCTTTTTTTTAACCCATTCTCATATCATGCATCATAATGTACACTATGCACACACATCACACATGTTGGCTATGATGAAGAAATGTGTAACTCTCTTGATGGGGTTAAAACACTAAGTTTCTAGCTAAACATGCATGTATTAAGGTTATGGATCTAAGGGTATTCCATCTATGGAATTTCTCTAAATTCCAAACCAACATCTCAACTCATGCAAAAGTGTGTTGACACCATAGAATGTCTTCTTCCATAAGATATTTCTTATGTCAACACCAACATCAAATCCTCTTCTAATGAGGTACATACACACTATGAGCACCCCACCCACTTCATGTTCCCATCCTCACATTCTACTTGTTTATTTTAATCTTTTTCCAAAAATGGCCAAATCTAAAGGTAACCACCTTAGGTGGAGAGAATGGGGTGCTTAACACCTTCCCCATTCTCTAACCGAATCCCCTTACTTAGATTTTAGGTAGACCATACCTTTTCCATGATTGAGAGTCACTACAATGCCATAAAAAATGGTTTTCAAAAAAAAAATTGATTCGGGTGCCCATTCACACCCATTTATAAAAAAGAATGGTGGCGACTCCAAACAACGTAGCATTGAGGTTCAAGGTGAACATTCTCATGTCTACAACTTGGCGACTCCACTGGGGATTTGCGGGTTCAAACCATGACCATTTGGCCATTTTTACAAAAAAAAAAAGAACAAATTTCAATATGTGTTTCTAACATTGTTGTTGTTTGTGTTTTGTTTGATATTTTGTCTTCTTATTCTTGGGGAATGGTTGTAATATGTTCTTTAATATTTTGTGGGTTGAATGCTTGTAAAAGGGGGTTGATACTTGTTTTTTAAATGCACTTGTGCACTTACGCTTGCATAGCCCATTACACAAACCTCCTCTACCTATAAAAGTTTAAACCCGGATGCTTAGTAGTTTCACGACTCGAGATCGCTTATTTCGGGTACGGGGACGAACACATCCAACCCAATCACCAACCTAAGACATGTGTACTTCGGTATGCATTGAGGTTTGAAGAATGGGTAACCGTGAAGCCACCTATAGCCGCATGCATTCACTACGATTAGAGGCGTAGGACACAATTTGGAAAAATGAGTTATCAACCCTCTCATTATTGTAATTTTTCCAATCCAAGGAGATGACTTTGTATTTTTTTTTTTTAGCCCACGAAGGCAAGTTGTATAGGTTTTAGGCTTGTTTTTTTTGTTTATTTCTTTACATGTCCCCCTAGGTAAGGGGGAAATCTTTGCTCATGCTTTGCATCATAAAAAAAAAAAAAAAAAAAAATTGGCAAAAAAATTAAGGTTCTGGTCCGTTTTTAAAGACCGGACCAGTACAAAAGTACTTCGGTCCGTTCATTAAAAACGGACCCCAAAAAAAAAAAAAAAAAAATTTTTTTTTTTACTCATTTCGTCCGTGACATCAGTCTTGACAACTTTTCTCTTGGACTTTATTTTTCTTTTGAGTTTTAAGGCTTGAAAATGATTAAATACATCGTTTTTATCATTAAACTTAGGGCCTACCACTCGTAGTTTATATTTGATCCAAACGGAGCTCGCTTACACTCTACCTATCGAAACTGATTTCAACCCAACATGACCCACTATCAACCTCACCGATGTCCTTCCAAATAGATCCACAACCCATATCCACTCTCAAAATGGGTCCACGACCCATACCCACTTCCAAACGGGTCCACGACCCATATCCACTCTTAAATGGGTCCACGACCCATACCCACTTCCAAATGGGTCCACGACTAATATCCACTCTCAAATGGGTCCACGACCCATACCCACTTCCAAATGGGTCCACAACCCCTATCCACTTCCAAATAGATCCACGACCCATATTCGTATCCAAATGGGTCCACAACCCATATCCACTCTCAAATGGGTCCACGACCCATACCCATTCCAATGGGTCCACCACCCATATCCACTCTCAAAATGGGTTCACGACCCATATTCGTGTCCCAATGGGTCACAACCCATATCCACTTTCGAATGGGTCCACGACCCATACCTACTTCCAATTGGGTCCACGACCCATATCCATATCCTAATAGGTACACCACATATCCATTTCCAATTGGGTCCATGACCCATATCCATATCCTAACGGGTCCACGACCCATATCCACTTCCAATTAGGTCCACGACCCATACCCACTGTCAGATGGGTTCACGGCCTATCCACTTCAAGTCGAATTCCCAACCCGTGCCCTATCAATCTTTCAATCTCAACCATGTCCATGATCTATGATAAACCTCCGGCTCCGTGCTGATAAACCCTCAGCTCCGTGCTGATAAACCTTCAGCTCCGTGCTGATAAACCCCCAGCTCCGTGCTAACAAAACCTTTGGCTCCGTGCTGACAAACCTCCGGCTCCGTGCTGATAAAACTCTAGCTCCGTGCTGATAAACCTTCGGCTCCGTGCTGCAAACCTCCGGCTCTGTGCTGATGAACCCTCAGCTCCGTGCTGACAAACCTTTGGCTCCGTGCTGATAAACATTCGGCTCCGTGCCTGACAAACCTCCGGCTCCGTGCTGATGAACCTTCGGCTCCGTGCGACAACCTCCGGCTCCGTGCTGATGAACCTTCGGCTCCATGCTGACAAACCTCCGGCTCCGTGCTGATGAACCTCAGCTCCGTGCTGACAAACTTTGGCTCCGTGCTGATAAACATTCGGCTCCGTGCTGACAAACTCCGGCTCCGTGCTGATGAACCTTCAGCTCCGTGCTGATAAACCTGGCTCCGTGCCGACAAATCCCAGCTCCGTGCTGATCAATATCTGGTTCCGTGTCGACAAACCCCAGCTCTGTGCCAAAAAAAAAAAAAAAAAAATTTCAACCTCAACCAAATCAAGGCTTTCTTAATGCAACTTTACCATTTAATCCAATCTGACCTAATAAATTATCATGCATTTTCATTGTGTAAACGATATATTAATGCCTAACTTTTTCCACGCAGGTGGCCAAACGACCTAGAAAAAAGTACTTACCACCCGATAATCCTCCGTATTTCTACGCTCGCAACCAACCATGAGCACTTCAGAACAACCTCAGCAAACAACGACAGAAGTAGTAACGGATCTCACTTCAAAGCTCGATTTGGTGGTGAAGGCATGGAAAAACACGATAAGATTCTTGATCTGCTGATGGCCAACCCAAGTATCATCCAAGCCGTCCAACATCAAGCATCCGGCTCGAACCAGGCCATACCCGAACAACTGCAACAACAACAACCTCCGCAAGCACCGAATACCTTACCACCCACCATCCCTACCAATCAAGGACCACCAATTCACATTCACTGCAATCCACTACGACATGAGGTCATTCAAGAGGAAGAATGTGAATTCAGGGCAGCTGAAGTAAGGAGTACCACAGAAGAGAAACTTGCCAACAAGCTCGAGGCAATCGAGGAGGAGATTAGAAAGATGAAAGGCAAGGACTCCGTAAGTGGAATGAGGTTCAGAGACCTCTGCCTATACCCCAATGCACCATTACCACCAAAGTTCAAGTGTCCTGATTTCGAGAAGTATAACATCGGATGCCCTCTGTCACACTTGAAGCTTTATTGTGGATCCATGTGCCAATTTGGGGATGACGACAGGTTGTTGGTTCAACTCTTCCAAAGGAGTCTAACAGGGGCGGCTCTTTCATGATTTTCGCAATTGGATCACTCTCGAATCAAGAGCTGGCAGGATCTGGCTACGATTTTCTCAGAAGAGTACAAATTCAATACAGATATGGGATTGGACAGAAATGACATGGCCAAGATGACTCGAAAGCCAAAGGAAAGTATGAAAGAATATGCGCAAAGGTGGCGGGAATCAGCCTCCAAAGTAAAACCACCGATGACTGAACAAGAGATAAACACCATATTCATTTCAACTTTGGGCCATTCATTCTATACGCATTTAGTGGGTCATACAACTGCAAGCTTCTCGTCATTGGTCCAAGTGGTGGATCGAGTTGAAGATGGTATTCGGTCAGGTCTGATCTACGACTTGTCCAGTCTAGGGGCACCAATAGGGGGGTCTATTCAACGGAAACCGGTAGTCTTGAACAAGAAGAAAGAAGAAGCACAAGTTAACAATGTACAACCTGTTCAACCTTTTTTCATCTCAAACCAGAGGCCGCCAATACCTCAGGTCCCTTTCAAGGTGAACCCACCTCAAGCTGCACCGGCTCCACCAGTATTTCAGTTTGGTCAAAATCCAGTATTTGGTCAGAACCCACAGTTCGCCCAGAATCATCAAACCGAGCAGCGTAGACCCAACAGAATCCCTCGAGTCTTCACTCGTCTGCCTATGACTCTATCCGAACTACTCCCAGCACTACTCAGGGGAGAATATCTCACTAAGAGGCAGCCAAACCCAGAGGCGATAAAGGGACCAGGGTACAATCCCAATCAATTCTGCGAATTTCACATGGGGGCACCTAGGCATGCCACCGACCAATGTTGGCAACTCAAGCATCAAGTTCAGAATCTAATCGACAGGAAAACGATCATCTTGAATGGTCTGGCAACCCAAGCAGCTCAGCAGAATATCAATCAGAACCCGCTACCGACGCATAATGGGGGAGGTAATGGGCCGACAGTCAATGCCATAGAGAGGATGAACCAAGCTTCAACCCTTCAGTTTTGATAGCACCTATTGGCTCTAAAGTTAGAGTCAATTTGAGAAAAGAACCAACGTCATCAAGCATCAATGCATTACCACAAGATACAACCAACCAACCACTATCCCAACTTCCCGTCAGACTGGCCAATCTCACCATTCACTCCAACTCCCAAACTTCAAATCCTTCACGACCACCTCTCATTATACCCTACACATCAACAATTTCAAGTTCTACTGCTCGTCCACCTCTCATTATACCGTGCACCATACCAACGTCAGGCCCTTCTTCCCGACCACCCCTTGTCATACCCTACGCTACACCGACCCCTCAAACTTCAAGCTTTTCCTCTCGACCACCCCTCATCCTATCTTATACCAACCCACAAACCCCAAACACCCCTACATCAACCATCAAACCTAGTCCGCCACCTCTTATCCTCCATGTAAAGCCAGATCCTCAACCCATGACCATCATGTCCCCTAAATCCTTCCCATACTGCTCCAGCCAAACCGTCCCATGGAGTTATGAGACGCTGATCGTAACATCTGCAGGAATTGAGAAACCGAAAGAGGCCATGGTAACAGACATTGGTCATATGACCAGATCAGGAAGATGCTACAAAATACCAGAAAAAGAACAAAAAAGGCAGAACGAGGAAGATGATAGAAGAAAAGAAAAAGGGAAAGGAAAGCTGGTAGAGGAAGAACAAACACTTCAAGGGGAACCAGAAAAGAAGAAGAGTAGGGTAACTGACAAGGAGGCAACAGACCTCCTCAAGCTCATTCGAAAGAGTGAGTACAACATAGTAGAGCAGTTGAATAGAATGCCAGCTCAAATCAGTATCTTTGACTTACTTTTAAACTCAGAGCATCATCGGGAAGCACTACTCAAAGTCCTTAGTAATGCACATGTACCTGAGACCACCTCACCAGAAGAGTTGGAAAAGACAGTAGGTCAGATCATGGCCTCCAATCCGATCACCTTCACCGAGGATGAGCTTATTAGCGGAGGACGCGGACACATTGAACCATTGCACATTATGGTGATGTGCAAAGGTATGATGGTAGCAAGGGTACTGATCGACAATGGTTCGGCTCTTAATGTCTGTCCTCTGCAAACTGTGCACAAGTTAAACGCGGATTTATCTTACCTCCGGCCAACTAGAAGGACCGTAAGGGCTTTTGATAGTAGAAAAACTGAGTCATTAGGAGAACTGGATCTCCCAGTCACTATCGGATCATGTACTTTCGAAATAACATTCGAGATCTTGGACATACCCTCGGCATTCAATCTCCTTCTAGGAAGACCCTGGATCCACACCGCAGGGGCAGTCCCCTCTTCCTTGCACCAGCGAGTCAAATTCATCATGGGACAGCGAATGATATCGGTCCTCGCAGAAAATCTCATACCAGCCGATCGATCGCCGGATGTGCCTTATATCGATGTAGAAATGACCGGGGATAAAGAGGGGTTTCACGCCTTTCAGTTTACATCTATCAATCACATTCAAAGGGGAAAAGAGAAGACAAGGGCAAGGTGGTCAAAAGCAAACCTAATGGTCGGACGAGTGATGAAAAGGGCGGGATATCGTCCGAAACAAGGGTTAGGGCCTAAAGGAAAAGGCAGGGCCACGTTGATCAGCATACGAAAATACATTCCTACTTTGGTCTTGGATTCAAGCCTACGAGGAAAGACATCTCTGATATGAAGGATAAGAAGAGGGAGCTTCGACTTGCACGAAGACAGAACCGAGAGCCTAATGTGGGGAACTTGGGCAAAGTACCACATATCAACATCAGCTTCCCACCATCCTTGAAAAAGTCAAATGACTCGGCAGAACTGCCACCGACAAGTCACACAGGAGAACCAAGTATCGTAAGTATCGAGCCTGTTCAATTACAAGAAGACTCATTCGTTGAGTCCCCGCATTCCTTTACAGATGGCATGGACATCTTGTTCGGAGGGGATTCCGAATGGAGTCAAGAGGAAGAAGAAAGAGAGCCCGCCAAGGCGGAAGTCGCAACATGCGAAGAAGAAAAATCACCGTTCCCCTTTCAAATCGATTGGGGATCTGTCGTAATTCCACCCACCTTACAAATACCTACGCCGCCCGGATTTGACGACAGTCACTCGGAAGTGATGGTTATATCTGAACCATCAAGGGAGTCACTCTCCCAACTTATCCGCCCTGCACAAGAAGGGCAAGTTTTCAAGAATTGGGAGGAATACCCAATCACTTACGAGGCCGCCATGGGGTCCAGAATCCCTACGGCCTCCAAAAAAAAACGTCATTAGCAAAATCTCATCTGCCCGAGGACCATAATGAGCCCTCGTCCTCGGAGCAAGACTGTTTTGGGGGCTCACCTTCGTTGCTAATGAATTTGCATGATTTTTCTTTATCTTGTTTCAGGAATACAGATAGTCCACAAAATCCAAAAAAATCAAAAAGTTTTCAAAATCCAAAAAAATCAAAAATCTTTCAAAACTCAAAAAAATCAAAAACTCTCCAAAATTCAAAAAAATCAAATATTCTCAAAAATTCAAAAAAATCAGAAATCTTCAAAATACCCAAGGTTTTCAAAGAATTTTCTCAGTTGAATGAGCCTTGTGACAGAACAGAGTATGAAAGAGAAGAATACGACTTTGACCTCGAGCTCGACTTTGATCTCATGGGGATTGAAGAAGAGTTAGAGGAAGAGGTTGAATATCCTCCAAGAGAAATCAAAGAACTCATAGAACGTCACGAGAAGGGTGTTCAGCCAAATATAGAGGATACAAACTCAGTGAACCTAGGCACCGAAGATGACCCACGGATCGTTAAAATCGGAGCCTTATTAACAATTGAGCAGAAAGAGGAGATGACAAAGTTCTTACAGCAGTACCAAGATGTCTTCGCATGGTCCTACCAAGACATGCCTGGTTTAGACACAGATCTAGTCGTTCACAAATTACCAATCAAAGCGGGAAGCAAGCCGATCAAACAGAAATTACGAAGGCTGAAACCAGAGTGGACACTTAAGGTCAAAGATGAAGTAATGAAGCAGTTCCAAGCAGGATTTCTCGCAGTATCCACTTACCCTGAGTGGCTCGCTAATGTCGTTCCTGTACCAAAGAAAGATGGAAAAGTACGTATGTGCGTGGACTACCGTGATCTGAATAAAGCCAGTCCTAAAGATGACTTTCCATTACCGCACATCGACACTCTGGTCGATAATACAGCAGGGCACGGTATGTTCTCGTTCATGGATGGATTCTCGGGTTACAACCAAATAAAAATGGCAGAAGAAGATCAAGAGAAGACTGCATTCATTACACCTTGGGGTACCTTTCACTATAAGGTCATGCCATTCGGTCTCAAGAACGCTGGGGCAACTTACCAACGAGCCATGACTGCCTTATTTCATGACATGATTCACAAGGAGATAGAGGTATATGTGGACGACATGATAGCCAAATCTAACCTCGATGAGGATCATCTGGTAAACTTGAAGAAATTGTTTGATCGATTAAGGAAGTACAGCTTAAGGCTTAATCCGGCAAAGTGTGTATTTGGGGCAACATCAGGGAAGTTATTGGGGTTCATTGTCAGTAGAAGAGGCATTGAAATCGATCCAGCTAAAACGAAGTACATCATAAATATGGAGCCACCCAAGTCAGAGAAAGAGATCAGGGGATTCTTAGGGAGAATTCAGTACATTAGTCGGTTCATCGCACAACTAACTCCGATCTGTGAGCCAGTATTCAAACTACTAAAAAGAATGAGCCAAAAGAATGGAATGAAAACTGTCAAGAAGCTTTCGACAAGATTAAGAGATACTTGCTTAATCCGCCTGTTCTAGTTCCTCCTACATCAGGTCGACCTCTACTGATGTATCTTTCCGTGCAAGAAAACTCCATGGGCTGCGTACTGGGGCAACACGATGAAACAGGTCGAAAAGAGCAGGCCATTTATTACCTTAGCAAGAAGTTCACAAGTTACGAGGTGAATTATTCGACTCTCGAGAAAACATGTTGTGCCCTTGTCTGGGCATCACAACGGCTACGCCACTACTTGCTCAGTTACTCGACTATGCTCATTGCTCGGATGGATCCCTTGAAGTATCTCTTCGAGAAGCCGGCACTAACAGGACGCACCGCAAAATGGCAGCTACTATTATCTGAGTTCGACATCACCTATGTCACTCAAAAAGCCATCAAAGGACAAGCCATTGCTGACCACTTAGCGGAACACCCTTTGCCCGACTATGAGCCACTAAAGACAAATTTTCCTGATGAAGCCATCTTATTTGCTGAAGCCGAGAGCGACGATGAAGAATCTACTTGGAAAATGTATTTCGATGGAGCAGTAAATCAAAAGGGAAATGGAATTGGGGCAGTCTTGGTTAAGCCAGACGGAACACATATCCCCATTGCGGTCAGATTGAGGTTCCAATGTTCGAACAACGAAGCTGAATACGAAGCATGCATTATGGGGTTGAAAGCAGCAATCGACTTCGAAGTGGATGAAATAGATGTATTTGGAGACTCAAGTCTGGTAGTCTACCAGACAACAGGGGAATGGAAGACTCGAGAGCAGAGACTAGTGCCGTATCACGAGTATCTTGAAGATCTAAGTTCAAACTTCACCCGAATCTCCTTTACTTATATGCCAAGGGCTAAGAACCAGTTTGCAGATGCATTGGCTACTCTGGCTTCAATGATCAGCATCTCTGAAGATACCATAGTTGACCCTCTTGAGATTGGTATTCAAGATGAGCCAGCATATTGCTTACCTGTGGAGATCGAAGAACCTGAGGAAAAACCATGGTATGCAGACATCAAGGCATTCTTAGAGGATCGAACTTTTCCACCGATGCCACAACGACAGACCGAAAGACTATTCAGAGATTGGCAGGACAGTTCTTCTTGAGTAGCGGAGTCTTGTACAAAAAGTCGCATCACGAGGTCCTCCTCAGGTGTGTAACACAGACAGAAGCTCAACGCTTGATCGAGACCGTGCATGGAGGAGTATGTGGACCTCACATGAATGGACATATGCTCGCAAAGAAGATTATGAGAATGGGTTACTACTGGATGACTATGGAGAGCGATGGGTACCAACATGTTCGGAAGTGTCATTTGTGTCAAATCTACGCCAACAAAATCAATGCACCACCTTCAGAATTGCACAATATGACTTCTCCCTGGCCCTTCTCACTCTGGGGCATGGATGTCATCGGACAGATCAATCCTCAAGCTTCCAATGGGCATCGCTTCATCTTAGTCGCCATCGACTACTTTACGAAATGGGTAGAAGCAGCATCTTACGCCAATGTTACAAAGGGCAATGTCTTGAAATTTGTGAAGAACAACATCATATGTCGGTACGGCCTCCCAAGCGGGATAGTAATCGATAACGCCAAGAATCTCAAGAACAAAGAGATGTCTAAGATGTGCAAGGATTTTCAGATCACCCATCACAACTCAGTCATTTACAGACCAAAGATGTATGGAGCAGTCGAAGCCACTAACAAAAACATTAAGAAAATGGCCGTTACTTACAAAGATTAGCACGAAATGTTACCCTTCGCTCTACATGCTTATCGAACGTCAATCCGAACATTGACTAGGGCAACGTCTTACTCATTGGTTTACGGAATGGAAGCAGTCTTGCCCGTTGAGGTTGAGATTCCCTCCCTCCGAATCTTAAAAGAAGTTGAATTGGATGAGGCAGAATGGGTCCAAGCCCGATTCGATCAGTTGAACTTAATAGAGGAGAAACGACTTTCAGCAATCTGCCATGGGCAAACTTATCAACGAAGAATAGCACGAGCTTATAACAAGAAGGTTCGACCTCGAGAGTTTGTACCCGGAGACTTAGTTCTGAAGAAGATCTTGCCAATACAGGAAGATGCGAGAGGGAAGTTTCGTCCAAATTACGAGGGGCCATTCGTCGTCCAAAAGGTACTGTCCGGAGGAGCGCTGATTCTCACAGAGATGGACGGGGAAGTCTTTCCGCAACCGATCAATGCTGACACCGTTAAAAAATATTACGCCTAAAGTCGTTCCTTGAAATGAAGAGAGGCCATCTTTCTACTACCTGAACAATTATCTACCCTTAGTTAACCCTCTTTGAGCCATCACATTCATTTCTTAACCTAGGACCGGGGCAAGTCACCACACAAAAACAAAAACAAAAAAAAAAAAAAAAAAAAAAAACATCATCAAAAGTCAAAACAAAAATACCAAAGTATACTCCTGGCCCGCATGAGGATAAACTGTGAACGGCTAAAAATACAAAAAAATCAAAAAGTCAAAAACCTCGAATGTCTGATCTTAAGCTCGACCCAAATCTCTTACCTAAACAAGTTCGTGTGACAATGAGAGGAGACATAGATCATATTTTCGAAACAAAAACAGACAAACCCCATGTCCAATCTACCCATCAATAAATCCAGACTCAGCCTTTCTTACATCCTTTCACAACCCTAGCCTAAGCCTATGTTTCGTCCTATTTAAAGTCCTTTCAGATCAAGGAATGGCTCAAGGTAACTCGATCACGGTGGAAGCATGTCATGAAAAACATCGTCAGGGTATAATTGATTTTGCTACTTAAGTCAGATTTCAAGCTACCAAAGTCGTTGGAAGACCGAGAGGGGAGACCAGATCGAATATTTGAAAAAAAGAGCGACTCGAAGTGTAGAGTCATTAATCTCGAAGCTCAACTTGAGTCACCGTACCATGAAAATCGTCGGAGGAACTCGAGAGGGGAGTCCAGATTTGTTACTCAAGAAAGAACGCCACTAGAAGAGTAGAGTGTTCGATCTCGTAGCTCAACTTGAGTCACCAAGCCACAGGGGCATAGAGAAATCAAAGGTATTCAAAGCAAAAAATCTATAAAGTAAGCATAGACTGAAAGGGCATGGTGAAAACCCGTCAGGGCACTGTGAGTAAAAAAATCAGGCTATGGCAAGATCAAAACCACCGGCACGATGAAAACCCAAAAAGGGCGTCGATGCGCAAAAATGTGGAAATCGGGTCTGGTGAAAATCGTAATTGGCGCCAGGGGCAAAAATGATATAGAAAAAAAAAAGAAAAAAAAAACTAAAAACAAAATAAAAACAAAAAACAAAATAAAAAAAAATAAAAACTCCTGGCCCGCAAGAGTATAAACTGTGAACGGCGAAAATCTCGAAATCCTCAATGTTCCAACAGATGCAACTAAGATAACTCAGTCAAAATTTTCAATCTCGGGGATGACTCTAAAGAGGTTAAGGATTAGCTGACACTTGTATCCTCGACATTTGGCAAAGGCACCATGATCGTTAACTTTCAGAGTTTTCAAACACAGTCTGTCACAGATTATTCGACAAAGGGAATCTTTTAAAACCTAAAACAAAAAAAAATGCATCATCAAAGTTACTATTTTTGGCCTATGACAAAGAATCTAGGACTTTTCTTAAAATCAAGAGTTTTGAAAGCAGTAGATATATCTGAGGCCACTATGTAAAAACCTATTTCATTCATTTCAAATAGTGCTACATCATTCTCATTAAAAGCAGGGTACAAGAAGGAATAGCGGGCAAAGAGCCACTCAAGCATTTTCCTGGAAAGTGTAGTAGGCATCAAGTCATCATTTAAGGCTTCGATCTGAGCAACTTGGTCAACGATGATTCTCTCCATATCCGAGGCATGACAACATACCAAATACTAAAATATCATACCATCATGCAAGTCTCTCTCAAGGATGGTCACGCTACAGTAAGCTCTCTCAAGATGATCCTATAACTTCCATGAAGGGGAAACTAAGTTCGAAATTCAAAATCAATGAGGGAAAAAGAAAAAATATCAAAATTGCATTGCATGGTTCAAAACGTCAATCACTTCCAAAAATCATAAAAAATGGTATCTAAGATTTCAAACGAGCTCCGTGCCACGAAATCAAGGGTTTCAAAAAGGCTAATCCTGTCAGACCCCGTGCTTGGGTAGCCACATTTTACAAAAAATTCTTCAATCCATCCGGCGTTGTTAATCGTCATGCAATAAATTATTTCGGATTCGTGCAAATAAAGGGTCTAATTTATTCTTTGCAGTTCTTTGCAAGCAACTCCTGCAAAGAGGGGCAGCTGTAGACACCCCAATTTGCACGAACCCATAGGAAAATCCAAATTTTCTCGAATTAATTTCGATTTAGAACTCAAGTTCTTCGACGGACCCACATTGCTATTTTGCATCATTTTCATGCATACATGCATCATCTCATATCATTGCATGCCCATGCCTTGTCCCTAATCCACTTAAACCTATGCCCATCACCCAAACCCAAATCCAAATCCATATCCCAAATCCAAATCCAAATCCAAATCCATATCCCAAATCCAAATCCAAATCCAAGTCCATGTCCTAACCCAAAACCAAGTCCATCCTAAGCCCAAACCCGAGTCCACATTCCTAACCCAAAACCAAGTCCATCCTAAGCCCAAATCCAAGTCCATATCCTAAACCCAAACCCAAGTCCATTCTCTCACCCCTTATATGATGACACATGTTGATACCTCATAAGCCCCCAATACCCAATGCATCATCTAATTGGAGGGTCAACTTTCCCTTTGTGAAAACTCAAGAATGCCCTTCTCAAAAGGTTTAGTCAAACCAAAAAGGTTGTTTGGTCTTTGGTAATAATCCATAAAGGTGAGGAACTTCCCATTATGCCCTCAAAAGGTGGGAATCTTCAAGTACATACATGGAGTTCTCCCATTGGTCCATTTCAAAATTATACTTCTACCCTTGCTTTATTTGTTATTTACAAATGAACCAAAGTCTACTTTTCACCTACCACTTCACCTTTACACATGTCATCCTCCTATTCACCCTCCCAAATGTGCTTTTGTTTTCCCATTGGTCCATTTCAAAACTACACTTCCACCCTTGCTTTATGAGTTATTTACAAATAAACCAAGATCTACTTTTTACCTACCACTCCACCTTTACACATGTCACTCCCCCATTCACCCTCCCAAAAGTACTTTTGTTCTCTCACCTCTATTTACCAAAAAACCAAGGATCAAAGCATGCTTTTAGGGTTTCTTCACAAATGTCATCTTTACCCCCATACAAATGAAAAATCCAAAAAGAAATAACCTAAATCTCATGTCCATGTTCTTTATTTTTAGGGTTGGACCACTTTATCCCCAAAAGTTCTCCAAAAACTCTATAAATACCCTCATTTCCTATGAACAACTCATGCTCTCAAGCCCCCATCTCTCAACCTAAAACTCTACCAAATTCTCTACTCATCTCTCATCTCTCAACCCTTATCTCTCAACCCTCAACTACATCTTTCAAGTCCTAAGTCCATTACTCAAGTTCAAGATTCATTCAAGACTTCCAAGGGGACAAGGTGGGATAATAGTTATTTATTTGTTTTTGTTTCTATTTTGCATCTTCTTCTTCTATCCCTCTCTTTTTATTTTTAGAAGCCTTTAGGATGTAATGGAGAACCCTCCTTCATCCCGAGTAGATTGAACCTCAACCTTGGGCATGGAATGCTTGAGGCGGTTTGGTCGAAAGGATGGAGGTTGAAGCCTTTTTTTTAACCCATTCTCATATCATGCATCATAATGTACACTATGCACACACATCACACATGTTGGCTATGATGAAGAAATGTGTAACTCTCTTGATGGGGTTAAAACACTAAGTTTCTAGCTAAACATGCATGCATTAAGGTTATGGATCTAAGGGTATTCCATCCATGGAATTTCTCTAAAATTCCAAACCAACATCTCAACTCATGCAAAAGTGTGTTGACACCATAGAATGTCTTCTTCCATAAGATATTTCTTATGTCAACACCAACATCAAATCCTCTTCTAATGAGGTACATACACACTATGAGCACCCACCCACTTCATGCATCTCATGCATTCTACTTGTTTATTTAATCTTTTCCAAAAAATGGCCAAATCTAAAGGTAACCACCTTAGGTGGAGAGAATGGGGTGCTTAATACCTTCCCCATTCTCTAACCGAATCCCCTTACTTAGATTTTAGGTAGACCATACCTTTTCCATGATTGAGAGTCACTACAATGCCATAAAAAATGGTTTTCAAAAAAAAAATTGATTCGGGTGCCCATTCACACCCATTTATAAAAAAGAATGGTGGCGACTCCAAACAATGTAGTATTGAAGTTCATGGCGAACATTTCTCATGTCTACACAGCTAATAAGAATATTAAGACTATCCTCAGGAAAATGTGTCAATCACATCGAGATTGGTCAGAAAAACTGTCATTTGCATTATGGGCATATCGAACCTCAATTCGATCCTCCACCGGAGCTACTCCCTACTCCTTAGTGTATGGCATAGAAGCAGTCTTGCCAGTTGAAATGGAGATTCCGTCTCTCAGGGTTCTGTTAGAAAGTCAGTTGTCTGAAGCAGACTGGGTTCGCCAACGGTATGAAGAGTTGAATTTGATCGAGGAAAAATGACTAAGAGCGTTGTATCACGTGCAAGCTTATCAAAGAAGAGTCACCCGTGCGTTTGATAAGAAAATCAAGGCCCGTCACTTACAAGTCGGGGATTTAGTACTCAAAGAGAATAGGACACCTATTTTTGATCCCAGGGGGAAGTTCAAACCAAATTGGGGAGGTCCGTTCATCGTCAAGGAAATATTACCAGGAAAAATTGTCAGACTTCAAGATCATGATGGAATCGAACTACCAGAACCAACCAACCTTGACCAAATCAAACGGTACTACATTTAAGGAGGTCATCTTTGGCCGAATCAATCCTCATATTACCAAGTTACCCAGTCCAACATATCCTTTCTCAACCCCTTTGCAGTCTTTTCAAAAAGAAAAATTATGCATTTTTCTTTCTCAGCCCGATCACCTAACCTAGGAGAGGGAAGCTTCGAACTACGTTTTGGTCTGATCCCAAAATTCTGGGGTACGTAGGCAACCTGAGAAGTTACTTCAGGCCCGACCACATCAAAATAAAAAATATATAGTTCCCACACAATAAAAAAAATCAAGAAAAAATTCAAAAGAAAAGAAAAATATCTTCAAAATAGGAAAGAAAATTTAAGAAAATAAAAAGAAATAATTTAAAAGGAAGTGCCACACAAGGGGCATTTGGGTTTTGAGCCTCAAAATTCTTTTCTTTTTATACCCAGTCCTAAGCTTACCCATGAAAGTCCTCCTAAGTACCGTGCGAAAAGTCAAGGAAGATAGCAAAGCATGATCAAACAGTAACTCCAGAAGTTCAGAGGAGAAGAAAAAGATAAAAAATGATGAAGCCTGCTAAGTTGAAAACCCGAAAAGGACGACTTAGGCAAAAATTAAGGCAAGCTCACAAGGTTGAAAATCTGAAATTACAACTTTGGCAACAATCAGAGCAAAGAAAAAAATAGAAGAACTCGCTAGATCAAAAATCTGAAAAGGCGATCTAAGCAAAAGCCAGAGCAAGCTCGCTAGATTGAAAACCTGAAAAAGTGATCTAGGCAAAAGTTAGAGTAAAAAAGAAAAACAGAAAAAAATCCCAAGCTTAGAGCGGTCCGAGCTGAAACATCAGAAGTCCAAATAATCAAGGCCAATACTTAGCTTAAACTAGGCATAGACTCAGAAGCCACAAGTATCTTGTCTACGATCGATCTGAAAATTCTTACTTTCCCGAGTGAACCAAGGGAGATAAGGGTGAATTCTATGATGAGTATCGAAAGGAAATAATTTTGTACTCTTGAGCCTGACTCAAAACCTTCAATAAAATTAATCAAAATTAAAATTTGAGTCTTTATTGCGCTTGTGGTAATCAATTATTTCAAACCTTCATACTAGGGGCATTTTTTTATTTTTTGCATGATGTGTTCAATTATTTTCAAGGCCATGTTCATTGTCAAACTAGAGGCGTTTTGCTTTTGAGCAATGTTAATCCTAAGAGATAATGAGAACCCCAAATTTAAGGTAACCCTCTTGATAACAGTTTTTCGAAAAACTTTTGAGGTTCAAAAGAAATAAAAAACTCAGGTTTTAAATTTATAAAACTTTTGGATAAAACCTTGAGGTTCAACAAAAGCACTTTGGATCTCACATTTGATTGTGTCCAGAAATCAACTAATAACTCATTAGGAAATATGGCATTCTTTCATTCTTAGTTTCTCTTCCAGATCCAATCATTCTTGGATTCGATCATTTCTCTTCCAGATTCATATCTTCTAGATTTATTCGATTCATTCTAATCAGTCTTCTCCAAATTCATTCTTTATTTTCCAAAATTCCTTCATTCCTTTGCCAGTTATGCTCAGTTACCGCCGAGGGTTTTCTCGGAACTATTCTCAGATGCCGCCGAGGGTTTTCTCGGAACTATGCTCAGTTACCGCCGAGGGTTTTTATCGGAACTATTCTCAGATGCCACCGAGGGTTTTCTCGGAATTATGCTCAGATGCCGCCGAGGGTTTTCTCGGAACTATGTTCAGATGCCGCCAAGGGTTTTCTTGGAATTATGCTCAGATGCCGCTGAGGGCTTTCTCGGAACTATGCTCAGTTACCGCCGAGGGTTTTCTAGGAACTATGCTCAGATGCCGCCGAGGGTTTTCTCGGAATTATGCTCAGATGCCGCCAAGGGTTTTTCTCGGAACTATGCTCAGATGCCGCCAAGGGTTTTCTTGGAATTATGCTCAGATGCCGCCGAGGGCTTTCTCGGAACTATGTTCAGTTACCGCCGAGGGTTTTCTCGGAATTTTGCTCAATTTATACTTATTTTATATTCAAATTATGCTCAGTTTATACTCAGATTATGCTCAAATTATGCTTAGATTTTAAATCACACACTTGCACAGTTGTCACATTAGTCAAGGAGAATTTTCTAAAAATTCAAGGATTTGACATTGTCAGTGAGAGTTTGCGCTCAAGGACCTGACAACCTTTTGATTCAGGGAGAGTTTTACCCTCAAGGAACTGAACACCCTGACGAATTGCTAAATCAGGCTGCAAAATGAACTGTCACTAGCTTTGGCATTCAGATATCGCACTATCTACCAAAATAGATTTGCTATCTAGTTTGCTTCAACCCTCTGCCAAAGAGGGGCATCTGTAGACACCCCATTTTTGCACTCGCCTGATTAATCAACTCGTCAACCCAATCGCAATGATTCCCAATGATGGATGTTATTTCTATTGCTTTGTTTTATTACCAGATGTGTTTCAGAAATCCGGATGAGGTATCTCGAATTGACAAAATCTTAGAAACTACGCTACGCTAGGAAAATACGACCCCAGAAACATAGAAATCATCATCTTGCAAACTAAAAAGAAGCTTCACGATAAAAATCACTAAAAATTGATCAAATTACCAAAATACCCCTAACCTCAAAACAACCTTAGAGCCTACGTTACGCTTAGAAAAACTCTCTCAAACACATAAAACAACAAATCGAAATCAAATAAATCATTTCACCAATTTTAACAGAATTTGACAAAATTACGAAAATACCCCTCATAAAGTTCACAACCATTTCACACACAAAATTTCATAAATGACACAAACTAATATTTCTATTGAATTCCTTACGAAAAATCGATTCTAAAAACATCCTAGAACATTAAAAACCGACTTGAAACGTGAAAAGTCCTCTCTGGGGGCAAAACGGTAATTTCACAATTTTCATAATTAAAAATTCGAAATTAATAAATAAAACATTAAATAATTAAAGTGAAACATTAATGAAATTAATTTAAAATTTTGAATTAAAAAAATCGATCAATCGGATTTTTAAGTAAAATTGTTGAGGGTTCGTGAGATATTTCTTTAAGGACCGCTCCATTTGGGGGTCCAAAGAATTAAAGATATTTTAGAGGGGGGTTCTTCAAAAATTTAAAGTAAATCAAGCAAAACTGAAGTCAAGGTATTAAAGTCAATCAAGGGAGACTGAAGTCAAAATTAAAGTCAATTAAGCAAGACTGAAGTCAAGATATTAAAAGTCAATCAATTAAGACTAAAGTCAAAATATTAAAAGTCAATCAAATAAGACCAAAAGTCATAATAGAACCCTAATTAAATAATAACTCTATCTAATAGAGTTCTAATTAAAAAATAATTACACGTAAAACAATTCTAATTAAAACAAAACTCTACCTAAAACAAGTCTAACTAAAACACAACTCTAATTAAAAGAACTCTAATTAAATACTAACTCTATCCAAATCAACCCCTAAAAAATTCTATAAATAGAGGTGCTCACACCCTATTTTCGTATCAAATCATAAACCCTAAGATAAATAAGTCTAGAAGCCCCCTAGCCTCCCATAAACCCTAGTTTTGGAGCCTCAACTCCTTACCTAACATCCCTCCTTTGATTTTAGCCTAAAGAACACCTAAAAGCCTTCCAAAAACATCCCAAAATCCACAACAAACTTGAAGAATTCAGATCCAAAAAAGAAGAGATACATTGCCTCGGAGATTGGAAATCAAATCCGAAAACAGAACGAAGCAAGGGAGTACGGTACAACGAGCAACTTTTGTCGGATCTGAGAGAACAAAGTATTTGTTATCGGAAAGGTATAATTATTTATTTATTTATTTATTATCTAGGTTTTTAGCAATGTAATTTATTTGGAAAGTTAGTAGAGACCGGCTTTGGCCGGACGGGGTTGGTGCCTAACACCTTCCAACCCCGTAACATGATCCCCGAATTCAGCTTTTCTGTTTTAGATTAGTTCTTATCTATTTAGAGTCATTAATCGGTTCCTAGACCGCAATAACTAGGTGGCGACTCCCAAACCTCAAGGGTCAAAAGCGGATCTGCACACCCCGCGGATCGAGGGCGCTTTCAAATACACTAAAAACCCACAAACCACTATCCATACCCAATTCATTATCTAACCCACAACCACTACCCACATCAACCAATCACTATATTGATAATCAAATGTGACACATGTCATCTCCCCATCTCACCTCCCTCATCCAACTACCTACCCCATTAATTTTATTTAAACCTCATCTACCCACACATCAACCCATTACCTTTTCTCTCAAATCAAACACATATACCCACACCCTAACATATACCTCCCCTAATCTACCCTCATCATTCCCTACAAAACTCACATCTACAACATAAACCTACACCATCATCTCAAGTCAAACACTCAACCTCTCTCATCAACCTATCTCAACCCTTCATTTTCACCCACTTTGACACATGGCATCATCTCCCTCACCCTCCAAAAATATCATCAACCACCTCTTTAAATCCTCCATTCTCTTAAATCAAATACCATTTAATCACAACCACCATCTTAGACTCACCTCACCAAACATTCCACCCAAATGGGTTGGGTAGGATCCAAACCATTTGGGTCAAAACTCACCCATTTAACCCCCCTTCCCTAAATACCCTCCAATCTCCTCTAAATTACACCCATTGCTTTCTCAAACTTATAACCATTCTATCATTTTTCTTCATTTCACCTAATTTTATCCCTAAACAAACTCCTCAACATCTATAAATACCATTATCCTCTTCCTAAAAAAGCCCCCAACTTTCCACTACAAAATTCTCCCCTCCCACTCTTACTAAAAAAAAACACTACCAATTCTCTCCCCAAGTCTCACAAAAAAATTACTATACTCCACTCACCTCTCTCATCTCTTCTCTACTCCTTCAATTACACAAAAAAATAATATTTTCCTAAACTACTAAGGACCTTAGAAGACATCAAAGAAGAAGAAAAGAAGATCGAAGATACAAGGTGGGTGCAACACAATAACCCCCATTTTCTTCTACACCCTCTCCTCCTCCCTCTTCTATTATCCCCTCCTCTCTTCTCAAGGCAAAGGTTTATAAGGATCATCCCCTTCAATGGGATGATCCTATAATCAAGACAAAAATAAATCCCTACTTAGGGTACACATTATCAACACGTGGCACTTCATTTTTATTCTTGTATTTTCGATTAAAATGACCGAATTGAGTTGATGTTACCACTATTTAGTGGGGAGAAAATGGTGCCTAATACCTTCCATTTTCTCCAACCAAGCCGCTTACCCCGAATCTCAATGTTCGATTAGTTCCTATCCATCGAGAGTCACTAAAAGCCAAAAATGTCACATTTTCTAAAAAAATGCACATCGAGTGACCATTCATACCCACTTACAAAAATGAATGGTGACGACTCCTAACCTTAGTAGATGTGGTCATTGTAATGACGAAACCATGTGTCTACAAATGGATTTTTAAGAAGGGTTTTCTAGGCTGTCAATGGTTTAGATCAGTCCCAAAATCCAATCCATCCTGATCTAATTGCTCAGGATCCAGATCAAGGATTTGGGTTTCTAAAAAGTTCCCCATTTGATAGCTAATCAAATTGAATTTGGATAAAAAAATATATGTATGTACAGGTCAAAGCTTTGGAGAAGAGAGAACGAAAATGAAAGAGTAAACGTGATGTTTTGTTTTTAAATTTATTTTTTATTTTTTTTAAATAAAAATTTTTAGAGGGATAAAGATCGAATTATACTGAAATATGCAGTCATTCAGTCTGATCATCCAAACCAGTTGGAAAGTCTCTTTTAATTACAAGTGTAGAACTCTACTGTTCGTTTTCGCTAGATCCAACGGTTCAGCCACATCATTTTTCACTATGTTTTTGGGTCTGTCCCACGAACCACCCCCTCTATACATATATATAGGGTCCCGTTCAATGCCTAACTTTTTGGCAAAACATTTTTCGAAACATGAGTTAGAAGTTTTGGAATGGACTGATTTTTTTTGTGAGGATGATCTCTACAGTGAGGAGATCATCCTCACAAAAAATCATCCCATTCCAAAACTTCTAACCCCATCAAAAATAGTTTACAAAAAATGGACGGTCCACAATTTTTCAACTTGTAAACATGGGTTAGAAGTTTTGGAATGGGCTGATTTTTGGTGAGAATGATCTCCTCATCGTAGAGATCATCCTCACCAAAAATCAACCCATTCCAAAACTTCTAACCCATGTTTTGAAAAATGTTTTGCCAAAAAGTTAGCCATTGAACGCTACCCTATATGTATAGGGTCCCGTTCAGCAACAAACATTTTGGCAAAACATTTTTCAAAACATGGGTTAGAGGTTTTGGAATGGGCTGATTTTTTGTGAGGATGATCTCTACGGTGAGGAGATCATCCTCACCAAAATCAGCCCATTCCAAAACTTCTAACCTCATCAAAAATGATTTACAAAAAATGGACGGTCCATGATTTTTCAACTTGTAAACGGGGCTAAATTTTTTGGAATGGGCTGATTTTTGGTGAGGATGATCTCCTCACCGTAGAGATCATCCTCACCAAAAATCAGCCCATTCCAAAACCTCTAACCATGTTTTGAAAAATGTTTTGCCAAAATGTTTGTTGCTGAACAGGACCCATATATATATATATATATATATGGGAAATGTTCAGCAACAAACATTTTGACAAATATTTTTCAAAACATGGGTTAGAGGTTTTGGAATGGGTTGATTTTTTGTGAGGATGATCTCTACGGTGAGGAGATCATCATCACCAAAAACCAGCCCATTCCAAACTTCTAACCCCATCAAAAATGGTTTACAAAAAATATACGGTCCACGATTTTTCAACTTGTAAGCTTGGCTAGAAGTTTTGGAATGGGCTAATTTTTGGCGAGGATGATCTCCTCATCGTAGTGATCATCCTCACCAAAAATCAGCCAATTCCAAAACTTTTAACCCATGTTTTGAAAAATGTTTTGCCAAAATGTTTGTTGCTGAACGGGACCCTATATATATATATATATATATGGGAAATGTTCAGAACCCTAAGTTTTACCACACATTTTAACAAACGTTTTTTGTCTTACATGGGTTATAAGTTTTGGAATGGGCTGATTTTTGGTGAGGATGATCTCTATGATTAGAAGATCATCCTCCCCAAAAATCAGCCCATTCCGAAATGTTTAGCCCCATGTTTACACGTTGAATAATCGTGGACCGTCCATTTTTTGTAAATCATTTTTGATGGGGTTAGAAGTTTTGGAATGAGCTGATTTTTGGTGAGGATGATCTCCTCACCATAGAGATCATCCTCACCAAAAATCAGCCCATTCCAAAACTTCTAACCCATGTAAGACAAAAACGTTTGTTAAAGTGTGTGGTAAAACTTAGGGTGCTGAACGGGACCCTATATATATATATATATATTATCTAGGGAAATGTTCAACACCCTAAGCTTTACCCTACACTTTAACAAATGTGTTTTGTCCTACATGGGTTAGAAGTTTCGGAATGGACTGACTTTTGGTGAGGATGATCTTCTACACCAAAAGTCAGCCCATTCCGAAACTTCTAATCCATGTAGGACAAAACACATTTGTTAAAGTGTAGGGTAAAGCTTAGGGTGTTGAACATTTCCCAATATATATATATATATATATATATATGGGTCAGGTTCAAGGGACATATGAAAAAACATATGTAAAAACAATGTATCATTAATAAATTTTCAAAATATGGGTTAGAAGTTTCAGATCGAGCTGATTTTTGTGTGAGGATGATTTCTACGATGGGAAGATTATCCGAAAAAAAAAAACTAGTTCAATCTGAAACTTCTAACCCCATTAAAAGTGATTTAAAATGTGGACCGTCGATTTTTTGCCAATTTTTGTCAATAATTTATAAATCACTTTTGATGGATTTAGAAGTTTCTGATTGAGCTGATTTTTTGTGAGGATGATCTTCTCATCATAGTGACCATCCTTGCAAAAAATCAGCTCAATCCAAAATTTCTAACCCATATTTTGAAAAACCATTATTTTTTCATATGTTTTTACATATGGCCCTTGAACCGCCCCCTTTATATATATATAGGGTCCCGTTCAGCAACAAACATTTTGACAGACATTTTGGCAAAACATTTTTCAAAACATGGGTTAGAGGTTTTGGAATGAGCTGATTTTTGGTGAGAATGATCTCTACGGTGAGGAGATCATCCTCACCAAAAATCAGCCCATTCCAAAACTTTTAGCCCCAGTTTACAAGTTGAAAAATCGTGTACCGTCCATTTTTGTAAACCATTTTTAATGGGGTAAGAAGTTTTAGAATGGGCTGATTTTTGGTGATGATGATCTCCTTGCCGTAGAGATTATCCTCACCAAAAATCAGCCCATTCCAAAACCTCTAACCCATGTTTTGAAAAATGTTTTGCCAAAATGTTTGTCAAAATCTTTGTTGCTGAACATTTCCCATATCTATATATATATATATATATATATATATATATATATATATATATATATATATAGGGTCCCGTTCGGCACCCTAAGTTTTACCACACACTTTAACAAAGTGTTTTGTCTTACATGGGTTAGAAGTTTCGGAATGAGCTAATTTTTGGTGAGGATGATCTCTATGGTGAGGAGATCATCCTCACCAAAAATCAGCTCATTCCAAAACTTCTAACCCCATCAAAATGGTTTACAAAAAATGGACGGTCCACAATTTTCAACGTGTAAACATAGGGCTAAACATTTCGGAATGGGCTGATTTTTGGGGAGGATGATCTTCTAATCATAGAGATCATTCTCACCAAAAATCAGCCCATTCCAAAACTTCTAACCCATGTAGGACAAAAAACGTTTGTTAAAGTGTGTGGTAAAACTTAGGGTGCTGAACATTTCCCATATATATATATATATATATATATATATATATATATATATATATATATATGGGTAGCGTTCAATGGCAAACTTTTTGGGAAAACATTTTTCAAAACATGAGTTAAAAGTTTTGGAATGGGCTGATTTTTGGTGACGATGATCTCTACGGTGAGGAGATCATCCTCACCAAAAATCAGCCCATTCCAAAACTTCTAACCCATGTTTACAAGCTGAAAAATCGTGGACCATCCATTTTTTGTAAACTATTTTTGATGGGGTTAGAAGTTTTGGAATGGGCTGATTTTTGGTGATGATGATCTCCTCACCGTAGAGATCATCCTCACCAAAAATCAGCCCATTCCAAAATCTCTAACCCATGTTTTGAAAAATGTTTTGCCAAAATGTTTGTTACTAAACGGGACCCTATAGGGGGGTGTTCAATGGCAAACTTTTTGGCAAAACATTTTTTAAAACATGAGTTAGAGGTTTTGGAATGGGCTGATTTTTGGTAAGGATGATCTCTGTGATGAGGGGATCATCCTAGCAAAAAATCATCCCATTCCAAAACTTCTAACCCCATCAAAATTGATTTACGAAAATTGGACGGTCTAAAATTTTTTAACTTGTAAATATGGGGCTAGAAGTTTCATAATGAGCTGATTTTTGACAAGGATGATTTTTGGCAAGGATGACCTCCTCACCATAGAGATCATCCTTACAAAAAATTAGCCCATTCCAAACATTTTTGCCCATATAAGACAAAATGGTGTGTCGCAAAGGGGGTCGTAATAACCCAACCCATATATATATATATATGGATCCCGTTCCCCACCCTAAGCTTTACCCTACACTTTAACAAACGTGTTTTGTCTTACATGAGTTAGAAGTTTTGGAATGGGCTGATTTTTGGTGAGGATGATCTTTATGGTGAGGAGATTATCCTCACCAAAAATCAGCCCATTCCAAAACTTCTAACCCCATAAAAAATGGACGGTCCACGATTTTTCAACTTATAAACATGGGGTTAAAATTTTCAGAATGGGACCTATATATATATATATATATAGGGTAGCGTTCAATGGCAAACTTTTTGGCAAAACATTTTTCAAAACATGAGTTAGAAGTTTTGGAATGGGCTGATTTTTGTGAGGATGATCTCTACAGTGAGGAGATCATCCTCACCAAAAATCAGCCCATTCCCAAACTTCTAACCCATGTTTACAAGCTGAAAAATCGTGGACCGTCCATTTTTTGTAAACTGTTTTTGATGGGGTTAGAAGTTTTGGAATGGGCTGATTTTTGATGATGATGATCTCCTCACTGTAGAGATCATCCTCACCAAAAATCAGCCCATTCCAAAACCTCTAACTCATGTTTTGAAAAATGTTTTGCCAAAAAGTTGGCCATTGAACGCCCCCTATATATATATATATATATATATTATATATATATATATATATATATATATATATATATATAGGCCTGTCAACTGATACATATCCGATAGGATAGTGCTATATTCGAATTCGAATCTGAAATTTTTCAGTGATATCCGAATTTGAATTCGAATCCGATCAGATACCACTAACAAATATTCGAATTCGTATCCAAATAAATTATCGAATATCCGATATTATCCGATTCGAATCCGAAATTTATTATTCGAAATATCCGAAATTTATCTGAAAAAAAAATCCTAACCTGACGATGTCATTGAGCTTTTGAGAGAGAGAGAGAGAGTAAGAGATTCCGACGCCGATTCATCTACCTAATGCTCGCCGGCCGAAGAAGATGGTGGTTTTTCCGTTATGGAGCTCGCACAATAAAAAAAAACAAGATTTTAGTTTTATTTTGAGAGAGAGAGAGAGAGAGAGAGAGAGGAAAAACCTATCTTGATATTCGTCGGTCGGAGAATATTCACCGGTGGGAGCTTGCACAGTCGAAACCCATTAGCTTGTTCTGCGAGAGAGAGAGAGAGAGGGAGGAAAAACCGATCTTGATATTCGTTGGTCGGAGAATATTCGTCGTTGGGAGCTTGCATAGTCGAAACCCATTAGCTCGTTCTACGTTTTTTTTTTCTGGTTTTGTGTTATGGGTTGAGAAGATAACATTTAAAATTTAGTTTCGTTGTAAAACTTGAACACACGAGAATACATATGTATATATAAATAAGTTTTGTTGTGCAACATGAATACGTAACACATGTCTTTATAATCAGAGCGGATATTATCGAATCAGATTTTGTAACATCCGAATTCGTATCCAAAATAACATCCGAATCCGATATCCGATTTTTCGAATTCGAATTCGAATTCGGATTCGGATTTCGACTATCCATTGACACCCCTAAATGGCCAACTTTTTGGCAAAACATTTTTCAAAACATGAGTTAGAGGTTTCGGAATGGGCTGATTTTTTGTGAGGATGATCTTTACAGTGAGAAGATCATCCTCACCAAAAATCAGCCCATTCCCAAACTTCTAACCCATGTTTACAAGTTGAAAAATCGTGGACCGTCCATTTTTTGTAAACTATTTTGATGGGGTTAGAAGTTTTGGAATGAGTTGATTTTGGTGATGATGATCTCCTCACCGTAGAGATCATCCTCACCAAAAACCAGCTCATTCCAAAACCTCTAACTCATGTTTTGAAAAATGTTTTGCCAAATTGTTTGTTGCTGAACATTTCCCATATATATATATATACAGGGGGCGTTCAATGGCCAACTTTTTGGTAAAAACATTTTTCAAAACATGAGTTAGAGGTTTTGGAATGGGCTGATTTTTGGTGAGGATGATCTCTACGGTGAGGAGATCATCATCACCAAAAATCAGCCCATTCCAAAACTTCTAACCCCATCAAAAATGGTTTACAAAAAATGAACATTCCACGATTTTTCAACTTGTAAACTGGGACTAGAAGTTTTGGAATGGGCTGATTTTGGTGATGATGATCTCCTCACCATAGAGATCATCCTCACAAAAATCAGTCCATTCCAAAACCTCTAACCCATGTTTTGAAAAATGTTTTCCTAAATGTTTGTTGCTGAACGGGACCCTATATATATATATATATATATATATATATATATATATATATATATATATATATGGGTCGGGTTCCTGCGACACACATTGCGACAACGTGTTTGTCTTATAATGTTTGTTGCTGAACGGGACCCTATATATATATATGGGTCGGGTTCCTGCGACACACATATAGACAACGTGTTTGTCTTATATGGGCAAAAATGTTTGGAATGGGCTGATTTTTTGTGAGGATGATCTCTGTGATGAGGGGATCATCCTGGCAAAAAATCATCCCATTCCAAAACTTGTAACCCCATCAAAATTGATTTACAAAAATTGGACGGTCTATAATTTTTCAACAAAAATTGGACGGTCTAGAAGTTTCATAATGAGCTGATTTTTGGCAAGGATGATCTCCTCACCATAGAGATCATCTAGTGAGGAGATTATCCTCACAAAAAATCAGCCCATTCCAAACATTTTTGCCCATATAAGATAAAACACGTTGTCTATATGTGTGTTGAAATGGTTGTATAGGGTCAGGTTCAAAGGACAACCATTTTAACACACATATAGACAACGTGTTTTGTCTTATATGGTCAAAAATGTTTGAAATGGACTGATTTTTTGTGAGGATGATCTTTGTGATGAGGATATCATCCTTGCCAAAAATCAGCTCATTATGAAACTTCTAGACCGTCCAATTTTTGTTGAAAAATTATAGACCGTCCAATTTTTGTAAATCAATTTTGATGGGGTTACAAGTTTTGGAATGAGATGATTTTTTGCCAGGATGATCCCCTCATCACAGAGATCATCCTCACAAAAATCAGTCAATTCCAAACATTTTTGCCCATATAAGACAAAACACGTTGTCTATACGTGTGTTGAAATAGTTGATATATATATATATATATATATATATATAGAGAGAGAGCGAGAGAGAGAGAGAGAGAGAGTTTTCATTAACTCAACCAAGGGGCGATTCACATTGTCTCTATGTCTGACCCGAGTTTTATAACCCAGCCGTCTAATTTGTTAACGACGAGACGAAGGGGATGTATCGAATTCGAACCATCGTCGATGCATTCGAAGCTTTCTCATGAAAACCTTCTTCTCTTAAATTCTTCTCTTCATGGGAGAAGTTGAACCTAAAAATCAGAACTTCTTTGTCCCCTTTAATGGAGACTGCGATTGGAATCTTTCCAATCCCCTTCCCAACTCATTCTCTCAAGTCCTCCCTCGATATGAAATCAAACTTTCGGCCCAAAGGAAGCGTATCTACCAGAAGAGTACATGTCATCTCGCACAATGGATCGTTTCCTCTCTCTGATTCGAATTCGGTCAGAGTTTTTCCCTCTAATTTGACTGTCTTTATTTTATTATTTTGGAGAATTAGGATTTAGGACTTGGTTATCTGTGTTCATGTTTTGAATATTGGATTTTCTGTCTAAACTTAAATAGAAGTAAATAACATCGAAACCCGAATGGCCAGCAAATTCGAACATTTTGGCAAACTCATTTCGTCAAACATCATCGTTGCAAATATATCTATCCTAATTCGAGAAACTTGCCTTAGACCAACTCCAACTGATCTTTAAATTTAGGGATAGAGACGTCCTCCGAACCTAACTCCAACCGGGCTCTTGTTAGGGGGTTTGAGAATAGGACAAATAAAAATTTCCTTTCAAATCCTATGTTCTCATGGTCAAGTTCGATGATTTACTCACATAGAACAATTCACTTAGTCCCGATTCAATCAAGGTCTCACAATTATGCTAGAGCAAGTATTACACTTAGAATAGGAATTTAAATCATGGCATATCAAAGTAAAGCATAAGCATAAATTGGAAATAGGAGACACAAGATTTATAGTGATTTGGTAACTTGCTTGCAACCACTCCCACAATCACATTTGCAAAGGTCTTGGACGGTGTTTGTAGAGGTCGATTATGTGATAAATCAACATCGATCATGATTTCATCATTAAACCCATAAAATAATAGAAAAAAACATGGAAAAGAGAGAAGACAAGGTTTTTACTTGATTCGGCAAATGTGCCTCCGTTCATTGGTTTGAGGAGCCATTCCACTATAAATCTCATGGTTACATTGCCTTTTCTACTCGGTCTCTTCCCTTCCTCCTTTTACAATGACTTTTAGTCCTTTAAATAGAAAAATCCTAAAAAGAATTCTAATCCTAGTTAAATTACAATTGACCTTATTATCCATTATCCAAATTAATAATTACCAAAAAGGGGAATAATCCTCTTAAATTGGGATTCTTCACTAATAAGATAAAGTCCTCTTCAAACGATGCTACGTGTTTGCCTCAGGATGCATTTTGATGGTGCGATTGAATAGTCCATATGGGAGATGATTTTATCCCTTCACATAGTCTTTTGTCGAAGGTGGAGACTGATGTACCATCCGCCTTCGAGAATTTTGTAGTTTTTGACAATTCTTCCTGAATGAGCACTATCCCCGATTTTCAAGCTAGTGTGATTCCTGAACTCCTAGGCTTATCTTTTTCTTTGTAGATTAGATTTGGATCATAGAATGATCCAAGATTTTTAATCTAATAAACTAACCAACCTGGGGGTCGGGCCTGGTTCCATGGGAAGAACCGAGTCTTTTTATGTGCTGACCAACCAACAAAAAGGTCGGATTCCACTTTATGTACAACTGACCAACCAACAAAAAGGTCGGATTACCTTGATGAACCGATTCTAAACCTTCTTGAACCTACTCAACCTCAAGAGTAGGGTTCAATTTCCTCCTTGAGTTGAGCTTCCTTACTTATCCATTTTAGCTTTGTTCTTTCATCAGAGCAGAATCACCTTACTTAACCATTTTAATCATGTTCAACAAATATAACAAGGGTTCGGTTCCCTTGATGAATCAAACTTAAAGACTTTAACCTTCTTGAACTTACCAACCTCAAGATTAGGGCTTGGTTCCCTCAATGGACTGAGTCTTAACTTCTTGAACCTACCTGAATTCAAGAGTAGGGCTCGGTTCCTTCAATGAACTGAGTCTTATCCTTCTTGAACGTACTCAACCTCAAGAGTAGAGCTCAGTTCCGAACCAAGTCTTATCCTTTTTAAACCTACTCAACCTCAAGAGTAGGGCTCGGTTCCCTCAATGAATCGAGTCTTAATCTTCCTAAGCCTACTCAACCTCAAGAATAGGGCTCGGTTCCCTCAATGAATTGAGACTTAACCTTCTTGAACCTACTATGTTGAGTAGGGCTTGGTTCCCTCAATGAATTGAGACTTAACCTTATTGAACCTATTCAACCTCATGAATAAGGCTCGGTTCCCTCAATGAATTGAGACTTAACCTTCTTGAACCTACTCAACCTCAAGAGTAGGGTTCGTTTCCCTCAATGAATTGAGGCTTAACCTTATTGAACCTATTCAACCTCATGAATAAGGATTGATTCCCTTAATGAACTGAGTCTTAACTTTATTGAACCTACCCAACCTCATGAGTAGGGCTCGGTTCCTTCAATGAACCGAGTTTTAACCTTCTTGAACATATTCAACCTCGTGAGTAGAGCTCGGTTCTCTCAATGGACCGAGTCTTAACCTTCTTTAATCTACCAAACGCATGAGTAGGGCTTGATTCCCTCAATGAATTGAGATTTTAACTTTCTTGAACCTACTCAACTTCATGAGTAGGGCTCGGTTCCCTCAATAAACTGAGATTTTAACCTTCTTGAACCTACTCAATCTCATGAATAGGACTTGGTTCCCTCAATGAATCGAGTCTTAACCTTCTTGAACCTATCCAACTTCCTGAGTAGGGCTTGACTCCTTCAATGAATTGAGACTTTATCCTTCTTGAACCTACTCAATCTCATGAGTAAGGCTCTGTTCCCCCAATGAACCGAACCTAAAAACTTATCCTTCTTCAACATGTTTAACCAATCAGAACATGTCTCAATTCCCTTAATGAACTGAGTTACCTTTAAAATTTTAATCATATTAAATCTAAAATAATTGGGTTCGGCTTCCTCAATGAATCGAACTACCTTTCGATAGTATGAAATAAACCAACAGATAATCATCTTTATTTTAACGTAAGCTCAATTAAGAACATTTAAAGCAAAATCCCTATACCTCATGAAATCTGATAACATAACGTAGATCTCCTACTAGCAATTTAAATAAATCCATATAGTTATTAATATCCTACTTATACTACCTTCTTAAGTAATACTCGAGTCCAAGTTCTTGACTACTTATACTTGGACCGAGCCCCCATGTGCAAGTTCACCATTTTTGTCATGCCCTAAAAACTCAACCCGAATCCCCATGATTCCCAAGTTGAATCCAGAGGCATGATATAAAACCCATATCATGATAGTCAATATATAAACGTAAATGACATAAATAACTATGTCATACCTGATCATTGCTCAATAGAACAGATACGTATCCTCAAACATCAATACACTTGACATATATACATAAAACAGTAATGACATAATACGGTGTTCATAATTACATAACAAAAAAAACGATAGCTAAAGACTTAAACCTAACTCTAGTTTAAGACTCATTACTAGTAGTACCCATGCTCCACTCCTGGAAGCTTGGACTGATCATCTATAAGGCCATGGTACTGAGCCTCCTCGGAAGGATCATCTAAACCAGGTGCGCCTGAAATTTGTGATGTCGTAGGGGTGAGTAACAGAGGAGTTACCCAGTAAGGGAATCTTACAATTCTAAATAATAACATCCTATATGCAGTTTAAACATTCTAGGAATTCGTAAATCATGCATATTTGATATTTAACACATAATTGAAAATAATTGAACACCGATATCATGAAATCTAGCTGAAAATTAAAATTTAATTAAAAATCAAAATAAACAATTGTCCATAATATAACATCAAATAATATAGTATTATAATAGAGAGTTGAGGGTCACGACTGATGTGAACATCTCAGTCAAAATACGATTATTCCAATACTTCACCAGTGTGGAATCCCACCGTTAGTTCCTGATTCTATGGCCAGTCTCTGCCACAATTTGGGTAACTATTTTTCGGCTCAGGTTGGCCGTTGACCAAGGCCTTAAGAAATGGGCCAAATCAAGTAGGTCATTCTTTCTTGACTACTGTAGACTATTAATGATCATTAACTAGCCATCTTCATCTATGCCAATCTGGCGTGCGTGCGATTCTCGATATTCTCTATCAATCATACAACTATCTATATTTTGTTCTCTATTAAAGATAGAAAAGAAATTCCCGGATTCCTGTTGTGATGTTGTGTTCTTATGCATCTCATAATACATAAGAACTCAAACAACGCAACTGTTATCGTAGAATAACACATCATTCCGGAAATGTTACAACATGTTATTCTTTATAGGTTTTCACAATCTCTTTAATAAATCACTAAAATACTACATATAAGTATTTATTTTTTTTTCAAAGCATATTGAAAGTAAAACATACACGTGTTTTAAATAATCAGATCCATTCTTAAATGTACAGCCTCGTCTCTCTTTTCTTTTTCTTTCTTTCGTGTCTTACACGACCATTAGTCGAAACATTTCTCTCATTTGTGTTTTACACAGTCTATGACTAAAGCATCACCTCATCTTTTCTCTCTTTCGTGTCTTATACGGCATACGCCGAAGCATCTCACCAACTAGGTATTTTAAAAGCACGACATTTAATTGAGAACTCGTTCTCATATTTATTTTAATAAATTATTTTTCTTACCCAATTTTTTAATTAGAAACATTTTTTGGAAATCCATCACTAAAACGATTAAAGTAAATTATCCACTAGTTTAACTTATTAAAAAATCATGCATGTTTATAAAAAATGTGAACAAAATATATGAATTGTGTGTAAAAACAACAACTCATATAGTTGCTGTATTTTTCTTTTTGACAAGTACAAAATACATATAAAGTTCGTATAAGTAACAAATGTTTTGAGCATTCAATTTAATATGCATAGTGTAAATTTTATACAAAAACAACAACTTTCATAGTTGTTGTATTTTATTTTTAACATGTATAAATACGTATAAAACACGTATAAAGTAACTACAAACATGTAATAAATTATTTCTAAGCAAAGTAACACTTATTAATATTCTTTAAACTCATAAAAACACTAATATAAATATCTATAAAATGTGTGCATGCTGTTGAGAATAACTACAAACCAATTTTTTTTGTTGTTTTTTTCAAACTACTACAACATAAATATAAAACAAATTATGTTTTAAACTACAAAATTTAGAAATTCTTTTCTTAAAATATTCCTAAGGCTATAAAAAAATTTGAAGGCCTACCTCCTTGTTTTTCTTTCTTTTCCTTTCTCTTCCTTCTTTCTTCTTTCTTCTTTATATAGAAAAATCAATTAATATAATATCTAGATATTTTCTACATATTTTCAAATAATATATAATATTTAGATATTTCCAAATAGTATCTAGATATTTTCAAATAGTATTTAGATATTTTAAATAATATCTAGATATTTTAAATATTTAGATAATACTAAAAAAATTCTAATCTTTTAGAATTTCCTAAAAAATGGACTTTAGTCAACTTGATTTAGTCAAAGTTGTTTGACCAAAGTTGACTTGACTTGAGTCAACAATGGTTGACTTGTTCAATAATATATATATTTTTTTTAACATTACAATTTTACTTTAGTAATTGGGCTTACATTGAGCCCCCCAAGTGTACCATTTAACTTGGTGGATTAGATTTTCACCCTGTGCATCGACCTACCGACAACGAGGTCGGGGATCCATTTTGTATACCCGACCAACAATGAGGTCGGATTCGCTTTTGTGCACCCCTCGAGACCCCAACATTATATTAGCACTGAGTTGATTTGAATAACAAATTGGGTCACGTGGGACCCTTATCATGGCGTGACCTAAGCCCCTCGAGCAATATAATCGCTCGGCAATATTGTTGGTCCCCTAATTTTATTTGAAAAATTGACCCAACTAACAAATTGGATTGGTGTGATTAAGCCCCTGGGCGATTTAATTGGCTCGACATTATACACTACTTAATAAAAAAACTCAAGTAATAAAATTGATTCGGCAGAGTCTTGTGACTCGACCAAGTTTTTTATTTAAATAAAAATATACCTTATTATATAGTAAGACTTTTTAAATTAAATTGGCATTCCCTTGTTTAGCTCGGCAAGTTGGGCTTGGTTAAGACCCCAAATTATACCGTTTTACCCGGTCAAGCTTCTAATAAATAAATTTGACTCGTTTCAGTTGAACTTGCACTTAGCCCACATGTCACTCTTATGCCAAGTTAACCCATGTAATAAATAGAGTCACGTAGGACCCTTAATTATTGGTATAGCCCGAGCCCCCGATAACTACAATTGCTTGGCACAATAGTTGGTCCTCCTATCCTTGTTATTTTTATCAAAGTCCAAAGATATGATTTTGATGCACATCAAAAGTTGATGTGCAAGTTCAACACCTAATTCACCTAGCCCCTTTCTACCTATTCCTTTATTAATATTATTGATCAAATAGGAAGCAATACCATACATACATCTAGATTGATGTACAGGAAAAGTATTGAATTCAATTTAACCCCCATTCAACCCTCTTCATTTTTGGGTTTGCTAACAAAAGGTTTTAATGCACATCTAAAAATGATGTGCACAAGATGTACCCAGCCCTTTACCCTTTATTTTATTTTTTTCTAAAAGCCTAAAGGTTTCGATGTACATCACCAATTGATTTGTATTGGATACAACATAAATAAACAACTTACTAACCCTTTTAATACTAAATCGTTTTTCTTTTTCTTTTTATTTTTATGCTGCCTCTTATTAAGAATTACACATCCGACCAAACAAATTTTTATTTTTACCTCTTTATATTATTACTTTCATTAATTAATATAAACAACTTACCCTTCTATGCTTCCATTTTCCGTATAAAAAGAGTTTGGATGGGCCCAAGCAAAGCTTGTGTCGCCCTTTTAATATTTGTATCATGCTCTATCCTATTAGGGATGACTTCAATGTACAACATACTGTGATTTGCATGCAAAGCACACAATTTCCTTCCAATGCCCCTTTTACTAACAAAGAGGACTGTGTACCAACTATCCTCCAGATTTTTTAAAAAAAAAAGGCGGGACATTTTCTCAATGCCTGGAACAACCCAAAACACCATAACCCAATTCTAGTGTCCTAAATAGGACTGAATTGGAAGAGATGATATAGCCTAACTCCCATACTACTTTTACCTTCTTTAAAAAGAAAAGAAAAGAAAAGAAAAACTAAAGTGTACTAATCAATAAACATGTAGAATCATCTTTTTTGTTTGTACAACTGCAAGACAACCCATTTTCTCAATCCATGTTTGGAGATGAGTCTCAAAGCACTTTGCTGAACCGAGCCATGTTTCAAGAGCGTGATGCCAAGACGTAAAACTGGTTGTGGTCAACCCCTTTTAATTCCCTAGCTTTACACCTAGGTTGCTGCCCTCATTGTTCTTCAACATTGTCCATCAACCCTTTGCATGTTCCACCATCTTCCCATAAACTTGGTTATTTTTAGTGTTCTTGTTTTTTTATGAGCTGCCTTGTCATTTTGGAAATGAACCCCATTTGCTATTTCGTCTTCTCACACAACTTCATTCTACTTGCATCCTTTGCAATTTTTCACTTACAAACTTTTTCTAATTGTGGTTGTACCTATCCTTGCTAGGGATGCCACTCCAGCTTAATAATCTTGTTATGTCTCGGGCTCTAAACTAGCTAATTTTCAACTTCTTCCCATTATACTTCCCCTCCTTGGTTAGAACCATTTATTGTTGTAGTAGCTGGTAAAGTCCTTGGGGCATGATACCATATACCTGGGTTCAATCCCACTCTCACCGAGTTACTGATCTCATTAAAAACAGGCTTACCAATCCAAAACTAATGGTGAACTGAATTTCTGTGTTGAATATTTCCTGGTTCTCTCATTTGGATGTTGAATATTTGCACTTTATTCCATCATATTACAAAAATGTTTAAATAGGGGAAATTCAACATCTATCATGTGAAGATATATCTTGCATTTGCCTATCAAAAAAAAAAAAAAAATGTGAAGTTAGCTCCATCGTCTCCCTATGTCTGTTATCTGCATTTTTCTTATAAATTGTCCCATGAAGGTCCTTGATTGGACAGCTAGTCTAACCCTTGGGATACAATTCAGATGTGTTTGTTTTATTTAAGTTTAACTTAATCCAGAACCTCAAAGTTGCATTGCAATATGTCAACCAACTGGGCTATGGGTCTAAGCCAAAAGCTGTGACATGTTTAAAATCTCATTTTGGTCCGGAGAAAAATCAAAATGGTTTCGTCTGAAACATTTCAAGACAATAAAATATTTCATTGAAATATTCTAGAAGGGTACGAAATTCTGAACGTGGCTGCAACATTCTTCTGGAAATTCCAGCAGCAACCGAAGTAAGGCGCTTCCAGATTTACTTAAAGGGAGAGATGCTATATTAACAATGACTTCCAAAAAATAATCATTCAGAAATTTAAAACTCAAGAGTTTAGCTATGTTGGGAAAATATATTGTTTCTCATTTATCATGAACGGTTGAATGCATCTTGGATTTTCTATGGACTGAAGGTAAGAAGCTACCTATATGATTACAAAGAACCACCAAATCCATAATAAACAATCAATCTCTTCTATGATAAGAAAGCATAATTTCCAAGTGAAATGTTGTGGAAATCTGTTCCAAGTGAAATATCATAAAATCTATCATTAAATCAAAATAAAGAATCCCAATGATGCAATCAAGAGCCAGCTGGATCTTTGTGCTGAGCAGAGGAGCAAGCATATATATGTTGCAGTTGGAAGAAACTAGAAAGCTTAACTATCTTTGCATGAAAGATACAGGGAGTTTTCTTAATCATATGGTAAGCTGGTTGTAATTATCTTAGGAGTTGTGATAAACTGACTCAAAAAAAAAAAAAAAAAAAAAAAAAATTCAACTGATGTGGCATGTGCACAGAACCATAGATTTGTTTCACTGAGATACACAAGGAAAACATCTATGGTTCTGTGCACATTCCACATCAGTTGAGTATATTTGAGTCAGTTTATCATTATTCGTAACTTAATCATCCATGCCTGTGAAATCACTATTTTTTCGTTTTCCTCTGAGGAAAAAAAATCAACTGAAGTCGACACTATCAACTTACAGGAAGTATTTGCTCATTGATGTTTCAGGCACAGTTGAGCTCAATTGGAGATATGCATAGAAGCAAAAGTGGTCTTGAATCTCTGTTCTGCTATGATAAACCTATACCTGAGGAGATTATTGAGAAGCCAGTTGGCTTGTCTTTGTCCGAGAGAAGAATTGGGGACAGTCCTCGCTGTTCTGATTGTCAAGCCAAAGGTGCCGTCCTTTGCACAACCTGCTCTGGTTCAGGCTTATATGTTGATTCTATATTGGAGAGCCAGGGAATCATTGTCAAAGTTCGATGCCTAGGTAATAATCTTGTTTCCCTTTGTCCTGAACCACCAGTACACTCCTTTTCAAATACTCTGTTTCTTTGTGTGATTTCTTTCCTTTATTTCCTACAATTTCATAAAACACTCATTTAGATACATTTGTGACTTATTTTGGCATTATAGTACCCATTGGTCTTGTGAACAACTCTTTAGATGCATTCCAAAATCTGTGAACTCGTTTGGTGAGTGGAGGGCTTTAATGAAATTGAGGTTCGACACATCTAGAGGGATCAAAGACTTTTAGTTATTTATATACTTGTTAGGGCCTCTTATAGATTGAAGGTGATCTCTCATGCCATCTCTTACCTCAAGGATGACTAAAGGACCATGGGGCTGTATTGCATTCTCAGCCATTTAGTGTGAGCTATTTTCGTGTATGTACATAGAAATGCCAAAAGTGGTACCTACTTGTAGTCCAAAGACGTACAACAGGCAATCATCTCATTCAAAAGAAAAAAAAGAAAAAAAGAAAAACGCATGCAATCATTTCATGTCAAAGGCTGCTCTTATTAGCTTCATCTTGTGTTTCCTTCCAATATCTCTTCACTGATCTATACTAGTCGTATTGAATTTTTTATACGGTTTCTAAATTGTTCACTACTACCATTGTGACAAAGTTCAGACTTGGAAAGTATTGGTGGGGGTCGGTTTGGTTTAATTGGGAAAAGATTTAGAAAAAATTCGGGGATTATAAGACTAATGTTTTTAAGCAATAAAAAGGATGTATTAGGGAGTTTCAAGGGATGGAGAGAGAGGGAGTTAGGAATGAATCAATAGATCTGGAAAAGAATATTTCAATTCAATGATTCACTGATTAATTTCATGAATCGCTGACTGAATTGATTGGGCAGGCAACCCTTTATTTACTGAAATTTTCAGGAAAAAAAAAAGGTACTTTGTGACAGTGGCTGCTACTAGTATTTGCTTCTATTGTTTGGAATAGATTGGTTTAGGCTTATTGCATATTCTACTAATCATCATGATGTAGTAGGTTGTGGAGGTACGGGCAACATCATGTGTCTGGAATGTGGAGGGCAAGGTCATCTTTGAGCTAAATGATGTTTATTCGATTTCTGATTCAGCCTTTCCAGTTTTAAAGTTTGGGTGCAGAAGATTCCAACGAAGTCAGGTACTTTTCACAGTTTTGTTTAGTTCCTATCTTTCACAAGAATAGCTAGTGAACAGTGGACACCTTCTTTGTTGCTATCTTTGTTGTTGTGTTATCTTGTTTGTTTCTAAATTGAAGATGAAGTTATTTTATTTTATTTTATTTTGAATTTGTCAAAGTCGTGGCTAGATTCTGACTCCTTTTGGATTGAAGTTATTGAAACAGTGCATCATGATTCTCATCTTCACAGATTTAAATGCCAAATGAATAGTTGATGATGATTTTGTACTTTTGATCATTCTTTTCTTGCCAATAAATAATAAATATTAGTGGTCTTTCTCCCTTCCCTGTCAGTAGTACTTTAAAAATGGGTTGAGTTTTGATTGCATTTTAGGCTGCTTCCCCCTTTCTAGATTTCCTTTGGAGATGGTTTATTATACAAGGCCTTCATACTTCCTAGATTTGCATATTAAAATAGACCGACCAACCAGACCAGTATCCAATTTAAACTTGAATGATAAAAGCCTAACCGCTGTGTGAAATTAGTGATATTTGGTTTATACCCCCTTGATCGAAGGTCAAATGGAATTGTTACTTCTCAAATGGATCCCCCTACATCGATATATATATAAATGCTGGTTCATCATGAATATATGCTTAAAAAAAACACACGTTGAATTGATGACGTTGTTGAGAAAGAATGGCTTTTCCTAGATGAAATGAAACATTTGATTCATGTAACAGGAGGAAGACATGTGTCCATGAAAGAGGGATTAAGTGGAACATAATTGATCGAGTGGGTAGAGAGTCGTAAGAACACTTGGTTTTCCTTTACTTTCTTTGGGGCTGGGGTTTGGGTTGGGCACCTATAAAATCTAAGACTTACTCCTTTTTCTACATTTTCTTTTTGCAAATACCTTTTTTTCTAGAAAATTAATATGACATATTATACAATTGGGACATCAAAACAAAGCTGAATTAGTACAATCATACAATCAATTGGCCTTGTTCTTCTTCACAGACCAGAAAATTAATTACACTTGAGATCTCTGTAGCTCTTGAATTCGATTGGGTATGGTGGAATCAAACACAAG
>NC_141389.1:15188217-15345122 GCF_017979445.1 Akebia trifoliata | reverse complement strand
TTTATTTTCATAGGTAAGAGAGTCCACTAAAAATTATTTACAACTTAATATTTTCAAGGGATCGACTAGTATGCACTCCAATGCCTAATCTTTTAGGGTTTAAGCTTTATTTTAACTTATAACTTCGTATTATTTGCTCATGCTCTAGCTTGATCGTGTTTTGTGATTGATTTTGTTTCTGTTCTCTTTGGCTCCAATTAAAATTTTGTAAAATTGATTCTAAATGAAAAAATATTTCTTACAAAAATTATTGAACTAGCACTAATTTCTTTGGACATAGTTGAGGAAGAACAAAAAAAAAAAAAGTGTTCAATATTTTTTTAATTATTTTTGGAGTGAAATCATCTAGATGGAGTGCAAAGGGGGATTTTTAAGTGATGGAGTAAAATTGGTAAGGGGCAGTATGCACTCACAACAAAATATTAGGTTTTAAGCAGGGTTTAAAAACCGTCGCAAATACCAAAATTACCGCCGCTATTATCAATAGCGATGGCCAAGGTATAGTGGTGGTTAAAAATCACCTTTAGTGACGGTAGTGGCCGTCGCTAATTAGTTTTTATTATCATATACAATTTGAATGCCTATAATGGTGGTAATGGTTGTCACTAATAAGATTTTTTATTTTAAAATTATTTGTAATTAAATACCTATTTTTATACAACATGTTAATTAAACACAATTACTTAGTAAGTTAAATTAGTTAAGAGACAAGCATAATAAATAATAAGTCAATTGAGTTAAGAGTCAATGCTTATAAATCCATGTTTGTCACTCAAAAAATAAAAACTATCATTCATGGTTGTTATTGCGGGCACTAATCATTGTCGGGCTAATTGTATTGCTCATCAACCTATAATTTGCATACATTAATCAAATTAATCATATCAATCAATAATTATTTATTAGCAAAAATATTTTGAAATACAACATATTCAATTATCAGTGAGAATTTACCTTTCTCATTAGGGTAGTGATCAAATAATTTACTAGGAGTTGGTCTTAGGCTGACATTACGAACACGACCATATCTATCAGGACTCAAGTTTCTTAGTATACTTCCTACGATGAAGGGTGAAGTTTTAGAGTAACATTTTCAATGATTAGATACAAAAAAGAGCACAAAAAAATAAATAAAATTGAAGCTGACATTGTATATGAGGCTTATTTATGCATCTAGAATGGTATGAAACGGTATCTACTAATGTCGCAGTTAAGGGTATGAAAACCTCCTTCTAAATGTTTTGCGGGACAAAAAATACAGTAAATCATTTGCAAAATTATATGACTATCAGATAATCAGCCCTTGTTTCCAAATCACAATTATCTGAAAGCAAGAGAGGATAGAAAATGTGAGCTATCCAGCCAAAACATAACGAGATTCCTAAGAAAGTCTCATGTTTAACGAAACTACACTATAAATAAGGGGGGTGGTAGTCGATTCAAACCATAGATAACCATCTATATTTCAATCAATAGTGTCAGTATTTAGATCGCATTATGATGAAGTGTGTAAATAAATGGATTAACTCTCTCCAAATGCCAACATTTAAGGTAAAGTAAAACCTCATATATTACCTCAGCTACTTCATTCCCGAAATGCCTCTGGATTTTTGCCATCAACATATGGTCCTTACTTGAGCATAGCAAATTAAACACAGCTCCTGCAAAACCAAATTCAACCATTTGTTGTTAGCTTTATAACATAATTAATAGATGAATTAAGACCATAGTTTAAAATATCCTTTTGAGAAAAACAGGGCATAAAATGAGACTTCATACCCTATTAAGAAAGGAGTTGCATAGTTTTTTTCAAGCAACAATTAACAATCCTAAAGAGACAAATCTACTCTTAATCACTCATGCACCATTGAAACTATTCATTCTATAGTCTATGATGAAAATAACATGAAAGACACGTTGTTCTTTATTTTTTTTCCCGTCGGTTCACATTGTTTTGTGTTTCTTTCCGTCTTTGATGTATCTGTCTTATACATATTAGATGGTTTTTGATTGACTCAACTTCTCCTTAGCCTTCCCCAATCTCACCAACCTAACCTTCTACCACAACCAATAACACAAACTTCCATCAAAGCTTGTGATTTCCTGGAAAATTACTGCCAAAGAAATGGATTCTAAATAGAAACAAAAGAATAATAATGTAAAGGCCAACCTTAAACAAGATTGCAAAAAGTCTTACATAACCTACATATCATCATAGCTGCTTATGTTCATCTGTATGATCAAATCGTGATAATTTGACTCCCCCACGTGGCATACTCAATCAACTCCCCTGATGTAGGGTGTGCCACAACCATAGATTTCCTTTCATCAGGATACACAACTGCACAAAGTTATGGGGATCTGCGGTTGTGTATCTTGTGGCAAAAAAGTCTATGGTTCTGACACACCCCACCCACGTTAGGGGAATCGATTGAGTATGCCACATGGGGGAGTCATATTATCACCAGTCATCCACTATATATCCCTTACATTAAAGTAGCTAGGAATATCATGGACCTTCCCTTAGGTTCAAATTCCACTAGCATTAAATTATTGAACTCATTAAAAAATAACAAAAACAGACCTGCAACTGAGAATAGAAATGGTATTTTCTTTTTTGACAAACTAGAAGTTAACAATAATAGGCTAAATTACTAAGTTGTGTTGTGTGTGATCATGACACTCCTATCCATATATGAAACAAAAATGCTAAATAATTGAGGACAATGAGAATGCATTGTGCTACTCAAACAATTTTTACTCGGGTCATTTAGGAGTGTTTTGGTGCCTTGTCGTAAATAATGCTACAAAAGGGTAAGAACTTTTTGGACACATTCTCTAAAGACTATATGCCAAAATAAGATAATATTTTTTTGTGACAATCATAAAAAAAAAGAGGGGGGGGGGGGGGGGGGGAAGGGATGTGCTAGCAAAATTACTAAACATATAACCACCACGATGGGGAAAGCAAATATCTGATTTTGATGAGAATACAATTGTGCAATAGTATTTGGCCTCTTGAATCAGGAGCATTAATGTTAGCAAAATTAAATAAAAACAAGTAAACGATAACCAAATTAAGATTTTAAATTAGCAATGTTCAAATGGGTGCTCTATAAAGCAAGATGTGATAGTTTATATTGGACAAAATATTTGAAATAATGGGAGGATACTTTAAGTTCAAGTTGATATCCCCTTTAGTGTACCATGGACGCTCAAACTCAAATGACCCTTAATCAAACCACGATTTGTTTAGGTAAAAATGAAACCTATCAGATTATAATCTACAACAATACTAAAAATATTGGTCCTTGAGACATAAAATCAAGGGTCCCTCAACATTCAAACAGTAGGACACCTATACAAACATGGTAAACCCATCAACGCTCCGAGCCATCTAATATGCATGTCTAAAAGGTCGGGTTCTGGTTTATGGATCATAGGTTATTGTAAACCAAAATAAACAAATGTTCGGGCATATTAACATACCAGCCATAAGACATTTGTAACAAAACTTACCATCACATACAATGTTGTCATAGGCACTACACAAAATATTCCCATCTGTAGACACCTCATTTTTGCATATGCCTAATTCGACAATTCGTCACCCGATTGTCGTGCATTCCTAATGATAAACGTAAAGAATTCGAAGGCTTATTAGTACTGTCCCTGATTCCTTTCGTTTCTAGTCTTTTTAGCTCCCTACTCTCTACAATTCAACATAGAAATTTACGTACGCTTAGGATTGTTACAACTTTTATCCGATTTAGCAAGCATGTACGTTTAGGTTCGCTACATAGTTTAATAACTTAGAGACCTCACTCTAGAAAAACATGACCTTGAGAGTTAGAAATAATCACGTTGGAACTGAAAGAAACCTCATGCCAAAATTCGTAAAAATCTACAAAAATCACCAAAATGACAAAAATATTCCTTATAAATTTTGGACCTCTGAAAAATCTCGAAAGTACCTCCATTGCATTTAGAATATGATTTTGAGTATAACGGGACCCAAATCGACAAAAATAGAAAAAATTTAGAAAAAATCACAAAAATGACCAAAATACCCTTCAATGTCTAATTTTAACTTAGAGACCCTGAAAGGCAAACATCATAAAAAATCAAAATCAAATTTAAATTCGAAATCAATTTAAAAATCTAATCTAATGAAAATAAAATTTAAATTAAAAATCAAACAATTCAAATTCAAATCAAAATCAAATTGAAAATCAAATTAAAATTTAATTAAGCAATCAAATTAAATCAAAATTAACTTTAAGTTCAAATTAAAAATTACTCAACCAATTGAAAGGCAAAAGCAAATTAAAAATTAAAAATCAATCAACCGATAAATTCAAAATTAAAATCCAATTGACTAATTAAAGCAAGATTAAAATCAAATTCCAATCGACCAACAGATCAATTAAAAATTCAATCAATTAATTGAATTCAAATCCAATCGACAAAACAAAAAATTGACCAATCAAATAAAAATAAAAATTAAAACTAACCTACTAAATTAAAATTGAAAATCCAATCAATGGATCATTAAGGCGAGTAGCGTGGGATCGTTACTCCTATTATCTTAAAAGTGGAAAAAAAAAAGAGAAACAAAGAAAATAGAAATATTTGTTCTATAAAGAGAGACGTCACTTTATCACTCTCAAAGGGATTGCCTCTTGATAGGCTTCGACATTAGGGGTCTCCTAGGTTAGTTAGTGATTATTGTAAGTCTATAGTCATCAAACGGTCGACCTCACCATTAGTTGAACTCAATATTGGGTTCTTGGTCAACAATCAGTTTGAGCCGAATAAATGGTCATCCAACTATGGTATATTAGACCAGCCAAAAAATCAGATTATATTGATGAGATTCCACGTCGGATTCTAGAATAAAGAATTGCCTTAATCGAGACGGTTATATCGACGTATTCCTCTGCTCTTTTATCGACTACACCGCCGTGTTCTTATTATGTATTTTTTAATATTCATTTGTCATGTGTTGACAAAAATCAAGCTGAACGAATAATGAAAGAATTGCATTCCGGAGACTGTGGCTGCATATGAGTGGAAAAATGTTAGCCAAACGAATCATGAGACAGGGATATTATTGGATAGGGATATCATATGGAGGTACATGCTAACCTCATACATGTACCTCCATCTCAGTTAGTTGGTTTGACTTCGCCATGGCCATTTTCTGTCTGGGGAATTGATATAATTGGTAAAATCATGCTTAAAGTATCGAATGGACATGAGTACATTCTAATGGCCATTGATTATTTTATAAAATGGGTGGAGGCCACTTCGTATACTGTTCTTACTACATCCAAAGTTGCCAAGTTCGTCTAAACATATATTATCAGTCGATATGGAGTACTTTTTGAACTGATCTCTGATAACGGGCCATACTTCAAAATTGAAGTTATTACTCTATGTTCAAAGTTCAACATCAAACACCACAAATCATCACCCTACCATCCTCAGACTAACGGAGCAGTTGAAGAAACTAATAAGAATCTCAAGACGATCATCATGAAGATGTGTCAATCGCATAGGGATTGGTTTGAAAAATTATCATTTGCGCTCTAAGCATATCGTACCTCAATACGATCTTCCATTGGAGCTACCCCTTACTTACTAGTGTATGGAATGAAAGTTGTTTTACCAGTTGAAATGGAAATCCTATCCCTTAGGATTTTAATGGAAAGTCAGTTATCAAAAGTAGACTGGGTTCGTCACCGATACGAAGAATTGAATTTAATCGATAAAAAATGCCTTAGAGTCCCATACCACGTGCAAGCTTATCAGAGAAGGTCGCTCAAGCATTTGATAAAAGGGTTAAAGTTCGCGACTTACAAGTTGGAGACCTAATACTTAAAAGAAAACCAAGCACTCATCTTCGATTCTAGATATAAATTTAAGCCCAATTAGAGAGGTCCCTTCATTATCAAAAAGGTGTTGCCTGGGAAAGTTGTCAAACTCTAAGATCACGATGGTGACGAATTACCAGAACCAACAAATCTTGACTAGATCAAGCGATACTACATTTAAGAAGGTCATCTTTGGTTGAATCATTTTTCTTATTACCTAGTTAAATATCTCTTTTCTCAATCCTTTGCAGTCCTTTTAAAAAAAAATAATTAAAGAAAAAAGCCTTTTTTTTCTCAACTTGATTACCTAACCTAGGGTAGGGAATGTATTCGAACTACTTTTTGGTCTGATTCCAAAATTCTGGGGTACGTAGGCAACCTGAGAAGTCACTTCAAGCCTGACCAGTTAAAAAATAAAAAAAATATATTCCCCTACAGAGAGAAAAAAATACAAAGACAAAGAAAAAAATTGTCTACAAAATGGGGAAGAAAATTCAAAGGGAAAAAATAATTTTAAAGAAATGCCACACAAGGGGCATTCGGGTTTTTGAGCCTCAAAATTCCTTTCTTTTTATACCCAGTCCTAAGCTTACCCATGAAAGTCCTCCTAAGTATCATATGAAAAAGTCGAGGAAAATAGCAAACAAAATCAGGTAGTTACTCTAGAAGTTCTAAAAAAAAGAGGGAGGTTTGCTAGGTTGAAAATCCGAAAAGATGACTTAGCCAAAAATCAAGGCAAGCTCGTAAGGTTGAAAATCCAAAAGGACAGCCTTAACAATAATTAGAGCAAAGAAAAAGAAAAATTATAAGCTTGTTAGATCGAAAACCTGAAAAGACAATCTAGGCAAAAACTAGAGCACGCTCACTAGATTGAGATCTGAAAAGATAATCTAAGCAAAATATAGAGTAATCAGAGAAAAATCTCTATCGAGTCGAGAATCTGAAAAGATGAGCTAAGTTAGAACATTAGAAGTTCAAATGACCAAGCTTCAATACCCAACTTAAACAAGGCAAAGACTCAGAAGCCACATGTATCTTGTCTACGAATGATTTGAAAATTTTTACTTTCCTAAGCGAGTCAAAGGGGAAAGAACATGATCTCCAAAATGAATCTCAAAAGTGAATATTTGTTTTCAACAGTTGAGCTTGACTCACATCTTCAATAAAGTCAAAATTAAAAGTGAATCTTTATTGCACTTGTGGTAATCCAAGACTTCTAATTTTCATATTGAGGGGTAATTCTCTTTTTTTTCTGAAGCATATCTATTTTCCCTTTATATTAGGGGGCATTTTTTTTTAAAACATGTTCAATTATCCTCAGTGTAAGGTCCTATCGAACTAGGGGCATTTTTTGTTCTTAAGCCTGATCAATTTCAGCCCCAAAGGATAAGGAAAATTCAAAATAAAAGGTTACCCTCTCGATAACAATTAAAAAACCCCGGAGGTTTAAAAAAAGTTAAAATATCGACCTGACCTTCATAAAATCCAACTCTTTGTTAAAAAAATGGGTCCTTTCGAATGGGATTTTACTCCATTGTTTATTAGATTTTACTTAGACCCGTCGAGATTCTTTCTCGGATTTTGGTCAAACTCACCGAAATTCATCTCAGATTATACTCAGACCCGTTGAGATTCGTCTCGGATTATACTCAAACCCGCCTCAAATTTTGCTTAAACCCGCCAATATTCTTTTTCGAATTTTGTTCAGACTCGTCGAGATTCGTCTTGGATTATATTCAGACCCTCCTCAGATTTTGCTCAGATCTATTGAGATTCATCTCGGATTATACTTAGACCCGCATCAAATCTTGCTTAGACCCACTGAGATTCGTCTCAAATTATACTCAGACTAGCTTCAAATTTTGCTCAAACCCTGTCGAGATTATTATCAGATTTTGCTCAGACCTTGCTGAGATTTTTCCTCAGATTATGCTCAGACCTTATGCTCAATTTTTCTCAAATTATGCTCAGACCTTATGCTCAATTTTTTTCAAATTATGCTAAGTTTTTCTCAGATTATGATCAGTTTATGTTCAAATTTTACTCAGTTTTATCTATTTTTTTGAGATGTTGCTTAGATCTTATGTAGACCTTATACAATTTTTTGTTAAGTTTATTATTCTCCTAGCATGAATACGTAGAATGAAGATATGCCTTTCCAAAACCATCACTACATTATTGTACACACATGTGTATTCTCATTGCATTTGCATCAGTTAAGGAGAATTTTTCAAAAGTTAAGAGTTAAGAGTTTGATCGTTTAGTCCAAGGAGAGATCACCCTTAAGGATCTATAAGCCTCGGTAAATTATCGAATTAGGTTGCAAAATGAACTGTCACTGGCTTTGACATTCAGATGTCGCACCATCTACCACAATAGATTGGGTATCTAGCTTGCTTCCACCATTTTCCAAAGAGGGGCATCTGTAGACATCCCATTTTTTGCATCCGCCTAATTCGACAGTTCGTTGCTCGGTTACCGTGAAGTCCTAATGATGAGCGTAAAGAACTCGAAGGCTTGTGAGTACTGTTCTTGATTCCTTCTATTTCGAATTTTTTTTTTTCCATCACCCTACTCATCACGACTCGACATAGAAATTTATACATGCTTAGGATCGTTACACCTTACACCCAATTTAGCAAGCATGTACGCTTTGGTTCGCTACACAGGTTGATACCTTAAAGACCTTGCTATGCTAAGAAAATATGACTTTAAGACTAAGAAATAATCACGTAAGGACTAAAAGAAATCCTACTCTAAAATTCATAAAAATCAATAAAAATCACCAAAATGACGAAAATACCCCTCATAAATTTCGGACCTTCGAAAAATCTCGAAAGTACGTCTATTGCACTCAGAATATAATTTCGAGTTTAACGTGACCTAAATTGATAAAAATAAAGAAATTCAAGAAAAATCACAAAAATAACCAAAATGTCCCTCAGTATGAACTCTAACGTAGAGACCTTAATCCTTAGGAAAACATGAAGAAACATAAAAATCAAATCAAGTTAAAAATTCAATCTAATGAAAATAAAATAAAACTCAAAATCAAACTCAAATTAAAAATCAAACAATTAAAATCTAATAATAAATAATAAAAAAAGAATTCAAATTAAATTATTAATCGATCAACCAAAATAATAAAAAAATATTAATCGACCAATAAAAAAATTTAAAAATCAATCAACCAATTAAAAGGCAAAATCAAATTAAAAATAAAAAAAGCCAACCGACCAATAAATTCTAATTTAAACCGAAATCCAACAAAATTAACAAATTCGAAATCCAAAATCGAATTCAATCGATTAAATAAATTTGAAATTAAATCTTAATTAAACAATCAAAATTTAAAATCAAACAAAAATTCAAGATTAAATTAAAATCAAAATGTCGACAAATCCGAAATAAAATTCAAACTCAAATATAAAAAAATAATAATCAAAATCAACTAATCGGAATCAAAACTAAATTATCAACCAATCACGATTCATTAACGAGGGATGACCAATGAGGTGAGTATCATGGGATCGTTACTCTCATTCTCTAAAAGAAAGAAAAGAAGGGCAGACCCACATTTTGAGAGCTCAATTCTCTGCCCTACACCTTTCTTTCCCAACTGCTCCCATCACCCCACATCCTTGGCTGTACTCCACCTCCCTCTTTTTAACTCTTTTCATGAACTCACTCCTTTCTCAAGTTTTTAAAAGGAGGAGAAGAAGAAGAGAAAGGGAATTGAAAAAAAAAAGATCATCTTCTTCCCCATAAGACCTGTAACACCCCTTTCTTCCAGTCGATTGAAAAATAATCTGCAACACACCTTCTTTTCCATAAAAATCCAGCAACCATCTTTGCTATGGAGGGGCAGTCCTCTTTCCCACATTGGACATCAACACCACTCATCCTTCTTTCCCATTAAAACTCTTCTCCAGTAGCCCTATTTATCACGATTTTTCAATCATTAAAACTCTTCTCTAGTAGCCCCATTTATCATTATTTTTCAATCATTAAAACTCTTCTCCAACAGTTCCTTTTATCATGATTTTTCAGCCATTAAAACTTTTCTCCACCAGCCCTCATTTATCACTATTTTTGAGCCATCAAATTTTTCTCCAGCAACCTTTGTTGCTGCACCCATCTTCATTACAACCCCACAATAGTCCATAGCATGACTCATCTTCAACCATTAACGTTCTCAATAGCCCAACTCTCTCTCATTTTCAACCATCACCCACCATAAACTCACTCTTCTCCTACATTTTGAAGCTTGCAGGATCATGACAATACTCATAAGTTATTTCGAGTCTTTTTGAAGAAGTCCAAGCATCCAAAATTATTCAGTGAAGGTAAGTTTTTTTTTTTTATTTCATAATTTTATTTTTTTATGCATCCGAATTGATCCATTGATTTTTGGCACACATGGCACTAATAACAATCTTTGGGTTTTCGAAACGTTAGTGGATCGATTCCTTGATTTTTAATGTTAATAGATCGATTGAGTTAATTTTTTATACAAAATTAGAGAGTCGACTCATTGAATTTTTAATCGGATCGAATTATTGATTTTGTGATGTTAATGGATGAACCCATTGATTGACAATTTAATCGGGTCGATTCACTGATTTTGATGCACATGGCAATTCAAAAAATCAAACTTCTTTGATTAAAATGTGTGGGTTAATTCATTGATTTTGGTGCATTGGCAATTCAAAAAATCAAACTTCTTTCATTAAAATGTGTGGGTTAACTCACTGATTTTGGTGTACCTGACGATTCAAAAAATTTCAATTTCTTTGATTAAAATGTGTGGGTTAACTCATTGATTTTGGTGCATGTGGTAATTCAAAAAATCAAATTCTTTGATTAAAACGCGTGAGTGGACAAACTGATTTTGGTGCACATGATGATTAAAAAATCAATTTTCTTTAATTGAAAATATGTGGGCTAACCCACTAATTTTGGTGCATGTGGTGAATTAAAACAAATAAATTTCTTTGATTAAAATTGATGAGTCAACTCACTGATTTTTGTGCACATGGCATTAAAAATCGATTTCATACTTTTTAAAATTTGACTGAATTGATCCATCAATTTTTGGTGTCACGTAAGCCTTATAAATCGTAGGATTCCACTATGTGAAATTCGAAGAAGTCATGTGATAAAGATAAATTTGGAGAAATCGTAGTTTACATGAATTTGGAGATTCATGTAAACTTGAATTTTTCATTGATTTGGTGACCTTTCTAAAATCATGTAATATTTGGGAAAATTTTAACCATGAGATTCGTTTAACACCTTTGATATAAATTGAGGATGAAGGGACTCTAGCTTGACCTTAGTCTTTACTTGTTGACCATAGTATAGTTTAGATCGTAGTAGAGACTGATCATATTGATTGGGCGGGTTCGATGCCTAATACCTTCCACAACTCGTAATCTGACCCCTTACTTATTTTTCTTACTCGTGGGCCAATCTGATCCTTTTTGGAGTTATCTATGATTCCTAGACCTAAATTAGGTAGCGACTTCCTATTATTTAAAAATTCTCGATTTACGAATCGGACCCCTATCCGCCATTTAGTGGGAACACGGGTCGAGGCGATTTCAAGTATATCATTTCTTTTAATCGAAAATACAAACAAAGTTTGGTAGTGCCTGTCAATTTTTTTATTTATTGTATTCTCCATATTAATTAATAATTTACAGAGATATTGTATACATATATAGAGAGACTTTCTATGCTATTTTTGGCTACACATATTTTAGGGCTAGAATCATGGCTATTCCTATAATCTCTCTGATTCCTATAATCTGATTTATTTCTTAATTTACACATCACACCAATGTTTCTTAATTTACAGCTCATACCAACACTCCCCCTCAAGTGGAAGAATCCAAATCTTCGATGTACAACTTGTCTAGTGAGTTGTAGAAATCCTTGCTTGATACAGCCTTTGTAAGAATATCTGCCAGTTGGTCTTCGGACTTCACGAATGGAAATCAAATTATTTTAGCTTCGAGATTTTCTCTAATAAAGTGTCTGTCAATCTTCACGTGTTTAGTGCGATCATGCTGGATAAGATTGTCAGCAATAGCGATAGCTGCTTTGTTATTGCAAAAAAGGTCCATCTCGGAGGTAGGAACAAATCCAAAATTCGTTAGAAGTCTTCTAATCCATAAAAGTTCACAAAGTCCTTTAGCTATTCCACGGATTTCTACTTCAGCACTTGACAATGCCACCACTTTTTGCTTCTTACTCCTCCATGTAACAAGATTCCCCCTGACAAACATGAAGTAGCCTGAGGTGGATCTTCTGTCTTAGTGTTCCTCGTCCAATATGCGTCTATATAACCATTAACTCTGAGATGGTTATTTTTTGAAAACATAAGCCCTTTTCTCGAGAAGGATTTCAAGTATCGTAAAATCTAGATCACTGCTTCCATATGATCCTTACTAGGTTGGTGCATAAATTGACTTACTACACTCATTGCATAAGCAATATCAGGACGGGTATGTGAGAGGTAAATAAGTTTCCCAACTAACCTCTGGTATCTTCCTTTGTCTGTTGGCATTTTGCTTGGATATTCTCCGAACTTGTGATTCTGAACAATTGGAGTATCTGCTGGCTTACAATCCAACATTCCAACATCGCATAATAAATCTAATATATATTTTTGCTAGGATGGAAATATACCTTGCTTTAATCTAGCAACCTCTATTCCCAGGAAATATTTAAGTCCTCCTAGATTTTTCATCTCAAATTCGGTTGCCAATTGTTTTTGAAGCTTAACGATTTCCTTTGTATCATCCCCTGTGATGATCATATCATCGACATATATAATTAAAGCTGTTACCTTGCCCTGTCGATGCTTCAGAAATAGTATATGATCTGAATTACTTTGGCAGAAGCCATACTTCTTCATTGCTTGACTATACTGCCCAAACCATGCTCGAGGTGATTGTTTCAGTCCATACAGTGCACGTTGCAATTTGCACACAACTTTAATTTTTGAAGATGCATTGTAGCCTGAAGGAGTATCCATGTAGACTTCCTTTTCAAGGTCACCATGGAGAAATGTGTTCTTTACATCAAGTTGATGCAATGGCCAATCCAGGTTGGCTGCGAGAGATAGCAGAATCTTGACTGTATTTAACTTAGCTACCAGTGAAAAGGTTTCTTGATAATCTACACCATATGTCTTAGTGTACTCTTTTGCAACTAGCCTCACCTTGTATCATTCTATAGATCCGTCTGCCTTGTGTTTAATAGAGAAGACCCACCTACACCCGTCTGTCTTCTTCCCTTGCGGTAGTGGGACCAAGGTCCATGTTTGATTCTTTAGTAGTGCCCCCATTTCTTCCTCTATTGCTTTAGTCCACTTAGGATCCATTAATGCTTCCTGAACTGTAGTGGGAATATGACATGCGGAAAGCTCATGTGAAAATGTCTTGAGAAGCTCAGGTAGCTTTTTGGTGGAAACATAGTTGGCAATTGGATACCTCGACCTTCTTTCCTCAATGTCTGGAGAATATCTATTTGGTGGCTTGCCCCAGTTATGCCTGAAAGGTAAGTTATATGCAGCGGAAATATCTATGTTATTTATAACTGAGGGTATGCCGATATTACTTACTTCAGGAATATTCTCAAGAGATGGACCTGTAGGTACTGAGAGACGCCGGAAGAAAAGAAGTGGATGCCGAGGAAGGGTAGAATGGTGTGGACTCCAGAAATGTGACATCCATAGTTACATAAGTACGTTGAGTAGTAGGGTCATAGCATCGATAGCCTTTTTGATGTGTAGCATAGCCCAAGAATAGGCACCGAAGAGCACATGGGTCAAGTTTTGTACATTGGTTCTTAGGAAGGTGTACATATGCCACACATCCAAATATGTGAAGAGGGAGCATTAGGGCTGTATGTAGAGAGACCGAGGCTGATAGGGATTGTAATGGGGTTTGAAAATTTAAGATTTTGGAAGGAGACAGTTGATCAAATGGACAGGAGTGGTAACGACATCGGGCCAATGTCGTGTGGGGACATAAGCGCCAAGGAGGAGAGCCCGGGCAATCTCAAGAATATGTCAGTTTTTTTGTTCAGCTACCCCATTTTGTTGTGGGGTTTGGGGACATGAGGTCTCGTGTATAAGGCCATGTTGTTGAAAATAGGACTGAAAGTAGCAATTAACATACTCTCCACCATTGTCTGAATGGAGAATCCAGATCTGAGCAGAAAATTGGGTCTGAATCATAGCATGGAATGATTGAAAGGTCGTAAATACTTCATCCTTATGTTTTAGTAAATATAGCCAGGTCATGCGGGTGCAGTTATCAACAATTATCACAAACCAACATACACCAGATACAATAGATAAAGGAGATGGTCCCTATACATCAAAATGAATTAAAGCAAAAGGGGTATCACTTTTATTCATGCTTAACGGATAAGTAGCCCTATGACTTTTGGCTAAAATACAAGTATCACATTTAAAATTAAGAGTTTTCTACATTGGAAAATAACTCAGGAAACAAATGCTTTAGATACCTGAATGACGGATATCCCAAATGACGATGCCATAGCCAAATTTGTCGAGTCTTGGAACCAAGCGAAGAAGATACATGATGTGCTCGATCCAAAATAAAATCTTCCATGTAGTACAACCCCCCCCCCCTTCTTAGTACCATGCCCAATTATCTCCTTGGTGAGAATATCCTGAATAAGATAAAAATCGAAAAACATTTGCACACACACAATTTAGTTCTGTAGTAATTTGACTAACAGATAATAATTTATGGGACAAAGAGGGAACAAGTAAGGTATTGGATAAATGAAGAAAGGGTGATAGGGTCACAGATCCAGCTCCTATGATCGGTGAGACTACCCCTTGGCATTCACAATGCTAGTTCGTCTTGGAGATGAATGGTGAGAGAGATCCACGGGGTCAAAAGTCATATGATTCGTGGCCCCAGATCGAGAAGCCAATCACCATGGCCAGCATCGTGGTGATGACTAAGCAGGGCGTGACAGAGATTACCTTGATCCATAATAGAGAAGTCCTGTTGAAAGGGAATGGTGGGTGGGATTAGAGAGAGATAAGGTTCAGCTACCACTATAACAACCTTGCCTGTGCCTTCAGTCGTACCAATAGTATCCCATTTTTTTCGAGCTTGGAGTTCGTGTCACCAATCAGGGTATCCATGCAACTGAAAATAGTTTTCACGTGTGTGCTTCGTATTGCCGCAATGAAAGCATTTAAGACTATCAGATGAGGAGCGGGTTTTAGCAACTGATTTCCCAATATGCTGGGAAGCTGACCCAAACTTGAGACTTCTTGAAGCAAGCATTGCTCTTAGAGGTGGTTCTGGTCATTGGCATTCATTACTGCTTGGCGAAGGGCCTCCTTGCGGACATGAGCATAAGTTTGCTCCACGGTGGGAAACGGGTGTAGTTGCAACACATCGCTGTGAATATTGTCCAATTTGTCATCAAGACCATCCAAGAATGCATAAACCCTTTCTTCTTGGAGAAGATTATTATATCGTTGAATATCGACAGGGCACTCCATCGAATTTGGACGTCGAAAGTGGATCTCACGCCATAGGCCTTGCAAGGCAGTGTAGTATTTTTTCAAGGAGCCACCTGCTTGGCGGAGTCGTGAGACACGACGTCGGAGATCATAGACTTGGGAGGTATCACCTCCATCAAAATAGGGGGTGACGACAAAGTCCCAGACTAGTTTGACTATGGGAAAATGAATGAAATTGCCAATTAGTGCTAGATCCATAGAGTTGATCAGCCAACCTTTGACAACAACATTGTCAGTGTGCCATTTTCAGAATGATGGATTGGTCGGAGATGGTGGAGTTAGTTTGCCATTGATATATCCCAACTTGTATTTTCCAGAGATGTTCATCTCGACAACTTCGGACTATAAGGAATGGTTGGAACCATCCAACTTGATGCCAATCGGTAGAGCCGCAGATTCAGAAATCATGGTTGTAACTTGAGTTTTGGACAGACCTTTGGCCATTTTGGTCATGAATGCTTTAGAGAAAAGCATATTATGATCAGTGGGAGATTCATTCGTCTGGGTTGGGGTTTCGGTGGCTGCCATAGGAGAAGGTGGTGGGTGGTGGGTGGAAGGAGGCTAAAATCTAGTGATGGATGTGAATAGAGAACCAGATCATGAGTTGCTCTGATACCATGTCAATTTTTTTATTGTATTCTCTATATTAATTAATCATTTACAGAGATATTGTATACATATATAGAGAGACTTTCTATGTTATTTTTGGCTACACAGATTTTAGGGTTAGAATCATGGCTATTCCTGTAATCTTTTTGATTTATTTCTTAATTTACTCCTTACACCAATGTTTCTTAATTTACAGCTCACACCAACAGTGCCCTTCAATGACAATCATTTGTCCTTTTCATTCATCAACCATCCCATCCCTCTATCTATCTATCACATTTTATGTGGCATGACCACTACATAGAATTGGAGGCACTATCCCATCAAGTAATTGAGAACATACATTCTCTTTATACATATATCAATTAAATCGATCAATTTATTATCTAATTTCTTATATATCAATCAATGTAATTTCACCTTTAAAGTAATTAAAAATTCATAAGGCATAAACCAATTCCATTCGATGGTTTTGATTGAGTTGAAAGACTTGGAAAACACGATAAAATCATAAGATGTAAAAATTAAAAATCTGTGAAAATTTGACCAAGTGTTGAAAAAATGATTTTTTCAAAGTTCTCGAAATTGAAATAGGTTTTTTTTTTACATGAAAGCCCTCGATAACATGAGAAACATTATATAATTTTTATTACTTAATTCAAAGGAAAGTTTAAGATATTGCATTTTAAAAATTGAGTGAAAACATCGAATTTTACATTTTGTTTTTGAAATCAAAAATCATATTTTGATATGATGAGATTTGGATTTTAAAATCATTCCCAACATTTTCGAAATGAGGGTAAAATCTTAATTTTATTAAAGAACTTATAGTAATTGAAAATTACTTAAATATTTTTTATGAAATAAAGGTAGGAAATGGGTATAAATACTATATGGAAGTGACACAAAAAAAATTGGAATTAAACTCAACATTTGAATTTATTTATTTTTTTGAATTGCTGATTTTTCGTTGAAACTTGACAAAAATCAATCCAAAGCTTATATTACTAATAAAATGCATAAAATACATTAAATGAACTAAAATAAATAAAAAATAATCATGCAAACATGATTTAATACGTTCAAATATGTATAAATGTAATGAAATAATTGATCTATCAAAGATCGCATGGATTTTCTATAAAATTATTGCATGACTAGAAGGTAGAAGGGAAGACAACCTACTTCGGGCTATTTTCTATGGTGCAACGGAGTCTAAGGATCACCTTCGACCGATCTCAAAGATTTTTCTCCTACGAAAATTGACGTTTTTAGCCTCCATGCAGAATCCTCGACGAGAGGAACAACTTTTCTTCTTACGACAAAGCTTGGATCGTTCTCGTTTAACGTATATCTGAGTTGTATATCTTGAGAAAAATGATTTAATTTTGTTTGGAGAGGAGAATAAGAAAAATTAGATTTTTCTAATTAGGGACTGTTATTTATAACTTAAATTAGGATATAAGAGTTATTTTGAAAATTATTTTTCTTGAATGTCGATTTGGACATTCTTATACTTTATTTTGGGTGATTTTTCGACACAAATCTAATGCTATGATCGGATTCCTCAAATTATATCTCTAAAGTGTCGTTTACCAATTTGATAATTACTTGATGTGAAACTCAATGATTTAGTAACTTTTTCGATCAACTTCTGATTAAGTCATACTTACAGGCTAAATTTGAATCTATTGTTGAAATTAATTTTCTTCAAATATTGAAAATTTAGGATTCATACTTTTTAATCAACGTAAAAATATAAATTTTTTCTCGAGATGCATATGAAGATTTTCAGGTCATTATAATAACATTTTAGTTTGTATAGGTACCTACATACACACAAATGTAAAATAGGTAGAAATATGAAAGTACAATAAATCACGTAGATGTCTGATAATTTATAAAGTAAAAGGTAGATCTTTGATAGAAGGTATGAAAGACCTTTCAATGGGATACATCTAACAATATTGAACATGTTTGCTGAGCCTCTTCTCCATAGCCAAATGCATCATAGTATCAAAAAATGCTGGTGGAAAAATCTTCTTCAAATGACAAAGTGTAAGCACAATGCATTATTCCAATTGTATCATATCTTATTCTCGATAGACTTTGGAACATGATTCTGTAAAGAAATTACTTAATTAAATCAGTACTGAACTCACATTCTTGGGTTACGACTTCCTCATAGCCAATGGTAAAAATTGCTGCATTATAACATATGAGTCGTAGCTCTTTAGTCTTGATATTTTACATTTTTTTATATTGACACGTCTTGCGATATTTGTAGAGTAACAATCTAGAACTGCCACACTCTTCAACACTTTACAAAATAATTCATTATTTGTCTTTTCCATAGAGAAGCAAGCAGTAGGAAGATAAGCTTTGTTTGTACCAGGTAGCACTCGTGGGGTGAAGGGAGTGTCTCACGCCCATATCTACCAAGTCAAGATGAGCTTTTAAGTTATCCTTCGATTTTCCTTCAATATTCAACAATGTACCAAGTACATTACCTCATACATTCTTCTCAATATGCATCACATCTATACTGTGTCTCAATAAATTATGCATCCAATAAGATAACTCAAAGAATATACTCAACTTCTTCCAATTATATAGCATATTATTTTCACTCGCTTGTTTTGATCGCTTACTACTAATATGTTTACCTAACCTAAAGATAGTTTTATCGAGTTGATTCAACACATCAAACCCATACATTGGACTTAGAGTAAACCTGGACTCTATATTGCCATCAAAATATTTTTTATCATGTCGAAACCTGTGATCAATTGATAAGAATCGGTGATGCCTCATGTAATAGTATTTTTGACCAAGTAACGACTGCATGTGTTATTGTGACAATTAGGACATGCAAGCTTCCTTTTTGTACTCCAACCAGACAAGATGGCATAACTTGAGAAATTACTAATGGTCCAAATCAATGTCACACACATAAAAATTATGTCATTCCTCGATGTATCATAAGTATCTAATCCAGTTTCCCATAGATCTATTAGTTCTTTGATTAGTGCTCTTAAGTACACATCAATGTTATTTCCAGGCCTAAGGGGACATGGAATAAGCAATGATAGCATCATAGAAGACTGTCTCATACACATCCAAGGTGGCAAGTTGTACAGAATTAGAACCATAGACCATGTGCTATGAGCAATACTCATTGTTTGGAATGGATTGAATTCGTCACTTGCCAATCCAAGTCTAATATTGCAAGGTTCTAAAACAAAAAATGGTTAATGTTATTAAAATATTTCCATACTGTAGACATGAGAATGTTCAACTTTGAACTTCTATGCTACATTGTTTGGAGTCACCACCATTCTTTTTTGTAAATGAGTGTGAATGGGCACTCGAATCAATTCTTCTGAAAACCATTTTTTCATAGTATTTGTAGTGACTCTAAATCATGGAAAAGGTATGGTCTACCTAATATATAAGTAAGGGGATTCGATTAGAGAATGGGGAAGGTGTTATGCACCCCATTCTTTCCACCTATGGTAGTTACCTTTAGATTTGGTCATTTAAAAAAAATTTAGCATAACAATTAAAATGCATGGGATGCATGAAATGGGTGGGTGCACATGGTGTGTATGTACCTCTTTAAAAGAAGATTTGATATTGGTGTTGATATAAGAAATATCTTATGGGAGAAGATATTCTATGGAGTCAATACACATTTGCATGAGTTGGGATGTTGGTTTAGGATTTTAGAGAAGTTTCATGAATGGAGTTCTCTTAGATCTATAACCTTTATGCATGTATGCTTAGCTAGAAACTTAGTGTTTTAACCCCATCAAGAGAGTTACACATTTCTTCGTCATAGCCAAACATGTGTGATGTGTGTGCATAGTATACATTATGATGCATGATATGAGAATGGGTTAAAAAGGTTTCAACCTCCATCCTTTCGACCAAACCGCCTCAGGCATTCCATGCCCAAGGTTGAGGTTCAATCTACTTGAAATGAAGGAGGATTTTCCATCACATCCTAAAGATTTCTAAAAAAGGAAGAAGAGAGGGATAGAAGAAGAAGATGCAAGTTAAAAAAAAATAAATAACAACTACTATACCCACCTTGTCCCCTTGGAGGTCTTGAATGAACTTGAGCTTTAGAAATGAACTTGAGAGTTGAAGGATGTAGTTGAAGGTTGAGAGATGAGAGATGAGTAGAAATTTTGGTAGAGTTTTAGGTTGAAAGATGGGACTTGAGAGCATGAATTGTTTATGAAAAATGAGGTATTTATAGAATTTTTGAAGAACTTTTGGGGATAAAGTGGTCCAACCCTAAGAATAAAGAAAATGGATATGAGGTTTAGGTTATTTATTTTTGGATTTTTCATTTGTATGAGGGTAAAGATGACATTTGTGAAGAAACCCTAAAAGTATTCTTTGGTCTTTGATTTTTTGGTAAATAGAGGTGAGAGAATAAAAATTCTTTTGGGAGGGTAAATGAGGGAGTGACATGTGTAAAGGTGGAGTGATAGGTAAAAAGTAGACATTGGTTCATTTGTAAATAACACATAAAGTAATGGTGGAAGTATATTTTTGAAATAAACCAATAGGAGAACTCCATGTATGTACTTGAAGAGTCCTACCTTTTGAGGGTATGATTGGAAGTTCTCTCAACTTTATAAATTATTACCAAAGACTTAAGAATCTTTTTGGTTTAACCAACCTTTTTGGGAAGGGCATTCTTGAATTTTCACAAGGAAGAGTTGACTTTCCAATTAGATAATGCCTTGGGTATTGGGGCCTATAAGAGATCAACATGTGTCATCTTTTGAGTGGGTGTGAAAGAATGGGCTTAGAGTGGACTTGGTATTGGGCTTAGGGAATGGACTTGGTATTGGGCTTAGGTTGGACTAGGAAATGGATTTAGGATATGAACTTGGGTTAGGTTGGAGAATGGATATAGGTTCAGATCGGATCATGGAAGTAATTAGAATTGGCTAGGATTAGGGACAAAGTATGGATATGCAAAAAAAGTATGAGATGATGCATGTATGCATGTATGCATGAATAATGATGCCAAGAGGCTTGAGTTCTAAATCGGAATTAATTCGAGGACATTTAGATCTTTCCAATGGGTTCGTGCAAATTGGGGTGTCTACAACTGCCCCTCTTTGTAGGAGTTGCTTGCAAAGAACTGCAAAGATTAAATTAGACCCTTTATTTGCACGAATCCAAAATAATTTATTGCATGATGATTAAAAACGTTGGATGGATTGAATTTTTTTTTTTGGAATGTGGCTACCCAAGCACGGGGTCTGATAGGGTTAACCTTTAAAACCCTTGATTTCGTGGCACGGAGCTCGTTTGAAATCTTAGATTCCATTTTTTATGATTTTTGAAAGTAATCGACATTTTAAACCATGCAATACAATTTTGAGATATTTTTCTTTTCCCTTGTTAATTCTAAATTTTGAACTTCCATCTTCCCTTTTCATGGAAGTTACAAGATCGTCTTGAGAGAGCTTAACGTAGCATGATCGTCCTTGAGAGACTTGCATGATGGTATGATATTTGAGTATTTGGTGTGTCGTCACGCCTCGGATATGGAGAGAATCATCGTTGACTAAGCTGCTCAGATCAAAGTCTTAGAGGATGACTTGATGCCTACTACACTTTCCAGGGAAATGCTTGAGTGGCTCTTTGCCCTCTATTTCTTCTTGTACCCTGCTTTTAATAAGAATGATGTATCACTATTTGAAATGAATGAAATAGATTTTTTACGTAGTGGCATCAGATATATCTACTGCTTTCGAAAACTCTTGATTTTAAGAAAAGTCTTAGATTCTTCATTATAAGTCAAAAATAGTAATTTTGATGATAAATTTTTTTTTTTAGGTTTTAAAAGATTGCCTTTGTTGAATAATCTGTGACAGACTATGTTTGAAAATTCTGAAAGTTAACGATCATGGTGTCATTGCCAAATGCCGAGGATATAAGTGTCAGCTAATCCTTAGCCTCTTTAGAGTCATTCCCGAGATTGAAAATTTTGACTGAGTTATCTTAGTTACATCTGTTGGAACATTGAGGACTTCGAGATTTTTACCGTTTATAGTTTATACTCTTGCGGGCCAAGAGTTGTTTTTTTTTTCTTATTATTTTTTTTTCATTTTTTGACCCTGCGCGCCAGTTACGATTTTCACTAGACCCGATTTCCACATTGTTTGCTCATCGACGCCCTTTTTGGGTTTTCATCATGCCGGTGATTTTGATTTTGCCACAGACTGATTTTTTTACTCACAGTGCCTTGACGGGTTTTCACCATGCCCTTTCAGTCTATGCCTATTTTATAGATTTTCACTTTGAATACCTTCTCGATTTCTGTGTGCCCCTTGTAGCTTGGTGATTTAAGTTGAACTGCGAGATCGAACACTCTACTCTTCTAGTAGCGGTCTTTCTTGAGTAATAGATCTGGACTCCCCTCTCGAGTTCCTCCGACGACTTTCATGGTGCGGTGACTCAAGTTGAGCTTCGAGATCAATGACTCTACACTTTAAGTCTCTCTTTTTTTTCAAATATTCGATCTGACCTCCCCTCTCGGGTCTTCCAACAATTTTGGCTGCTTGAAATCTGATTTGAGTGGTTAAATCGACTGCACTTGACAATATTTCTCATGACATGCTTCCACTGTAGTTGAGTTGCCTTGAACCATTCCCTGATCTAAGAGGACTTTAAATAGGATGAAACGTAGGCTTAGTTAGGATTATGGAAGGATAAGAAAGGCTGAATCTAGATTTATTTAGGCAAAAGATAGACACAGGGTTGGTCTATTTTTATTTCGAAAATATGATCTATGTCTCCTCCCAGCGTCTCACGAACTCATTTAGGTAGGAGATTTGGGTCGAGCTTAAGATCAATTAGTCGAAATTTTCAACTTTTTAATTTTTTTTTATACTTTTAGCCGTTTACAGTTTATCCTCATGCGGGCCAGGAGTATACTTTAGTATTTTTGTTTTGGCTTTTTTTTATATTTATGGTGGTGACTTGTCCCAGTCCTAGGTTAAGAAATGAATGTGATGGCTCAAAAAGGGTTAACTAAGTGTAGATAATTGTTCAGGTAGTAGAAAGATGGCCTCTCTTCATTTCAAGGAACGACTTTAGGCGTAATATTTTTTTACGATATCAACATTGATCGGTTGTGGAAAGACTTTCCCATCCATCTCTGTAAGGATTAGCGTCCCTCCAGACAGTACCTTTCGGATGACGAATGGCCCCTCGTAATTCGGGCAAAATTTTCCTCTCGCGTCTTCTTGTATCAGTAAAATCTTCTTTAGAACTAAGTCTCCTGGTGCAAATTCTCGAGGTCGAGCCTTCTTGTTATATGCACGTGTTATTTTCCGTTGATAAGTTTGCCCATGACAGATTGTTGAAAGTCGTTTTTCCTCTATTAAATTCAACTGGTCGAATCGAGCTTGGATCCATTTTGCCTCATTGAATTCAACTTCTTTTAAGATCCGAAGGGAAGGAATCTCAACTTCAATGGGCAAAACTGCTTCTATTCCGTAGACCAGTGAATAAGGCATTACCCCAGTCGAGGTTTGAATAGACGTTCGATAAGCATGTAGAGCGAAAGGTAACATCTCGTGTCAATCTTTGTAAGTAAATGTCATTTTCTCCATGATCTTCTTGATATTTTTATAGGCGACTTTAACTGCTCCATTCATCTTTGGTCTATAAATGACTGAGTTGTGATGGGTGATCTGAAAATCCTTGCACATCTTAGACATGTCTTTGTTCTTAAGATTTTTGGCGTTATCGGTTACTATCCCGCTTGGGAGGCCGTACCAACATATGATGTTGTTCTTCACAAACTTCAAGACATTTCCCCTTGTAACATTGGCGTAAGATGCTGCTTCTACCCATTTTGTAAAGTAGTCGATGGCGATCAAGATGAAACGATGCCCATTGGAAACTTGAGGACTGATCTGCCCGATGACGTCCATGCCCCAGAGTGAGAAGGGCCAGGGAGAAGTCATATTGTGCAATTCTGAAGGTGGCGCATTGATCTTGTTGGCGTAGATTTGACACAAATAACACTTTCGAACATGTTGGTACCCGTCGCTCTCCATAGTCATCCAGTAGTAACCCATTCTCATTATTTTCTTTGCAAGCATATGTCCATTCATGTGAGGTTTACAGATTCCGCCGTACACAGTCTCAATTAAGCATTGAGCCTCTACTTCTGTTACACACCTGAGGAGGACCTCGTGGTGAGACTTTTTGTATAAGACTCCACTACTCAAGAAGAACTGTCCTGCCAATCTCTGAATAGTCTTTCACTCGGTTGCTGTGACATCAGGTGGGAAAGTTCGATGTCTGCATACCAGGGTTTTTCCTCAGACTCTTTAATCTTCATTGGTAGACAATATGCTGATTCACCTTGAATACCAATCTCAAGGGGGTCGACTATGGTATCTTCGGAGATGTTGATCATTGAGGCTAGAGTAGTCAATGCGTCTGCAAACTGGTTCCTAGCCCTCGGCATATAAGTAAATGAGATTCGAGCGAAGTTTGAGCTTAGATCCTCGAGATACTCATGATACGGAATCAGTCTCTGCTCTCGGGTCTTCCATTCTTCCGTTGTTTGGTAGACTACTAGACTTGAGTCTCCAAATACATCTAGTTCATCCACTTCGAGGTCGACTGCTGCTTTCAACCCCACAATGCATACTTCGTACTCGACTTTGTTATTGGAACATTGAAACCTTAATCTGACTGCAATGGGGATATGCGTTCCTTCTGGCTTAACCAGGACTGTCCCAATTCCGTTTTCCTTTTGATTTACTGGTCTATCGAAATACATTTTCCAACTAGATTCTTCATTGTCGCTCTTGGCTTCAGCAAACAAAATGACTTCATCAGGAAAATTTGTTTTTAGTGGCTCATAGTCGGGTAGAGGGTGTTTCGCTAAGTGGTCAGCAATAACTTTTCCTTTAATGGCTTTCTGAGTGACATAGGTGATGTCGAACTCAGATAATAATAATTACCATTTTATGGTGCGTCCCGTTAGTGCTGGTTTCTCGAAGAGATACTTTAAAAGATCCATTCGAGCAATGAGTATAGTCAAATAGCTAAGCAAGTAGTGTCGTAGTCGTTGTGATGCCCAGACGAGGGCACAACACGTCTTTTCCAGGGTTGAATAGTTCACTTCGTAACTTGTGAACTTCTTGCTAAAGTAATAGATGGCTCACTCTTTTTGACCTATTTCATCATGTTGCCCTAGTACACAGCCCATGGAATTTTCTTGAACGGAAAGATACATCAGTAGAGGTCGACCTGGTGTAGGTGGAACTAAGACTGGTGGATTAAGTAGGTATCTCATAATCTTGTCAAAGGCTTCCTGACAGTCTTCATTCCATTCTTTTGGCTCATTCTTCTTCAGTAGTTTGAATGCTAACTCACAGATCGGAGTTAGTTATATGATGAACCGACTAATGTACTGAATTCTCCTTAGGAATCCCCTGATCTCTTTATCTGATTTGGGTGGCTCCATATTTATGATGTATTTCGTTTTAGTTGGATCGATTTCGATGTCTCTTCTACTAACAATGAACCCCAATAACTTTCTTGATGTGGCCCCAAATACACAATTTGTCGGATTAAGTATTAAACTGTACTTCTTTAATCGATCGAATAGTTTTTTCAAGTTTACCAGATGATCCTCAATGAGATTGGATTTAGCTATCATGTAGTCTACGTATACTTCTATCTCCTTGTGGATCATGTTATGAAATAAGGCCGTCATGGCTCGTTGGTAAGTTGCCCTACTATTCTTGAGACCAAATGGCATAACCTTATAGTGAAAGGTGCCCCAAGATGTGATGATCGCAGTCTTCTCTTGGTCCTCTTGTGTCATTTTTATCTGATTATAACCTAAGAAGCCATCCATGAAGGAGAATATACCGTGTCCAGCTGTATTATCAACTAGAGTGTCGATGTGTGGTAATGGAAAGTCATCTTTAGGACTGGCTCTATTTAAATCACGATAGTCCACATACATGCGTACTTTCTCATCCTTCTTTGGTACAGGGGCGACATTTGCGAGCCACTCAAGGTAGGTGGATACTGCGAGAAATCCTGCTTGGAACTGCTTCATTACTTCGTCTTTGACTTTGAGTGTCCACTCTGGTTTCAATCTTCGTAATTTTTGTTTAACTGGCTTATTTCCTGATTTGATAGGTAATTTGTGGATGACTAGATCTGTGTGAAACCCGGGCATGTCTTGATAGGACCATGCGAAGACATCTTGGTACTGTTGTAAGAACTTTGTCATCTCCTCTTTCTGCTCAATCATTAATAGGGCTCTGATTTTAACAATCCGTTGGTCATCTTCAGTGCCTAAGTTCACTGAGTTTGTATCCTCTATATTTGACTGAACACCCTTCTCGTGACATTCTATGAGTTCTTTGATTTCTTTTGGAGGATATTCAACCTTTTCCTTTAACTCTTCTTCAATCCCCATGAGATCAAAGTCGAGCTTGAGGTCAAAGTCGTATTCATCTCTTTCATACTCTGTTCTATCACCAGCTTCATTCAACTAAGAAAATTCTTTGAAAACCTTAGGTATTTTGAAGATTTTTGATTTGTTTGAATTTTGAAAAATATTTGATGTTTTTAAATTTTGAAAGATTTTCGATTTTTTTGAATTTTGAAATATTTTTGATTTTTTTGGATTTTTAAAGATTTTTGATTTTTTTGGATTTTGTGGATTGTCTGTGTTCCTGAAACAAGATAGAGAAAAATCATGCAAATTCATTAGCAACTGAGGTGAGCCCCCAAAACATTTCTGCTTCAAGGACGAGGGTTCATTATGGTCCTCAGGTATATGACATTCTACTAGTGGCATTTTTTTTGGAGGCCGTAGGGATTCTAGACCCCATGGCTGCCTCGTAAGTTATTGGATATTCTTCCCAAGTCTTGAAAACTTGCCCTTCTTCTGTAGGACAGATAAGTCGGGAGAATGGCTCCCTTGACGGTTTAGATATGACTATCACTTCTGGATGACTGTTGTCAAGTCTGGGTCTTTGTAGGGTGGGTGGAATTTTGACAGATCCCAATCAATTTGAAAGGGGAACAATGATTTTTTTTCTTTGCATATTGCGACTTCCGCTTTAGCGGGCTCTCTTTCTTCTTTTTGACGTCCTTCGGAATCCCCTCCGAATAAGATGTCCATGCCATCTGTAAAGGAATGTGGGGACTCAACGAATGAGTCTTCTTGCCATTAAACAGGTTCGATACTTAAAACGCTTGGTTCTCCTGTGTGGTTTGTTGACAATGAATCTGACAGATCATCTGGCCTTTTTTGTGATTGTGGGAAGCTGATGCTGATGTGCGGTACATTGCCCAAGTTCCATACGTTATGCTCACGATTCTATCTTCGTGCAAGTCGAAGTTCCCTCTTCTTATCATTCATGTCAGAGATGTCATTCTTCGTAGGCCTGAACCCGAGATCGAAGTAGGGAGTATGTTTTTGGGTATTGATCAGAGTGGTCCTGCCTTTTCCTTTAGGCTCTAACACTTGTTTTAGACGATATCCCGCCTTCTTTATCACTCGTCCGATCATCAGATTTGTTTTTGACAACTCTGCCCTTGTCTTCTTTTTCTCCCTCTGAATATGTGAACTGAAATGAGTGATACCCCTCGTTTTCCTCGGTCATTTCTATGTTAATATATAGTACATCCGGTGATAGATCGACTGGTATGAGATTTTCTATGAGAACCGATATCACCCTCTGTCTCATGATGAATTTGACTCGCTGGTACAAGGAAGAAAGAACTGCCCTTGCGATATGGATCCAAGGTCTTTCTAGAAGGAAATTGAATGCTGAGGGTATGTCCAGAACTTCAAATGTCACTTCAAACGTGCATGATCCAATGCTGACTGGGAGATCTAGTTCTCCTAACGACTCAGTTTTCCTGCTATCAAAGGTCCTTACGGTCCTTCTAGTTGGCTTAAGGTGAGACAAATCTACGTTTAACTTGTGCAGAGTTTGTAGAGGACAGACATTAAGAGCCAAACCGTTGTCGATCAATACCCTCGCTATCATCATGCCTTTGCACATTACCATGATGTACAATGGTTCAATGTGACCACACCCTCCATTGATGAATTCTTTGTCTATGAAAGTAATAGGATTGGGGGTTATACTCTGTCCAACTGTCTTCTCCAATTCTTCCGGTGAGGTGGTCTCAGGCACATGTGCACCACTAAGAACCTTAAGTAGTGCTTCCCGATGTTGCTCTGAATTTAGTAGAAGGTCGAAGATGCTAATCTGAGCTGGCATCTTGTTCAATTGCTCCACTATATTGTACTCACTTTTTCTAATGAGTTTAAGGAGGTCGACCGTTTTCTTGTGAGGAGAGAATGAAGGGGTTTTTATAGAGGTTGGAGAGGTATTTTAAGAGTATAATAAGGTGAGGAATTAGAATAAGGGATAATGGCATAGGTTTGAGAAAAGAGGGGTATGAAATTTGAGATTGAAATAAGGATAATTTTGTAATGAGGAAAATGGGTTGTGTTTTAACCCAAAAGGTTTGGATCTTACCCAAATCCATTTGGGTAGAGTGTTTGGTGGGGTGAGATGAGTGATGGTTGATTGGAGGAATGGGGGTGTAAGGGAGTTGTTTGGAGAATGAGTGTTAAGATGGTTGAAGAGGGAAGGTGTAGGATTTGGGGGGATGGGTAGTGTAAGAGGTTGATTGGTTAGATTTTGGAAGAATTGAAGGGATGATGACATGTGGCAAATGGAGAGATGAAGAGATTGGTTGATTGATGATGGTGGTTGGTTGATCAGAGAGAAGAGTATGGGGGTGATGGTGGGAGGTATGGGTTGAGGTGATTTTGTGGGAGTGTTTTAAGGAAAAGTAATGGTTGAGGTGTGGGAGATATGGGTTGTGATGTGGGTGGTTGATGGTGTTAGAGGATGGAGAATAGGTTCGGGTATGTAGGGTATGGGTTGAGTTGATTTTTGGAGAGAAGTAATATGGTTGATTGATTAGATGAGGGAGGTGAAAGGGGATGATGGCATGTGTCATCTTTTGGGTTTGAATTCGTGATTGGTTTGATGTGATGATGATGGGTTGGATTGGGTTTGGGTAGTGAATGGGGCTTTGGGCTTTAGTAGTGGATTGGGTAGGGTTTTAGGTTGTTGGTTGGGCTTAGGTGGGTAATTGGTTAGGGGATTGAATAATAACGGTAGTGGACTTGGGTTTAAGAGGAATGGTTGGGCTTGGGTAGCATAGTATTGGGTTGAGTTGATGTGGATTGGAGTAGGAACCCAATGGGCTTAGGTGATGGATTTGGATTGGGTTGGGAAGTGAAGAATGAAGATGGGTTTGGGGCTTATATCGGGTTGGTTTTAAGGATGAGGTGCTTGGGTCCATGGTCCACGTGAGTGGCATTGGACATTTATTAATGGAAGATGCATCGAGTTTTTTGTACGTTTGGGCTTTATAGCCCTCTCCAATTTTTTGATTTTTTAGGGCATTTTGCGTCGAGGGCCCGCTCAAATTCGAGTGTCTACAGCTGCCCCTCTTTGCAGGAATTACGTGCAAAGAAATGTGAAGAATAGACGAAACCATGATTGGTGCGAGTCCGAGGATTTTGCTCAGACAAGTTTTCAAAAACACCGATTTGATTTGATGGTTGAGAGATGGCTACCCAAGCACGAGGTCTGACAGGGTGCCGGTTGATTTCCTCGATCTCGTGGCGCAGAGCTCATGTGAGGTCTTGGATTTGTGATGATTTGAGAAAAACTTTGACTTAGGTATTTTCAAACGAGTCTTTAAGCAATTGATTTTGGCTTTTGTAAGAATACCATTTTAATTTTTTTGAATTTTTTTTTTTGATTTATTTATTTATTTTTATTTATTTTTATTTTTTTGTGGTGGTCCGTTCTTGAAGCACAGACTGATTAAACCTTATCCAGTCCGTGTTTCAAGTACGGACTTTGTTTTAAAATTTTGGGTCCGTTCATGAAGCACGGACTTCGCGAAGTCGACTCAGTCCGTGCTTCATGCACGGACTAGAACGTTTTTAAAATCGAAAAGTCACGCCAAGACGTTTCACTTGGCTATTTCGCTCCGTTTTCTTCTCTGCTTTTTCATCTTCTATCCTTCTTGCTGTTCTCTTACGATTTTGGGTGGTTGAGGAAACTCGTTGGGTGCGTGGAGACTATTTTGCTTGTGATATTTCTTTGGGGTTTCCTTCTTGGATCAAGGTTGGTCCTTCTTCCTCTCTTTTTAATTATCTTATTTTGATTTGTAGTACTAGAGTTTCTTTCCAACATTTTAGAATCTCATTGTTTCCCTTTTCTTTGTTGTGCAGATATTTTCAGTCACCTTTCCGGACCTTCCTCAGTCGGTCCAGGAGCGCCAAGAGGTGTGGACAGCCTTCGATCGAGACATGCGACGGGAGATCTATCCCTACTTCGTTGGTCGTCTCCTCTATGTGTATTACTTTGGGGAGCGACTATTCTTTCAGCATGATCGATCTCTCAGTATCCCAGAAACTCCGGTGACGCCTTCTTCTATGGATCTGTTGACTGAGGTGTAGTTGGCCCAGGTCGGTGGGGTACCAGCGCGAGGGCTTCTAGTGGAGGGTGATTATATCTGTTGGTTTAGGACCGCCTCCATTGGTTGCCTGATGCCTGCTATGCCCATGCATGCTGGGATTACTGAGATTGGTGGAGTCTTCATCCGGGAGCATGATGACACTATAAGTTCTGACATTTCTTTTCCTTTCGTCTTTTGATTCTCCATATCTGTTCAAGTCTAATTTTCTACTTTCTTCTCAGATTGATGATCTGCGTCGACTTCGGGAGGGGTACAGTGTGATCGAGGCCCAGGCGGCCCGTTGTGCTAAGATGGAGGCTCGGTGGAGAGCGGCTCAGGCAGAAGTGGCAGCTCAGGCCGAGCGTATTCATGAGCTAGAGATGAGGCTGGCTATGAGAGAGTCTCGTTCCCAGGTTGAGATGATACGTTTTTCTTTTCCTTTATCTCTTTCAATTCAATATTTTTATTACTGTAGTCTGATTGCTTTGTTTTCTTGTGATGTTTCAGGTCTATCATCGACACCATGATGGGGCCAGCACATCTGCTCATCCACCTCCTCCCTCTCAGGTACCTTTAATTTCAGTTATCTTCTTTCATTAGCCTGCTTGCATATTTTCCTGTCATTTGAGTGCATCTGTTTATCTTTTCAAGCTTCGGACGGCGCTGGACCTTCTACCCGACCCCCAGCTTTTACTGTAGACTTTTCAGAGACTTCTGATATGGGCTTAGGGATGCATGACCTGCCTGCCTCTTCGGGTACCGGCTCTGTCTTCTCTGGTTTGAGGGACGTAGATCTATCTGGTGTTGATTCTGCTGCCGGAGATGCTCCTGGACCAAATGATGATAGATCTTAGGATGCATTTATGAACATTTGAAACACATGTATATATATATTTTTTTGTATTTTGTGCTCATTGTATAACTCTTTTTGATTATATATATACTAGTGTTTACTTCAATTTGGATTTGTTGGGAGGGAATCTCTTGTGACCTAATCAGACTTTTATAGTGTTTGAGCATGCGAGTCCTTAGGACTCTCAATTGGCTTGTCCCTAGGTTTAGGTCCTTTCAAAATCTCGAGATACGTGCGATTAGATTTTGTTGAGCCTCTATAGGCCTCGTGAGAGTGCAAGGGAACCACGCAAGGTTTTCACAGTATTTTTGGCCTCTCAAAGGTCTACGTGCGCGTTTCGAGGTATTTGGGCCCATGATGGTCCTCCTGGTATGACCAGGATTTTTGAGACCCCGAAGGAGTGTGACTGTAATCTTTATTTGAGCAACCAAGGCTTGGAAGTGGTAACATCGAATTACTCATGGTTTGTGGTGCATCAGTTTAACAATCTCGAATGTACTGGTCCGTGTATGAAGCACGGACTGCACTAATTTTGAACGGTCCGTGCTTCATGTACGGACTGTTTGAAATTTTTTCCGATCCGTACATGAAGCACGGACTCAAATAGAATTGCTCAGTCCGTACTCCATGTATGGACCAGAACCTTCTATTTTGCTTTTTAACACTCAGAACCTTATTTGGTCATTCTCTTTCACGAGTTTAGAAATTTCACCCCCACTAGGGCATCAATGGAGCCCACTCATGCTTTGGAGGGTTCCACCAACTTTGATCTTGCGGTTGGAAGCTCATCTCCCCGCTCTTGAAGGTAACTTCAACCTTCCCGATCTCAAAAGGTACGTCGTTATAGACCCATTTTTACATCAATGGCCTAATTCTATGACCCATGAGGAGAAAATTAGGTGGGATTCCAACAAGCTTGGGTTCTCTCTCTCTTTGTTGAAGGTCACTATCATGTGGGACTTGATAGAGGCTCTTATGGGATTTTGGGTCCCGGAACTCAATTTGTTTCATTTTGGAGACAAAGAAATGACTCCTACAATTGAAGAGTTTGAACGCATACTTGGACTTTGCCAATCAACACGGATGGTCGTACCACCCTTGCGTGAAAGTTATAGGAAAGAAGCATCGGGATTCTTTGGGGTCACAAAGCAACAACTAGAACGGATTGATGGAAACTCAAACCTTCTCAAGGTTTCTAAAGAATTTTTGCTTCGATGGCTTGGGGACACGAATTCCCAATCTCGTTTTGACATTTTGACCTTGGTGGTAGTGAACCAACTCTTGTTCCCTCGGAACGATGAGTATGTGAATCTAGCTTTGATAAGCGTACTCGACCAAGTTCGACAAGGTTTTAGATTGGCTCCTATGCTTCTAGGGAAAACCTATTTGTCTCTCACGACTTGTTCGAGCGGGAGAGAGCGAGTGTATCATGGGTGTGCTCCATTGTTGCAGGTAATGTCTTTTTTTTTTTTTTTTTTCAAATTTGTAAACATCACGATTGAAGCCTTTAAATTTTGAAGCGTTGTGATTAGAGTTGACTTCCCTTTTTGTGCAGCTTTGGTTCTTCGATCATTTGGCTTTGACTACACCCATTAGTCGTCCTTTCAACGTCCACGCTGATTTAGTGGTTTTGATGAACAAAAGAAAACTTCATGTCCATTCTGGTGGCAAGTTGGGTTGGTTTAAAGGCTTGCAAGGCATACCGGATGAAGAAATACGTTGGTTAGGCACCTTCTAGCCTTCGACTCCACTAGTCCTTTCCTTTTCCCAGAGTTGTTTTGCCATACTGATAGGATTTACTGGGGTTACTCACTACATCCCTCTACGTGTGTTGCGGCAATTTGGTGAAGAACAAGGCATAGTGATTCATGGAGACTTTAGGGAGTTGGTGGGGCCTTTTTCTCCTTCTTCACCCTCATGGCGATTGCGTGATTTACTAAAGAGGGCTTGGAAGAACGTGCTGACTCTTGACCGCCCTGTGTTCCCCGACTATTCTTTCCTGAATTATCAGCTTTGGATACAACAACAGATCGCTGAGAGAACTTGTGCCACGCCTTCAGTTCCAGGGACGTCTTCTGGTTCTCGTTCTTTTGACCACCGTGATCGACTGGTGGAGATGAAGATGTCTCATAAGTGAATTGAGAAGATTTGGTTGCAATCTGATACTGATTTGAAGAACCAAATAGCTCGACTCAAGTCTTTGAGGAATGAAGAGTCTTCGATTCTGAGAGTAGAGATTGATGACCTTCGGGAAAGGCTTGCCCAGGGTCCCTGTTTTGATGCCTTTGCATCCTACCTGGTGAGCCGTGATGCTTTAGATGCTGAGGTGGTAATGATGGGGCAAGCTACCCGCATTCGTGCCTTGGAAGAGAGACTTGATTCCTTCTTCATTTCTCGTCGAGATGTGTGATTGGCATCATTTTTTTGTATTTTCTTTTCGTTTACAAAACGTAATGTGAAACTTATTGAAATGAAAGGAAAATAGGTTTTTTTACTTACTTGGCCTCAGGTGTATCTATTGCTTTGAAAACATGATGTTTGAATAAGTCCTAGACTTTTCATCATTGGTCAAAATAGTAGTTTTGAAAATATTTGAATTTTTTGGTGATTTGTCTTTGTCGAATAGATATTGTAGATCCAAAATATGAAGATTTTCGAAAAACCTTCGTTATCTCGATGATATTTGTGCTTTTGCCAACTATTGAGGATATAGATGTCAATAGTTCTTAGGCTCCTTGTAGAGTCATCCCCAGTGTCCCAATATTGGGTGAATATCCATTGAGCAGGGGATTTGAGATTTTGGAAAATTTTCACCGTTCACAGTTTGTACTCATGCTGGCCAAGAGTTCTTCATTTTGTTTTTTTTTATTTTTTTTGTATTTTTTTTTTGTTTTTCCTTATTGCCCCTGGTGCCAGTTACGGTTTTCACTAGACCCGATTTTCACATTTTTGCGTATCGATGCCTTTTTGGATTTTCATCGTGCCGATGGCTTTGATCTTACCATAGTCTGATTTTTTTACTCATAGCGCCCTTTCAGGTTTTCACTATGTCCTTTTAGACTATGCTTGTATTTTTTGAATTTTTTTGTTACAACTCTTGTTTAGAGCTTCTGTGTCTTTGTGGCTTGGTGACTCAAGTTGAGTTGCGAGATCAGCGACTCTACTCTTGTAGTGGCACTCTTTCTTGAGTAACAGATCTAGATTCCCTTCTCGAGTTTGCTGACGACTATTCGTGGCTCAGCAACTCAAGTTGAACTGCGAGATTACCTACTTTACACTTCAAGTACTCTTTTTTTTTAATATCCGATCTGGATTCCCCTCTCGAGTCTTCCAACAATTAATAAGACTTGAGGACCAGATCAAGTTACCAGATCATTAGTGCTGCCACCATCATTATGATGCCTCAGAACATTCCCTGATCTGAAAGGACTTTTGATAGGACGAAGGGTTGGCTAAGGCTGTGTGTAGTGGAAAGATACAAAAAAAGTTAAGGTCTAAACTTATCTGAAGTGGGCTAGACATGGGGTTCGCCTATTTTTGTTTCGAAAAGGTGATCTATGTCTCCTCCCAGCATCTCTCGAACTTGTTTAGGCTGGAGATTTGTGTCGAGCTCAGATCAAGTGTCCGAGTTTTTTGAATTTTTGAATTTTTTTTTTGGTATTTTAGTCGTTCACAGTTTATCCTCATGCGGGCCAAGAGTATTTTGATGCTTTGACATTTTGATTTTCTTTTTTTTTTTTTTTTTTTTTTTTTTTTTTTTTTGTAAAGGTGACTTGCCCTAGTTTTAGGTTAAGAAATGAATATGATGGCTCAAAAGGGTTGACTAGGGTGTGATAGTTTGTTTGGGATAGCAAGGATGGCCTTTCGTCATCTCAGGGTCAAATCTTAAGCGTAATATTTCTTAACAGTGTCAGTATTGATCGGTTGTGGGAAGACTTGTCCGTCCATCTCTGTAAGGATCAAAGCTCCTCCCGTCATCACCTTCTACACAATGAATGGTCCCTCGTAGTTTGGTTTGAATTTTCCCCTTGCATCTTCTTGTATCGGTAAAATCTTTTTCAAAACAAGGTCTCCTGGTGAGAAATTTCGGGGTTTGACTTTCTTGTTGTAGGCTCGAGCTATTCATTTCTGATAGATCTGTCCGTGGCAAATAGCAGCAAGGCGCTTCTCTTCTATCAGATTTAGTTGATCAAATCGAGCTTGAACCCATTCTGTTTCATCCAACTCTGCTTCTTTTAAGATTCAGAGGGAGGGAATCTCAACCTCAACGGGTAAGACTGCTTCCATTTCATACACCAATGAGTACGGAGTTGCCCCAGTTGAGGTTCGAAATGAAGTCCGATAAGCGTGAAGGGCAAAAGGTAACATGTCGTGCTAATCCTTGTAGGTGACTGCCATTTTCTCGATGAATCTTTTTATGTTTTTGTTTGCAGCCTCAACTGCTTCGTTCATTTTGGGCCTATACGGTACAGAGTTGTAATGAGTGATCTGGAAGTCCTCGCACATTTTGATCATATCCTTATTTTTGAAGTTTTTGGCGTTGTCTGTCACTAACCCGTTGGGAAACCCATATCTGCAGATAATGTTGTTTTTAACAAACTTCAGAACATTGCTTTTTGTGACATTGGCATAAGAAGCTGCTTCTACCCATTTTGTAAAGTAATCGATAGCGACTAGAATGAAGCGGTGCCCATTTGAAGCTTTTGGCAAAATCTGTCCAATGACGTCCATGCCCCAGAGTGAGAAGGGCCAAGGAATAGTCATATTGTGCAATTCCGAAGGTGGCGCGTTGATCTTGTTGGCATAGATCTAGTAGAGATGACATTTACGGACGTGTTGGTAACAATCACTTTCCATGGAAGTCCAGTAATATCCCATTCTCATGATCTTCTTAGCAAGCATGTGACCATTCATGTGGGGTCCGCAGACTCCACCATGCATGGTTTCGATTAGTCGTTTTACTTCTAGTTCTGCCACACATCGGAGTAAGACTTCATGATGTGATTTCTTGTACAAAATGCCATTGCTCAGGAAGAATTAGCCTGCTAGCTTCTGGATAGTCCTTCGATCGTTAGACGTTGCGTCTGATGGGAGAGTTCGATTTTCGAGATAGGCTTTGATGTTTGAATACCATGATTTTTCTTCAGATTCTTCAACTTCGACGGGTAGACAGTAAGCTAGCTCATCTTGAAGCCCGATCTCAATAGGATCAATGACTAAGTCCTCTGAGATACTGATCATAGAAGCGAGCGTTGCTAGTGCATCAGCAAATTGATTCTTGGCTCTCGGCATATAAGTGAATGAGATTCTATCGAAGCATGAGCTTAGTTCCTCTAGATACTCATAGTAAGGGATCAATCTTTGCTCTCGAGTCTTCCATTCTCCGGTTGTCTGGTAGGCTACTAGGCTTGAATCTCCGAAAACATCGATCTCATCTACCTCGAGATCTAGTGCTACTTTCAACCCTGCTATGCACGCTTCATATTCAGCCTCGTTGTTAGAACATTGGAACTTCAGTCTGATTGCAATTGGCGCGTACGACCCATCTGGTTTGATCAAGACTACCTCTATTCCATTCCCTTTTTGATTTGCTGCTCTGTCGAAGTACATTTTCCAGCCTGTTTCTTCGTCACCGTCCTCAATCTCAGTGAGTAATATGGCTTCGTTAGGAAAGTTTGTCTTCAATGGCTCATAATCAGGCAGTGGATGCTCAACTAAGTGGTCGGCAATGGCCTGCCCTTTGATGACCTTTTGAGTGACATAGGTGATGTCAAACTCAGATAGTCGTAATTGTCATTTTGCAGTACGACCTGTCAGTGCTAGTTTTGAGAAGAGATACTTGAGAGGGTCCATTCGAGCAATGAGCATAGTCGAGTAGCTGAGGAGGTAATGGCGTAGTCGTTGAGATGCCCAGACCAATGCGCAGCAAGTCTTCTTGAGTGCCGAATACTTTACCTCATAATCAGTGAACTTTTTATTGAGATAGTAAATGACTTGCTCTTTTCTGCCTGACTCATCGTGTTGTCCCAATACACAGCCCATAGACGTTTCTTGCGCTGAGATGTACATCAGTAAGGGTCGTCCTAGCGTAGGGGGAACCAAGACTGGTGGATTGAGCAAATATTTTTTTATCTTATCGAAGGCTTCTTAACAGTCTTCATTCCATGCTTTCGGCATATCTTTTCTGAGTGGCTTAAATACTGGTTCGCAAATAGGCGTGAGTTGCGCAATGAATCTACTGATATACTATATTCTACCCAGAAACGCTCGGACACCCTCTTCTGATACCGGTGCTTTTATTTCAAGAATGTATTTGATCTTTGCTGGATCTATCTCAATACCTCTTTTACTGACGATGAAACCTAGTAATTTGCCTGACATTGCTCCGAATACACACTTTGCTGGATTGAGCCTTAAGCTATATATTTTCTTAGTCTGTCGAACAATTTCTTGAGGTTTACCAGATGATCTTCTTCTATGCCTGATTTAGCGATCATATCATCTATGTAGACTTCCATTTATTTATGGATCATGTCGTGGAATAAAACCGTCATTGCGGGTTGATAGGTTGCCCCTGCGTTTTTAAGTCCAAATGGCATGACTTTGTAATGAAAAGTACCTTAGGGCGTAATGAATGCTGTCTTCTCTTGGTCTTCTTCTGTCATTTTTATCTGATTGTATCCAGAGAAACCATCCATAAATGAGAACATACCATGCCCCGTTGTGCTATCGACTAGAGTGTCGATGTGAGGTAGTGGAAAATCATCCTTAGGACTAACTTTGTTCAGATCCCGATAGTCGACGCACATTCGTACTTTCCCGTCCTTCTTCGGTACCGGAACGACATTGGCTAGTTATTCGGGGTACGTGGAGACTGCGAGAAATCCTACTTGGAACTGTTTAATCACTTCGTCTTTGACTTTGAGTGTCCATTCTGGCTTAAGTCTTCTTATCAATCAAGTTCTGTACCTGATGTTTGAGTTGCCAGCATTGATCTGTAAAGTGCCCCGATGCACCCATATGAAATTCACAGAGCAAATTGGGGTTGTACCCTGGCCCCTTGGCAGCCTCAAGATTTGGCGGACGTTTTACGAGATACTACCCCTAAGCAAGATTAGCAGTAACTTAGATAGTGTCATGGGTAACCTGGTAAACACTCTATTTACTCTGTTGGGTCATGCCTGTTGGTTCTGCCCATATAGTGGTGCCTGCTGGTTTTACCCATATAGTGGTGCCTGCTGTATTTGTGGAGGGACTGTCCGGAAGGGATTATGCGACGTTGGAGCCTAAGCAGCTCGATGTACTAGTGCCCAAGGGGCCTGGGGTGCATGTGGCCTTTGAGCTGGTGCCTGAATAATGATAGGTTGGCTGGGTTGTACATTATTAACTTGGGTTTCCTCTTTCTTCTTTACAAAAGGCACTGATTTCTTCTGTGCAGATGTTCCCGCTGTTGCACTCAAGGTTGTAAAGTGGAATATTAGACCAGTTCGGATCCCGTCTTCGACCTGGTCTGCTACTTGAACTAAATTTGAGAAGGTGCTTGTAGTGTATCCAACCAAATGAGTGTAAAAGGCATGCCCCAGTGTTGAGATAAACGTAGTATTCATTTCTTGTTCAGTCATTGCAGGCCGTACTTGTGAAGCGGACTCCCACCATCTCTGGACATACTCTTTTACTGTTTCTTTGTGTTTCCTCGTCATCTTAGCCGTATCATTGCGATCCAGACCCACATCTGTATTGAATCGATAATTGTGCCAGAACATTTCAGCCAAATCCTGCCAACTCTTGATGAGGGTATGGTCTAATCCTGAGAACCATTTGAGGGCCAGTCCTGTTAGGCTTCTTTGGAATAGTTGTACCAGCAATCTATCATCCTCGCCATATTAGCACATTGAGCCACAATACAATTTGAGGTGCGAGAGAGGACACCCAACACCATTATATTTCTCGAATTCTGGGCATTTAAACTTAGCCGGCAGCTATGTGTTGGGATAGAAGCATAGGTTCCTGATCCTTGTTCCTCCCAGAGTATTTGTGCCCTTCATCTATCGTATTTCCTCTTGGAGAGATTCAATCTATCGGGCCATTTTATCGTCAGTAGCACTCTTAGCTTCGGGAGCCCTAAAGTCACACTCATCATCTAGGATAACCACCGGAGACAGTTGATTCTGTGGTATATAGAGTGGAGGACCATGATATATCGGCACAGTAGGAGGTGGGGTGGTTTGTTGATCTGATCGAGGTAGCTCGGGTAGCTCGGGGTTCGACCTGGATGCCTGGTGCTGGGCGGCTTGTAAAAAGTTGGTACCACTCAAAATGGCCATTAACATTTGTTCCTGTCTCTTCGTTGTTTATATTAACTTTGCTATCATCGCATTGGCTTCGGCCAGTTCATTTGTAGCAGGCTGTGGTTCATCTGAGTTACACATAATTGATGCAGATGATCAGAGAAAGTACGGAGGCTTCTCAGGATGTTTGTATTTTTTTCGTTTGGCCACCTGTGGGTATAGAAGACTAAGTGTTTCTATCTTACTTACAAAAAAGGAAAATACATGATGTTTTATTAGGTTCGGTAATTATTATGGGATGATACTCAAAAAGGGAAATTTAGTTAGGTGAGCTTGAAAACATAGTTTGTCAGCGCGGAGCTGGATTATTTTTGAGATAAAAGAATTACATCAGCACGAAGTTGGCATCGACACGGGGTCGGTAAAATAGTTTGAAAAGAAATTACATCAGCATGGAGCTGGCATCGACACGGAGCCGGTAAGGAGATTACATCAGCACGGAGCTGGCATTGACACGGAGTCGGGAAAGCATTTTGAAAAGAAGTTGCATCAGCACAGAGCTGGCATCGACGCGGAGTCGATAATGTATTTTGAAAAGAAGTTGCGTCAGCACGGAGCTGGCATCGACATAGAGTCGATAAATCATTTTGAAATGAAATTAGATCAGCACGGAGCTGGCATCGACGCGGAGTCGGTAGAATATTTTGAAAAGAAATTACATCAACACGGAGCTGGCATCGACACGGAGTCGGTAAAACATTTTGAAATAGGTAATTTCATCAGCACGGAGCTGGCATTGATACGGAGTCGGAAGGACAGTTTGAAAAGAGATTACATCAGCAAGGAGCTGGCATTGACACGGAGTCGATAAAATAGTTTGAGAGAACATTACATCAGCACGGAGCTGGCATCGACACGGAGTCGATAAAATATTTTGAAAAATATAATTTCATCAGCGCGGAGCTGGCATCAACACGGAGTCGGGAGAGCATTTTGAAAAAGATAATTTCATGAGATAAATATAGTTAGAACAACCCATGTTTTTGGCAGCCCCCAATTCAGTTCTCTAAAATCATCGTCGGCCAGGCAAATCTTCAAGAAAAAGGCGGTGCACAATGACACTCTTAAATCACCTTGTTCCCTGAATAGGCGTAGTCTATCCCCCTCGTATCAACAGGGTAAGATCTTTCTAGGCACCGACTTTGATCAAGAACTGTAATTGGTACTTTTTTTTTAAATCTATTTTTTTTTTTTTGAAAAAGATTGAAATCATTTGAGTTGATTGATCTGTTGTTAGTCTTGTTAGATCAGGAACTTGATTCGAAATTGGATATGTATCTGGACCTTAGACCTAAATGAAACGTATCTAGATTGTAAATCCCGTTGAAACGGATCTGGATATGGGTCGTGGACCTAGTTAGAATGGATATGGATCTGAGTCGTGGACCCAGCTGGAATGGATCTAGGTCGTGGACCCAGTTGGAATGGATCTGGGTCGTGGACCTAGTTAGAATGGATATGGATCTGGGTCGTGGACCCTGTTGAAATGGATCTGGGTCTGGGTCGTGGACCTAGGTATAATGGATATGGATCTGGGTCGTGGACCCAGTTGAAATGGATTTGGGTCTGGGTCATGAACCCAATTGAAGTGGATCTGGGTCATAGACCCAGTTTGAAATGGATCTAGGTTGTGAACCCAGTGTGATTAGATCTGGGTCGTGGACCTAGTTTGAAATGGATCTGGGTTGTGGACCCAGTTTGACATGGATTTGGATCGTGGACCCAGCTTGATTGGATCCGGGTCGTTGACCCAATTGATAAGGATCTGGGTCGTGGACCCAGTTGATTGGATCTGGGTCAGGGACCCAGTTGAAAACGGATCTGGGTCGTTGACCCAGTTGACAAGGATCTAGGTCATGGACCCAATTGAAAATGGATCTAGGTCGTGGACCTAATTTGACATGGATCTGGGTCGGGAACCTAGTTGGAAACGGATCTGGGCCGTGGACCCAGTTTGACATGGATCTGGGTCGGGAATCCAGTTGGAAATGGATCTGGGCCGTGGACCCAGTTTGACATGGATTTGGGTCGGGAACCTAGTTGGAAACGGATCTGGGTCGTGGACCCAGTTGACATGGATCTAGGTCGGGGACCCAGTTTGACATGGATCTAGGTCGTTGACCCACTTTAAAGTGAATACTTAATGAATGATAGGTTTGATTACGATCAAAATCGATAGTGAGCCACGTCGGGCAAAATCCGTTTTGAGCAAGATCGATTATGAGTAGTAAGCCCTGAGTAAAGTGATTCATTTGATCATTTCCAAGCTTTAAAACTCAAAATAAAATAAAAAACTTCGAGAAGAAAAGTTGTCAAGACTGACGTAAGGAACAAAATGAGCAAAATTTTTTTTTTTTTTTTTTTGGGTCTGTTTTTCAAATATGGACCTACCATTTTTTGGCTGGTCCGTGCTTCAAATACAGACCAGAACTTCCATTGTTTTTTTTGCACCGGTCCGTGCTTCAAACACGGACTTTACCATTTTCTTAAGTCCGTGCTTCAAACACGAACCAAAACATCTTTCTTGATTCCATGCTTCAAACACGGACCAGAACCTTAAAAATTTGTTTTTTTTTTTTGCACTGGTCCGTGTTTCAAACACGGACCAGAACATGTTTCTTGAGTCCGTGCTTCAAACACGGACCAGAACCTTTTCTGGCTTTCCAAACTTGCTCTGTTTTTTGTCCTCATCCCCTTTTAACCCAGAATTTCTAGATTTTGAGGCACATAGCCTCTGTTTTTTGGCTTGGGCCACAAAAATGTCACTTTTGTTTTTTGATGATGCACATGATAATAAAAAAAACAGATTTCCCCCTTTTACCTAGGGGGACATATAAACGAGAACAAAATAAAAATCCTAAAATCTATACAACTTGCCTTCGTGGGCTTAAAAAAATTACATCACATATGAACATGGGATGGATACAGAATTGGTTTTGCAAGCCTTAGTGTCCTTTGTCTATTAATTACGCTTCGATGCATGCGGTTTGTAGGTCATTTTTTCGGCTACTCACTCTTCAAACCTCGATGTAAACCGAAGTGTATATGTCTTAGGCTGGTGAATGGGGTGGATGTTCTCCTCCCAGCCACCCAAAATAACGATCTCGGGAGCTTGAAAGTACCGGCATCCGGGGCTAGAAATTTAAAGAGGAGAGGGGGTAGCTTATGCATAGGGCTATGAATCGCATGTGCATGTGCGTGCATTTTTTGAAACGTATCCATCCTTACATCCCTTGTCCAACAAAATAAAACAAATATACAAAGCACGAAATAAGTAAATATTACAAGCATTCCTCAATAAAAAAAATAAAAAAGAGACATGAAAAATGTTAGAAGGTAAGCACAAATACAAAGAGATGAAAACACATTTTTTTTTGTTTTAGAAATAATGACCGAATAGAAAGAGGACCGGACCCACTAGTCTTGCATCCCCAGTAGAGTTGCCAAGTTGTGGACACAGGATTTTCAATATTTTTAAAATATTTCTCCACTTTGGGGTGTTTTGGAGTCAACACCATTCAAATTCTAAAATGGGTGTGAATGGTCACCCGAAGTCGTATCTTTTGAAAAATATGTCATTTTGACATTTTTGATGACTCTCGTTGGATAATGCACGTGGCCCAACCTTTGATTCAAGGTCAGGGGGTCCATTTATAGAGTAGGAAAGGTGTTAGGCACCCTATTCCATCCACGTAATATGGTAACCTCGGATTCGGTCTATTTTTAAAATAAAGGAAAATAAAATTGAAAATGATTTGATGTGTGCCCTCAAGCATGAGGGGCTTTGATGTTGATTTAATCCATTGAGGGCACCCTTATTGAAAAAGGGACCCTTGAAGGACTTAAGTCATCGTGGTGTGTGCAAATGTGTAGAGAAGGGGGAGTAGAAGAGGGGAATTAAGGGGGGTGTTCCTTTTGTCAAACCCACCTTGTCCTTGAGTTGATCTTCAAAGATGTATTCCTTTGAGTTGACTTGGACTTGCTTGAGGTTGTAGAAGATTGAGTTGAGTTGAGAGTGGAGAGTTGATGGTTAAGAGTAGTAAGGCAAGTTGGGGGTTGAGAGTAGTGAGAAGAGAGTTATTTTTTTTAAAGGATTTTTGTCAAATTTTCATTAGTTGTTGTGAGGGGAGAATGAAGGGATTTTTATAGAGGTTGGAGAGGTATTTTAAGGGTATAATAAGGTGAGGAATTAGAATAAGGGATAATGGCATGGGTTTGAGAAAAGAAGGGTATGAAATTTGAGATGGAAGTAAGGATAATTTTGTAATGAGGAAAATGGGTTGTGTTTTAACCCAAAAGGTTTGGATCTTACCTAAATCCATTTGGGTAGAGTGTTTGGTGGGGTGAGATGAGTGATGGTTGATGGGAGGAATGGGGGATGTAAGGGAGTTGTTTGGAGAATGAGTATTGAGATGATAGAAGAGGTAAGGTGTTGGATTTGGGAGGATGGGTAGTGTAAGAGGTTGATTGGTTAGATTTTGAGAGAATTGAAGTGATGATGACATGTGGCAAATGGAGAGATGAAGAGATTGGTTGATTGGTGATGGTGGTTGGTTGATTAGAGAGAAGAGTATGGGGGTGATGGTGGGAGGTATGGGTTGAAGTGATTTTGTGAGAGTGTTTTAAGGAAAAGTGATGGTTGAGGTGTGGGGGATATGGGTTGTGATGTGGGTGGTTGATGGTGTTAGAGGATGGAGAATAGGTTAGGATATGTAGGGTATGAGTTGAGTTGATTTTTGGAGAGAAGTGATATGGTTGGTTCATTAGATGAGGGAGGTGAAAGGGGATGATGGCATGTGTCATCTTTTGGGTTTGAATTGATGATTGGTTTGATGTGATGATGATGGGTTGGATTGGGTTTGGGTAGTGAATGGGGCTTTGGGATGTAGTAGTGGATTGGGTAGGATTTTAGGGTGTTGGTTGGGCTTAGGTAGGTAATTGGTTAGGGGATTGAATAGTAACAGTAGTGGACTTGGGTTTAAGTGGAATGGTTGGGCTTAGGTAGCATAGTATTGGGTTGAGTTGATGTGGATTGGAGTAGGGACCCAATGGGCTTAGGTGATGGATTTGGATTGGGTTGGGAAGTGTAGAATAAAGATGGGTTTAGGGCTTATATCTGGTTGGTTTTAAGGATGAGGTGCTTGGGTTCATGGTCCACGTGAGTGGCATTGGACATTTATTAATGGAAGATGCATCGAGTTTTTTGTAGGTTTGGGCTTTAGAACCCTCTCCAATTTTTCAATTTTTTGGGGCATTTTGCGTCGAGGGCAAGCTCAAATTCGAGTGTCTACAAGTTGTGATGTGGGTGGTTGTTGATGTTAAGAGTGATGGTGTGTTAGGGTGTGTTGAGTATGGGTTTTGATGTTGGTGGTTAGAGAGTGAGGATAGGTTAGGTTAGGGTAGGGTATGGGTTGAGTTGATTTTGGAGAGAAAGTGATGTGTTTGGTTGATTTTTAGAGAATGGTGATGGAGGTAGGTGATTAGATGAGGGAAGTGAAAGGTAGTGATGACATGTGTCATCTTTTGGTATGAGAATTGTGATTGGTTGATGTGGGTAGTAGTTGATGGATTAAGGTTGTGGGTTGGGTAATTGGATATGGATAGAATGATGTTTGTGGGCTTTTAGTGTTGGGCTTTGGTTTATAGATTATTTTAGATTGAGTAAGGCTTGCTTTGGGTTGGATTTTGAGGGTAGATAGGTTTTAGGGTTTAGGTAACATGGGCTTGATTTTGGATTGGTTTTAAGATGGGAAATTAATTTGGAAAAGGGGTTGAAGGTTTGTGGGCCTTAGATAGGTTTAGGGTGTTTGGGGTTTCGGAGGTGGAGCGGTGAAGGGTAGATGAAGGATAGGTATCCCAAGTCTCACTTTTTGGATTTATCTATTTAGGATTTTTATATTTTATTGATTTGATCAAAAGTGCCACGTGTTGGCAAATCGGGCTTCTTGGGCCTGTTTGAAGGATTTCATCGATTTTTTGGATGTAAGCGTGGAACGGTGATGTTGAACACATGTGGGATGGCTCACACCCCTTCTTGTGGGCCCCTTAGACCATTGGGTGGTCTTAGGGACCTCGGTTCAATCCAAAATGTCGTTTTTAGCGTTTTGAGCCTTAGAGGCCCGTTGGCCCCTTTTGTCGAAAATCAGTGTGTTGAGTGGATCAGGGTAGAAGGGAGATAGCCGAATCCTTTCGGTGGACCTACTAACCCATTGAGAAGTGTTAGAGGCTTGTATTTTGGCAAAAATGTCACGTTTCGATGATTCGGGCCATCGAGGCACGTTGGCCAATTCTTTATTGGAGCATTGTTATTTTTGGGCCCTTTCGAGTGAGGGCCCGTTCAAATTGAAGTGTCTACAACATTAATTGACATCTTGTAGGGATTTTTCCCAAGACATGCACAAGTTATGTAAAAATTCCAAGGGTTTGGTATATTGTTCATTTTAATTTCCAAAACATACATTTCAAGTGATTTCATTATTTTTATAATCAATGAATTTAGTGATATATATACGAATTTATAGATATTAAAAATGACGAACTCATAAGTTCGTAGATTATAAAAATTATGGATGCTTGTTTTAGAAGTTAGAATGAATAATGAACTGAACTTGAAATTTTGTCATATTCGATGAATGAAAAAATAGAGATTCATCCCATTTTATAAATAGAGAGAGTTGCTATTGACACCCTAAATTAAATAGAGATTTATAAATTATTTATTACGACCAATTAAATATTAAAACATACCATTCAAACGTGAAAAAGATTTTATTCAAATTATTATCTCAACATTACAACACCCGTTCAAATAATTTCAATAGTTGTTTATGATTATGGTTAGGCTCATATAAAATCTTAACCAAAAACAAAATAATAATAATAATCGAGAAAAGAAATAAGAAAGAACTTCTATTAGCATTCCCAACTTTTATTTATTCTTAATCATTTACTTATTTTCTTTATTTTTAATTGCTGTGTAATAAGTAAATGTTTGGGTGTCAATAGTAGCACTCTAAATATAAGTTGCTATGGAAATAATATCTCACAAGGTACTGTAGCTCTTGATGGAACTCATTTTTCAAACTCATTTTAATCTAAGATGGATTAAAATTTAACAGTTTGAAAATAGACGTAACTCAAGACAATTCATTCAATATTCTAAACCCGTTTGGGGAGAGTAATCTTTAGCCAAGCTGCTGGACAACTAAGTTTAGGTGCTGATTGATTCTGCTTCTTAAAACTGCTGTCAGCTTCTGCTGTTAGAATCTGCTGTCTGAATCTGTTGTCAGAATCTGAAAAACTGAAAAAACTTGTTTGATAGAGCTTTTTAAAACTATTGTGCTGTTGACTAGAATCTGACTGTGGACTGTTTGATACAGCTTCTAAAATCTACTGTAATAGGGTAAAATGACCAGAATGCCCTTAAGGTTGATAATGCAACCAGAATGCATAAAAATTACCATAATACCCTATACATATATAATTACACTAAATATATATAAATATAATAAATTATATAAAAAATTAAAAAAATAATTATTTTAATTTTAAAATGTTTTATAAATCTATAAAAATTATAAAAAAAATTTATAATTCTATAGAAATTTCGGCAGCATCTCCTCTTAAAAATAGACATATAAAATTTTCCTGATAAACAAAATACCTGCATAATACACAATCCAACATAATGTATGCAGAATGCATCAAAAATTACTAAAATACCCCTATAAATATATAATTACACTAAATATACAAATCAATGTGTATCAATACAAGATTCAAAGAACAGATTCAAAGCCTTATCCCAAGGGGTTAGAAGAGTTCATACATCATCTATGCCTTATCCTTTGGGGGTTGGAAGAGCTCATCCTTCTATAACAAAACCAGTCTTATTATAAAAGGATTCAACCAAGTTCTCAGTATGGACTTCCATGACGGATTCAATCCTCTTATGAGTTCTCAAAGGGGTTATATATATATATTTTTTCTGTTTGATTCCTTTGCATGACAAGCTCAACATTGTCAGTACTGGGGAGTCAAACTTGAGGGAACATATTAGAAATACCTCACGATTCAAGATCTGTAATAACAAAACATACATGATATGAAGTGTAAAAGATACTTCAATATTATCCAACAACGTTGGACTCTAGAGAAGACATATATATTATAAGGAAAACCCACTTGTGGTTTGGATCCAATACACAGGAAATTGGTCTAGCTCTACTAGTGCATGAACGATACATACAATAAATGTAAGAAAATCTAAAATTTAAAGAAGGAGAACTTAGAACAACTCACTCAAATTAAACATGTAATCAATCATAATTTTTTTTTTAACATATGGAAGGAGAAAGATATATACTTGAGAATTCTCAATCCATATTAGGATTTTGCTGATTACTAGTAAAGCTTCTTGCTCTTCAATCCAGAAAGTAAGCTTATTTTTGGGTATAACTAGTGGCCATAGTTTGAAAATGATCTCTTAACCCCCTTTAGATTAGTTTTGAAAAATAAAAAATTTATATAACTCTCATCGACATTTAAAATAAGTAAAACCAAGTTATTTTTCCAAATAGATGCAATTTCTAACAAAAATTGCTTGTTTCTAACAGAGTTTGGATAACAGTACTAATGTTTAGAACAAATCAATGTGTATCAATACAAGATTCAAATAACAGAGTTTGGATCCTATTCTAAACATTTTAACAACTATAACAACAATTCTACTTTTTTATTTATCTAATTTTTATTTTATTCCCTTGTCAACTCCCTCTTGTAAGGTTAATGTTCGTTGTGGATGTCAAAACCTCAAAAAAGAGTGGCTATGTAAAGATGTTCAGACAGCATATTGCAACACCGGTTGTGATCCCAAGGAAATCTCAAAAAATCAATATGGAGTTGGTCTACTTCCTTGCAATTCACAATGCGCTAGTAAACTAAAGGTTATAGATTCAGAATTACAGTTGCGTAAAGCTAAAGCTTTAGTTCTTTACTTTTATATTTGAACTTTGAAAGGGACACATCGTCGTAACATGGTCATGTGTTTTTTAAACACATGATTCATATGGTCTATGAATTGCAACTTGTCATAATCTAGGTCCATATGGAGGCCAATTAATAATTGAGTAAACAGTGTCCTCAACAAAACTAGCCCACATGCAGCATATGCTTTTTCTCTATAACTGTGTGAAATCAAGCAACCATAAATGGGAATTTGTTCTCCTAGGTAATCAAAAATTACCCCCAACAATGGATAATGTCATAATCCAAACCAACCTTACAATTATATGTACTAAATCAAGCAAACATAAATTGGAACTTATTCTCCTAGGTAATCTAATTACCTCCAACAATGTACGACGTCTTAATCCCAACCAACTTTTTCATAGATCTAGAAATCATATCCCATTTCGGGGTCTTCTAGGTAGTTAAACTGTAGATCATTTATTAGCTAATGTGTCTTAATTAGTGAAAGGGATGAAGGTATGTTATATTACAAACTCCTTAAGTCTTCTCCAACAACTTAAACTGTGGTTAGTCAGGACCATTCATGTTTTGATAATTAAAATGAACAGTTAGCTGAAATCATAAATAATTCATTTTCAACTCACAAAATGGTAATTCACCAAAAAAAATTAAAGTTCAGCACATAACTCTTTTGTCGACTTTAGGATGATCTAATCAACTCTGCCGAGTTTTTGGAGAAGACTCAGGGAGTTTGTAATATAATATAGCTTCATCCCTTTCACTAATTAAGACACATTAGCTAATAAATGATCTAGTTGGCAGATGAACACTACTTCATATTATTAGTAAAAAAATTAAAAAGTCAATATATTTTAATAATTAAAAATATTATAAAATGAAATCTCTTTACAAGGAGCATTTGCAGCCTCAAGTTTAATTATATTCCAATCCTTGTTGCAGTTGGATTGTATTGGAATAAAAGAATCCATAAATGTTGGATCAGAATATTAGATAAGTTCGATTCCTAATGTAGGATGAGCCACGAATGTATGACAAAGTTACAATAGTCCACATGGCATGATCTCATTGGTTAAAAGATAGTGGTATTAGTCGACATGGCACTTAGTCATTGGATGACAGAAACATAGGCGTAGGCATCATGAGCAGAAAGAATAATAGAAAAGCTTTGAAATTAAAGCTGAAATTTTTTCTAAGGTGAGCTACTACTCTCATTGAATTGGGGAGAAATTTCCAAGGTCATATGTAAGAAAATCCTCCCCAAAGCTGAAATCCCAACGTTGTAAAGGCCCAAGCAATTTCAATATCCCAAATGTTTGGATCCTATTCTAACAAATATTGCTTGTTTCCAACAAAAATTTCTAAAAGGCGTTAATCGATGCAATTTCTAACAAAAAAATTTCTAAGAGGCGTTAATCAACAACAATCATTCACAAATATTTCTAACAAAAATTTATTTTAATAAAAATAAAATAAAAAATTACAACCCTAACAGAATAGTTTCTGTTAATATGCAATTTCGTCAACAAAGAGATAGTGAAATCGATGAGATAGAGAGAAAGAGCTCACAGAGATGAATGGTGTCGATCGACGGTGGGTTTTTCAAGCCGGTGGGTTTCGTTTGACCGAAGCTAGCGTCGTCATCGTCGTCGATGGGTTTCATTTGAACAAAGAAACCGGCGTCGTCGTCGTCGTCAAAGGGTTAGATCGGTGATTCTATGGTCGTCGTCGTCGATGAGATCGGTCGGCTGGTCGTCGTCTTCAATGAGATCAGTCAACTGTGAAATCGAAGGGTGACGTGTGAACGAGGTTAAATCACGGACAGTGATGTAAATGTTAAAAAAGTCGAAGGGCATAATAGTCTTTTCACATCATCGCGTTTTAACGCTATTCCGTGAAGCTCCTCACATCTGCTTTTCAAAACAGCGGTAAATATTACAAAATTGCGTTAAAATTTTCAAAACGCAGCGTTTTAACGCTGTATCAAACACTCAAAAAAAAAATCCCGCGTTTTAACGCAAACGCCGGTAAATTTGTGTTTTGAAGCACAATCAATCGCACCCTTAGAATTGTGAAAACGATGTGGTGTGGTGTGGAGCATCGCTTGATGATTGGGTTAGGTATGTCAAACTTTCCAATTAGAAGCTCGCGTCAAACTCAAATTAATCTTCCAATAACATTTTCCTTAAATTAATAATCTTGAGATGACAATAATTACACCCCTAATTTCCTTTAGGAAGCGACTACTTTGAGACTATGTAGAGACAAGTAGTAATTGCATTGCACCCAAACTATAAAAATAGAGAGATGCTATTGCCACACCAACTTTTTTGCTTATGTCACATTAATTCCTGTGTTAAAATTGCACACAATTAGGGTGGCGTTAGCAAAAGTTAATGTGTAATAGCAGCTCTCAAGAAATATTCTCCTATGCGTTCTATTATTATAATGAAACACTTGAAACTCTTAATAATGGGTGGTTTAAGATCCTGAAAATCATAGAGAAAAACTACTATGGTCTAAATCTAAAACCTCTGTCATCCCACCGTTTTAAGCAGGGGTACAAAAGTAATTCAGCTTCTCAATTAAAACCTAAACATATCCCAAGATACCTCTTTGACTGCAAAATACATTAGTAATTGTGTATTTTACCTGATAATTGACTATTTCTTGGAATCATTTCTTTCACAATTTGTAATTGTGTATATAAAACTATGATCCAACCACCCTTCCAATGTGCCAAAGCACATTCATATTTCATACATTTTATTACTTTTCTCCATGACTGAAGCAAACAGGCACCCATCACTTGCCTCTTCCCTCTATGGCCGCGTTGCAATTATAACTGGTGCCTCACGTGGCATTGGCCGCACCATATCACTTCACCTTGCGTCCCTCGGTGCAAAACTTGTCCTCAATTACACATCTAGTTCTTCCGAAGTTGATCTCCTTGCTTCCCAAATTAATTCATCATCATCCTACTCTCACCCCCACGCAATCCCATTCCGAGCTGATATCTTAGACCCAATTCAGGTCAAATCCCTCTTCGACCAAGCCGAACAAGTTTTTGGATCGGAAATTCACATACTAGTAAATTGTGCCGGGGTCCTAGATTCTAAGTACCCAACAATAGCCAATACAACGGTAGAAAACTGGGATAAGACATTTAATGTCAATACCAAGGGTACGTTCTTATGTTGCCAAGAGGCGAGGCCACTAATCGATTGACACGTGGTGGTGGTGGATGGATCATATCGTTCTCTTCATCTAGGTTGGTGGGTTATATCCAAGATATGGGGCTTACGCAGCTTCAAAGGCGGCTGTAGAGACAATGACAAAGATTCTGGCTAAGGAACTTAAGGGTACAAGAATAACTGCTAATTGTATTGCATCGAGACCTAAAGTGACCATTATGTTCTTAGCTTGTAAAACAGAGGAAATAATGAAGAAATTGGTTGATGCATCCCCGTTAGGCCGACTTGGTGAGACAAAAGATGTTGCCCCACTTGTCGAGCTTGTAGCTAGGCATGAAGGTGAATGGATCAATGCACAAGTAATCCACATGTAGACACCCCATTTTTGCACTCGCCTGATTAATCAACTTGTCAACCCGATTGCAACGGTTCCCAATGATGGATGTTTATTCCAATGCTTTATTTTATTATCAGATATGTTTCAAAAATCCAGATGAGATATCTCGAACTGACAAAACTGTAGACACCACACTACGCTAGGAAAATATGACCCCAGAAACATAGAAATCATCATCTTGCAGACAAAAAAAAGCTTTACAATAAAAATCACTAAAAAATAATCAAATTACCAAAATACCTCTAAACCTCAAATCCCTAAAGCCTACACTACGCATAGGAAAACCCTTTCAAACATATAAAATAACAAATTGAAATCAAATAAATCACTTCGCCAATTTTCGCAAAATTCGACAAAATTACAAAAATGTCCCTCACAAAGTTCGCAACTATTTCGCACAAAAATTTCATAAATGATAAAAATCAATATTCCCATTTAATTCCTTACGAAAAATTATTCCAAAACATCCTGGAACATTGAAAAACAACTTAAAATGCAAAAAATCCTCTCCGAGAGCAAAACGGTAATTTCACAATTTTAATAATTAAAAATTTTAAAATTAATAAATAAAATATTAAATAATGTAAAGTGAAACATTAATTTAAAATTTTGAATCAAAAAATCGATCAATCAAAGTTTCAGGCAAAATTATTGATGGTTGTTAGGATATTTATTCAAGGACCCCTCCATCTAGGGGCCCAAAGAATTAAAGATATAATAAAGGGGGTTCTCCAAAAAATTAAAGTAAATCAAGTAAGACTAAATTCAATCTTAAAGTCAATCAAGTAAAGACTAAAAGTCAACCAAGAAAGACTAAAGTCCAAGTATTAAAGTCAATCTCATAAGACTAAAGTCAAAATTCTAATCTAAACTAATCAAGTCAATCTCATAAGACTAAAGTCAAAACCCTAATCTAAACTAATCAAATCAATCTCATAAGACTAAAGTCAAAACCTTAAAGACTAAGTCAATCTCATAAGATTAAAGTCAAAACCCTAATTAAAATCCTAAAAGAAACTCTAATCAAACCCTAATTCTTCTAAAAAACTTTATAAATAGGAGCCTTCACACCCTATTTTCATATCAAATAAAAAACCCTAAGAGAAGTAGGTCAAAAAGCTTTCCTAGCCTCCCATAAACCTTAATTTTGAAGCCCCAACTCCTTACCTAACACCTATACTTTGATTTTAGCTTGAAAAATACCTCGAAGTCCTTAAAAAAACATGTAGAAATCCATAAATAAATCTAAAGAAAACTCACAGATCCAAGAAGAAGATACCTCAACTTGGAGATCCGAAATCAGATATGACAACAGAACGAAGTGAGGAATATTGTACAAGAAGTTATTCTACCAAATCTGAGGGAACAAGACCGTTGTCTTCAAAAAGGTATATTTTTTTATTTTTTTTATTTAGGTCTTTTAGCAATGTAGTTTATTTGAGAATTAGTAGAGACCGGCGTTTGTCGGGCGGGGTTGGTGCCTAACACCTTCCAACCCCGTAATTTGATCCTCGAATTCAGTTATTTTTAGTAGATTAGTTGTTTTTATCTGTTTACAGTCGATATTCGGTTCCTAGACCGTAATAACTAGGTAGCGACTCCCAAACCTCGAAGGTCAAAAGCGGATCCGCGCACCCCGCGAATCTAGGGCGCTTTCAGTGGCGACTCCATTGGGGACTTTGAGGATCAAAATTGAAAAATCCCAAGTATGTGAACATTGCCAGGATGACCTAATTTTTTTATTTATTTTTTTTAGTTCGGTTTATTTTATTTGTTTATTTATTTATTTATTTTTTATGGCTCAATCATCGATTAGTTATTTGGACTTTGAGTATTTTGTTTTGGCATACTTGTTTTTATGGTTCAATCGAGAGTCACTTAGGGTGACTATAAGTAATGCTAAATTTCAAAGGAATGATCTAATTGAGGATGGAACAACGATTATCGGACCATAGAAATTTTTTATTTTTTTATTTTTTTTTACTTTGTTTTATTTTTTATTATTTGTCTTTTAGGAGTATGCTTGATCTGTTACTTGAATTTTTTTTCCTTTGTTAAAAAAAAAATTGTTTGTTTATTATATTTTTTATCAGTTTTTTTTATGGACGAGTGGTGCTGTCCATTGATAGCAAGCAAAAGAATTTATTTAAAAAAAACAAAAAAAAAAGGAATCTTTTACTTTTTTCCAAGTTTTTCTTCTATGTTAGGTGTGTCGATCCATTTTTTGGATAACGAGATTGTTTTTACCATGTATGGACCTGTAAAAAATAACGAGATTATTTTTCTTTAAAAAAAAATATTTTTTTTTTCTGTAAGCATGTGACAGCAAGCAAAGGAATTTAAAAAGAAAGAAAAATAATAAAAAAAATCGAAAAAAACAATAAAAAAATAAAAACAGCACATTGTGCTGGTGTGCTGTTAGCAAAACATATTTTTTTCTTTATTTTATCTCCTTCTCCACTTGTATAGAGAAAGGGGCAGCAACGTGCCTTTCTCTCTCTCTCTCTCTCTCCAACCCCTCTCTCTCTCTGTCTCTCAATTTGGGTTCAAAATCTGTAAATGTTCTGGGCAAGTGGGATCCTTATCTCTTGGTTCTTCGAATCTGGAACAAATTTACATAATCATCCATGATTTCGGACTCAAATCAAGTGTTTGTTTTATTCGATCTATAAACGATTTGAGGTTTCTTTCAACTTATACTCAGATTTTGTTTGTGAGGATTTCTTTATTGGATTCGATTTCATCAATGAAAGGACTTTTGATTGATCTGATTAGGGGTACAGAGTACGTGAATAAAAAAACTTACATTCAAATTGGAGCTTGAACAGATGGTCACATTAAAATTTCACTCTTTAATACGTCATTGTTGAATTGAACTAAAGCACTCACGCAGAAAGTTGATCTTTCTCGAATCCACTTCCAAGAATTAAGATTATAAAGAAAAGATTAAAAAAAAAAAACTAGTGTTGTGGTATTCATAGTTTGAATTGTTGACAGAAAAAGAAAAAAAGAAAAAACGGATGTGTGAGTTGAGGTGCTGGCAGCAACATATAAATGAAAAAATGAAAAAAAGTTGAGTTGTTAGTGTTGGTAGCATGTTGCTGGCAGCAACATATAAATGAAAAAATGAAAAAAAGTTGAGCTGTTAGTGTTGGTAGCATGTTGTGGCAACAACATGATAATGAAAAAAATGAGTTTAGCGTTTTGTGTGCTACAAGTTGCATAAAAAAAACTGATTGTCTTTTGAATGGCAGCAACATGAAATATTTTTTTTTAAATGGGTTAGTTTTACTAACTTAGTATGATTCATTTCTTACTAAGAGTCATTGATTTCACCACGTGGCGCTTCAAAAAGATGATCTAACGTTGCATGCTTGTGGCAGATGAAATTCTGAAAAATTTTAAAGGAAAGTTTTCAAAAAAAGAAACAAAAAAAAAAGAGAAAAATTTTAATTTCGAACTTTGATTTTTAAATTTGAAATTTCAATGTCACCCATTTTCAAAACTTTAGATCCAAAAATATGGTGAATTTTATTTTCAGATCCAAATCTGTTCTAATCAAAATTGTAAATGCCATGGAATTAGATTATCAATGAGGGAGCCACGTGGCCTAATGACCCTTAGTGATTTTGAATCTTAATGTGTTAGTCGAGATAACCTAAGTTCCAAAATTAAAAAATTAAAAAAAAAAAAAAAAAGTTGTTGGTTGTTCTTATTCCTTTGTTTGATTGGTGATTGATATTATTTGGTGTTATCCTGATTGATTGATCATCTTGATCCCTTTTTACATTACCTATTGTTTACCCATCTAATATGTTATGATCTCTACTAATATATTTTGGATATGCTTGTTTTAATTTTGATCTCGATGCTATGAATTGTGTACTTTGATTAATATTAATGTGAGATCCATATTGTGATAGTATGATCAGGCCCATGGGCCCCTTTGTTTGAAAAGGCCCCAGGTACACCCCACCCCGTTTTGTACACACCACATGCACGTTTACTGTTTTGCACGCTTACACGTCCCATATAGCCAACATGGCACTAATGTGTGGTCCGATCTCTTCAGATATGCGACGTCATTCATGAAAATCACAACTCCAGTCACGTACCTTAGGGTATATCAAACTGGGACATCAGTACCGTCTGATCAGGTGACTCTGAAAGGTATATCGATGCACCCAAACTGGAGCGACCTGAGCCTGTGACCTATTGTGAGTGTCCTGATTGCCAAAGTAGTACTAGTAAGTGGTCGGTCCCCTCGTGAGAGGCCAAACCATTTATGAAAGCTACAACTCTTGACTCATACCCGTACGTATATAAAATAATCTAAGTACATCAATTGCACTTCTTGGTCAAAACCAATGCCTAAGCGAGATCCTACCCCACTATACCCTATTGTACGGGGAGATAGACTACGTCTGTCCTAAACGAGAGGTATTTAAATGGGCCCTTTCTCAGCATCGTGCGCCACCTTTCAACTGGGGATCAAACTAGTTATTCTTGGCTTCAGAGAAGTGAGTTGAAGTTTTAGATTATCACCTATACGGTATATCAAACCAAGTAATCACGTACCGTCTGATTGAGTACGCTTGAGAGGTATATAGGTGCACTTAGGCAAGGGTGGCAAAATAAATTTCATTGCACGTAGTAAAGCTAGATTCTAGAAGCCTTCCTATATAAGTCACGACCCGAACTGACTATGGGTGTTCCCGGGTTGCTTTATTCAATCCAACCAACAGGTAAGTGGGCGAACCAATCCAAAACAATAAAAAAAACCCGTAATATCGGTCCAACCCAATCGGTGAAATGTATCGATTAATTTGAATTACTTAAACCAGTTGGCCCAATTGACAAATGAACCAAACTGATTAATACCAAATTAGTTGGACTAATTGGTTTCACTTTTTAAGATCCAGACCACTTTGTATAGGAAGATTCGATTTTAAGACCAAATTAATTTGTCTGATCAAATATTCAATCCCGATCAAGGGTAGACCCGTGACTAATCTTTTTCACATTCTTGGTCACTATAGACTTATAGTATATTTGGATTCGATATTTCTCACCGAAAGGGCTAATTTATATTAAAATTTTAATTATGTGGTTGAGAATCAAACCTTCAGAATCGATGGTTAATCTTAAGGGCTCTTAAACATTCTAAACCATCATCTCTTTGTAGATAATTGTCCCTGAGTTTTCTTTGAGTTTCAATCCAATTTTTGTCAGTTTTTAAATCTAGTTAGTTGTTTCAGTTACGTTAGTCTTTCTTCAACTTTCAAGTTTTAGTCGAGTTTGTCAGTCTATGTTTTTCAATTCCAATAAAATATAGAAGCTCTTGATTATCATGTGTGTAATAATGATTTGACCATAATATCTAATATGAGGATTGAGAGCTCACTAATCAAACTCGATAAATATTTGAATTAAAGAGTACACTTAAAAAGTGTAAATGGGTATTACATTTTCCTTAGAAGAACATGAGAGAATAATAAATTTACTTGAGAAATTCAACAACGTTCTTTCATAGTCTCATAAGGATATATGGATGGATCGCACAAAAACATAGATCAAGACATAAAGTCAAGAGTGATTTCAAAGTCAAAGATTATTGGTCAAAAATGATATAGCTGAAAGCATTGACAAAGACGCTAAGACCTACAAGTGGATCTACCATATTTTTCACTCAAAAGAGGAGAGTTTTCATTCATAAAAGAATAAAAGATTTTCTTGAAATTTTAGAAAAGTCGAATAGTTAGAAAACTTGATTCCACAAAAGAAGACTGAAAAATATTCATTCTCAAAAAAATACTTTACTCGACAAAGCAATCCAGATATCGAATTCCGAAAACTTTGACCAAGTCGAGCAGCATTCATCAAAGGATGCCTTCCTTGGCCGAACCATTTTCTTGTCTAACCAATAAAAAAAATTTCTTTAACCCCTCGCAGCCTTGAAAGAAAATTAATAGCCTCTTCTTTTTAAATCACACCGACCAACCTTGGGATGGAGTCTAAGTATGAACTACGTTTTGACCTGATCCCAAAAGAAAATGAACTATTTGGGATACGTAGGCAACCTGAGAAGTTACTTCAAGTCCGATCACGCAAAGAATAAGTGTATTATCTTAAGAAAAGTGTCATTTAAAAGGAAAATCCCCTATTTAAAGGTTCAAAAGAAAAGAATGTCAAACTAAGGGCATTAGAAAAAAAAATCAAAAGAATTGAAAAGAATGCCAAACTAGGGGCATTTAGAAAAAATCAAAATAATTGACAGAAAAGAGAGAATATCAAACTAGGGGCATTTTGAGAAGTTGAGCTTTATATCTTTTCTTTCTAAATCATATCCTAAGCTCACCTATTAAGTCCTCCTGAATGCTAATTAACTCGGTTAGGGTGCAGGGAACCAAGAAGTTGTCGAGTTAGTTATTCAAGATCATCAAGAAAAAAAGAGAAGCCCACTAAATTGAAAATCTGAAAATGCGACTTAGGCAAAATTTAAGACATCCATAAAAAAAAGAAATACTACTAGGTTGAAAACCTGAAAAGGCGACCTAGGCAAAAATCAAGACATCATCAGGAAAAAAATAAAGCCCGCTAGATTGAAAACCTGAAGAGACAATCTAGGTAAAAATTAGGGCATCATCAAATGGGAAGAAAGGTCCCATCAAGAAGAAAAATTTAGAAGGAAGCTTGTACAGAAACTAGAAAATACATAACCATTTAAGTCACAATATTCAATTTTCAGCCAAGAGCTCACATCCGACGAAGACAATGTTGGAGTCGAAAAAAATCAGAAGTCATCTTAAACATTGTAGGATCTTCAAGAGTATGTTTACTTGCTCAGGTGTTCGCTAATTGAAGATGTAGAATCATCAACCACTTTAAAGAGAAAGATCTTTTATTCTAATATTTATCAAGATTTTGTTAAGTCCAGTTCAAGCATTTTTCAAAAGAAATTCAAAAGAAAGTGATCAATCCATTATTGCACATATGATAACCTTAAGAGTCTTAAATTTAAAGGAATGTCAATCCTTCTATCTGTCATACATCAGAGTCCATATTTTTCAAGCGTAATCTATTCTATCAGTCTCGTAGTCAAGTTCCATTTAAAGCCAACCTTGAAACTCGGGGCATTTTTGAAAGTCATTTGATTCTAAAGTTTTGTTCTTAATCACATGATAAAAAGAAAAATCTTACTTAGAAATCCGATTAAGTCCAATGATAATTCTAAATCCAGATGCATGATAAGCCAATAAAGACCCGATCTTTCAAGTTTTGAGCTCGATTTTGAATTATAAAATGAATTAATAGGATTGCTTAAGTTCCTATAAATCTAAGTCCAAGAAACGTGGCTTAGTAAATTTGAGTCCGAGAAACGAGACTCCAATTTTTTAAATCATAAAATGAGTAGGTTTTTTGAAGTGCCTACAAACCTAAGTTCGAGTTCGAGAAACGAGATTCCAACTTGTTGAATCATAGAATGAATAGGCTTTTTGAAGTGCCTAGAAACCTAAGTTCGAGTCCGAGGAACGAGACTCTAACTTTTTGAATCATAGAATGAGTAGGTTTTTTGAAGTACCTACAAACCTAAGTTTGAATCCGAGAAACGAGACTCCAACTTGTTGAATCATAGAATGAGTAAGCTTTTTGAAGTGCCTAAAAACCTAAGTTCGAGTCCGAGAAACGAGACTCCAACCCTTTTATTGGTAATTTGATTTGAAACACACTTTGGTGAGCTCTCTTCGAGGTGGGTTGGTACAATTGGGACACATCTTAACCATTAACTTTGAAACAATACCATCCACCATTGTTGAGGTTATCCATGTAAGTATTCTTGTCTGATACATAAGCAAAGGGCCATACTGAACATGCAATTTCAGCTTTTATAGGAGTCAGTACTCCCTAAGATGATCTTTCAAATTATGCTCTAGATGTCGCACGTAATAAGCATGAAATGCATTTGGGAGTACATTTGAAATTGCATTATTTAAACCCTTATCACAGTCTGATACAATAGTCAATCTTCATGACTCGGACACCACGAAGTTTAATTACATGAAAAACGATGTCCAACTTTCATTGTTCTCATTTCCCACAACTACAAAAGAAATTGAAAATATATGATTACTGCCATCAATAATAGTAACAACTAGTAAACATCTATTGGCTTTACAAGTCAAGTAGATTCCATCCAAGAATATGAGTAACTGACAGTAGTTATCAAAACCAATCTTATTCGCATGGAATGATATAAACCATTGAAGAAATTGACGTTCGAACCCGGTCTCATACATTGCAATGCTCTCAAGGTTTATCTCTTGTACATTTTCACAGACCAAGGTAAAATTTATATGCCTTCTTGTATTTTTCATGCAATTCATTCATTACAATCTCCTTTACACTCAAACATTTTATGTACTGAAGACAGAAATGATTATGTTTCCTTATGTCCTTGAACATGTCACATGTGCTATATATTGTGGACTGCATTTCATTTAGTTTATAACCAACTTTCAGACTAATTTCTAGCTTGCATTAGGGTGACCCATCTTAGAAGCAATTCCAACCCCACATGTATGTCGATTTGTTATTATCTTTATTATGAACTTTTGAATAACTCGAACCCTTGATTCATGTTACCTCCATGGATACCCATCGAATTTTTGCTTCATAGTTATATGAATTGAGTCATTCTTGATGAAGGTCATAACAAAATTATGAGCCATCATTTATTGCCTCAACGCATTATGAAGTTCTTCCCTATTACTAAATTCATGCCTTATACCATGAATATTATCCTCTCAAATTTTTGTCAACAAAAGTAGGGCCAATTGGTTATTTTCTGGTAGTAGTGATTGTTGACTATCAATGACTTCCTTAGTTTTCATTATAGTTGTTAGAATTTAGTTGAATTTTAAAAACCATGTAATATTCAATAAGTTTTAACCTTTTGTAAAACAATCTTTTAACCATAGGGTAATACAATCCCATATTTGTTTTATGCTTTATGCTTTTACTTTATTTTAAGTTTAGTTGAAAGTTTTGTTTTGCCTTGAGTAACTTTAGTCCCACATCAACTAGGAGAAGAATTGATTTGCAATTCTTAAATAGTTGTGCTTCTAATAGTTTTAAAGTTTATAGAAGTAGTGGGCGGGTTCACGTGCCCACACGGGGGCCCAAGAGGAAGACCAAAGGTTCCAATTGGGACTTGGATCCACCGGTCCAAAAATCTTAATGCGTGTGTGCACATAAGGGGTACAAAATCTCCAATTTACAACTCACGTGGGTGCGTGCAAAGGCCCATTTTTTTACTTTAATTATCAAAGCCCAATTTTATTTAAAAATTCTAGACATTTTATTTTGAACCAATGTGTTTTTCTGAACCAGTACATTATGTCTGTTTTGGAACCAAAACATTCGAAGAGGTTTGTAATTGTTCTAAACAGTCACATTCTTTTTATTTATTTCTGAGGTTTAATCGATTTAATATACTTGATTTCCCTGCTATTTTATTTTTGACTACCAGTACATTTTTATTCTTCATTGTGAGAGCACACAACATCATCGAGTTCGAAGTTATATTCCAATTTAGAGTACCTTTTTGGATACATGGGTTGTTGTATCTTGCAGAACGAATGCCTATAGACTATGCTACCGTAGTAGGAGTGAATTTCGTTTTAGGACAGTGCTTTTTGCACACCTCAACCATTTTTTTAGGTAATAATTTTCTATTACATTCAATTTGAAAATTATGATTTGTTCAAACTTCTCTCTCTATCCATAAGAAATCAGTACTCAGTAGCTAAAAATAGTCACAAAAATTGTAGCTTTTGAACTTTGGGTTGAAATCCTAGAGGAGGATCCGATTACCACATAGATGTACATAGTTATTATTGCCTGATATAAATTAATCAAGGAAAACAATGTTATGTCCATTAAAAGATTAATAAAAATTCTATTGTTGCCGAACATTAAACACTTCAAGGTAATATCTTCCTATAATCTTGTGGACATGAGATTTATTCATTTTTTAATATATCAACCACTTTGAGGGATTTTGGAGTTGCCACCATTCTTTTTTTGGTAAAAGGGTGTGAATAGTCACCTAGATTGCATTTTTTGAAAAATGTGTCATTTTGGCATTTGATGACTCTCGTAAGGGAATATGGTTCGTTTAGTCCAACTTTTGATTCCAGGTAAGAGGGTCCATATTAGGGAGTAGGGAAAGTGTTAGGCACCCTACTCCCTCTACCATTGGTGGGAACCTCGGATTCGGTCGATTTTGAAAAGAAAAGAAAAAAAGTTAAATAAATCCGATTTTGTGCCCCCAAGGGACTTCGATGTTAGTTTAAACCATTGAGGGTACTCTTATTAAAAAGGGGCCCTTTGATGGTTCAAGTCTTTTGTGGTGTGTGCATAAGTGTAGAAAAGGAAGAGAAGTAGAAGAGGGGAAGTTGGAAAGGAGAGGGAAATGTTTTTCTCCTCTTTTAGTCCATGTCCTACCTTGGTCTTAGGTTTACCTTTAAAGGATGAGTCCTTGACTTGATCTTTGCTTACTTGAGAATGTGGATAATTGAGTTGAGTTGGAAATTTAAGAGAATTGAGAGTGAGTAAAGGGTTGAGGATTGAGAAAATATTTTTTTCTTAAATTTTCATTAAGTGGTGAGAGTTGAGAATGAGGGGTCTTGTAGAATTTGAAATTTATTTTTAAGGGTAGAATTGGGTGAAATGATAAGAAATAGTAGAATGGTATGGGATTTAAGAGAGGGGTGTGTGTAATTTGAAGGAGATTGAAGGGTATTTAGGGAAGGGGGGTTAAATGGGTAATTTGTAACCCAAATGGGTTGGATCTTTCAACCCATTTGGGTTCAGTGTTAGGTGAAATGAAATGAATGAGAGTGGTTGAGAGGATGGGATTATGTAAGACGATAATTTATTGGTGAGATGAAATGGGAGTGGTATTTGGTTTAAGAGAATGGATTGTATAAAAGGGTAATTAATTAGGTTTTTTGGATGGTGAGGGAAATGATTACATGTATCAAAATGTATAGAGATTAGAGTTTTGGATGAGTTGATGAGAGGAAATGAGTGTTTAATTTAAAATAATAGGGGTGGAATGATGAGAGTAGGTTAGGGGGAGGTGTTTGATTTGAGAGAATGAAGATTTGTAGGTTAGGGGGAGGGTGATGGATTGATATGATTTTTTAGAGAAATGTGATGAGAGTGGATAATTTGATGAGGTAGGTGAGTTGACGTGGTGACATGTGTCCCACCTTGATGATGTTGGGTGATTGGTTGTGATGTTGGGCTTGGGTTGAGAGTTGGGTAATGAGTTGAATGATTAGGCTTGGGTTGGGTAATGGGTTGAATAGTAATGGTAATGGGCTTGGGTAGGATAATTGGATAGTGGGTTGAATAGTAATTGGATAGTAGGCACTTCAAAAAAACCTATTCATTCTATGATTTAAAAAGTTGGAATCTCGCTTCTCAGACTCGAACCTAGGTTTGTAGACACTTCAAAAAATCTACTCATTCTATGATTCAAAAACTTAGAGTCTCGTTTCTCGGACTCGCACTTAGGTTTGTAGGCACTTCAAAAAGCCTACTCATTTTATGATTCAAAAAGTTGGAATCTCGTTTCTCAGATTCAAACTTAGGTTTATAGGCACTTCAAAAAGCCTACTCATTCTATAATTCAAAAAGTTTGAGTCTCTTTTCTCGGACTCGAACTTAGGCTTGTAGGCACTTCAAAAAGTCTACTCATTCTATGATGCAAAAAGTTGGAGTCTCGTTTCTCGGACTCGAATTTAGGTTTGTAGGCACTTCAAAAAGCCTACTCATTCTATGATTCAAAACGTTAAAGTCTCGTTTCTTGGACTCGAACTTAAGTTTATATGCACTTCAAAAAGCCTACTTATTCTATGATTCAAAAAGTTGGAGTCTCATTTCTTAGACTCAAACTTAGGTTTGTAGGCACTTCAAAAAACCTACTCATTCTATGATTCAAAAAATTGGAATCTCGCTTCTCGGACTCGAACTTACTAAGCCACGTTTCTCGGGCTTAGATTTATTGGAACTTCAACAATCCTATTAATTCATTCTATGATTCAAAAAAACTTAAAGTCTCGTTTCTCGAACTCGAACTCACTATGTCACGTTTCTCAGGTTTGGATTTATAAGAACTTAAACAATCCTATTAATTCATTCTATGATTCAAAAAAAGTTAGAGTCTTGTTTCTCGGACTTAGATTTATAGGAACTTAAGCAATCCTATTAATTCATTTTATGATTCAAAAAAGTTGAAAGTTTAAAATATCGAGCCTTTATTGGCTTATCATGCATCTGAATTCATAATTATCATTGAACTTCATCGGACTTTTAAGTAAGATTTTCATTTTTATCATGTGATTAAAAACAAAACTTTGGAATTAAATGACTTTCAAAAATGCCCTTAGTTTCAAGGTTGGCTTTAACTGGAACTTGACTACGAGATTGATGGAATGGATTACGTTTAAAAAATATGGACTCTGATGTATGACAGATAGAAGAACTGACATTCTCTTAAATTTAAGACTCTTAAGATTATCATATGTGCAATAAAGGATTGATCATTTTCTTTCGAATTTTTTTTGAAAAATGCTTGAGCTGGACTTAAAAAATCTTGATAAATATTATAATAGAAGATCTTCCTCTTCAAAGTGGTTGATGATTTTACATTTTCCTTTGACGAATACTTGAACAAGTAAACATACTCCTAAATATCTTACAATGTTCAAGATGACTTTTGATTTTTTCGACTTCAACATTGTCTTCATCGAATGTTGTGGCATGAATGATTATGCATTTTCTAATTTCTACACAAGCTTCCTTCTAAAATTTTCTTCTTGATAGGACCTTTCCTCCCATTTGATGATCTCTTAATTTTTGCTTAAGTTGCCTTTCCAGGTTTTCAACCTAGCGGATTTTTCTTTTCTTTTTTTAAAGATGACTTGATTTTTGCCTAGGTCACCTTTTCAGGTTTTCAACCTAGCAGGCTTTCTTTTTTATGGTTATGCCCTAACTTTTGCCTAAGTCACCCTTTTGGATTTTTGACTTAGCGGGTTTTTCTTTTTTTCTCGATGATCTTGAATATTCAACTCGACAGTTTCTTGGTTCCCTGTACCTTAACCGAGTCAATTAGCATTCAAGAGAACTTAATAGGTGGGCTTAGGATATGATTAGAAAGAAAAGATATAAGGCTCAACTTCATAAAATACCCTTAGTTTGATATTCTATCTTTTCTATCAATTATTTTGATTTTTTTTTCTAAATACCCCTAGTTTAGCATTTTTTATCAATTCTTTTGATTTTTTTTTCTAATGCCCCTAGTTTGGCATTCTTTTCTTTTATCAATTTTTTTTATTCTTTTTTCTAATGCCCCTAGTTTGACATTCTTTTCTTTTGAACCTTTCAATAGGGGATTTTCCTTTTAAATGACACTTTTCCTAAGAAAATAATTATTTTTTTTGCATGACCGGGTCTGAAGTAACTTCTCAGGTTGCCTACGTACCCTAAATATTTCTTTTTCTTTTGATTTTTTTTTTAAAAAATATGCTATTGATTTTTTTTTTAAAGGTTGCGAGAGTCTAAAGAATGTTATCTTCTTCTTGGTAAGATAAGAAAATGGTTTGGCCAAAGGAGGCCTCCTTTGGTGAATGTTGCTTGACTTGGTCAAAATTTCAAGAATTCGATATCTAGATTACTCTGTCGAGTAAGGTCTTCTTCAATTTTCTTGTGAGAATGAGTAATCTTCAGTGTGATTGAGTTCTTTGTATTTGACATTGACTCGTTCAACCATTTCCAAATTTTGAAGAAAATCTCATGTTCTTTTGTGAATGATAATTATTTTCTCTGAGTGAAAAACATAATGGATACCTTCTTATGGGTCTTACCACATTTGTACTGGTTTGACCTACATCATTCTTGATCGATAATCTTTGATTTTGAAGTTCACCCTCGACTTTATGGCTTGATCTATTTTGGTACAATCTATCCTCATGAGACCATGTAGGAACGTTGTTGAATTTCTTAAGTAAATTTATTATTTTCTCATATTCCTGTAAGGATAATGTAGTACCAATTTGCACTTCTTGAGTGTACTCTTTAATTCCAATATTTATTAAATTTGATTAGTGAGCTTTAAGTCATTTCTCATGTTAGATTTTATGTTCACATCATTATTGCACACAAGATAATCAAAAGCTTCTTTATTTTATTGAAATTGAAAAACATAAACTGACAAACTCGATTAAAATTGAAAAGTTGAAGAAAGACTAACGTACCTAAAATAACTAACTGGATTTAAAGATTGATGAAAACTGGATTGAAACTCAAATAATACTCAGGAACAATTATCTACTAAGCGATAAAATCCTTCTAAGTGGATTGACTACTTGGACTTGACATTGCTACTTTGACTAGACGACTTTTTTAACGGACCCAAAATGACACAAATGAGGGTTTAAAACGTTTAGGGGCACCTAAGATTAACCATCGATTCTAAAAGTTTGACTCTTAACTACATGATTAAAATTTTGAAATTAGGCCAAGTCCGGTGAGAAATATTAAATCCAAATGCATTATAAGTCTGTAGTAACCAAGAAGGTGAGAAACGTTAGAAATGAGTCTACCCCTGATTAGGATTGAGCCTTTGATCAGACAAAATAATTTGACCATAAGATCGAATCTTTTTTATATAAAGTGATCTAGATCTTTAAAAGTGAAACTAATTAGTCCAATTGATTTGGTATTGATCAGTTTGATCCATTTGTCAATTGGGCCAACTCATTTAATTGGTTCAAATTGATCGATACATTTTACCGATTGGGTCAGGCCGATATAGTGGGTTTAGTTTGAATAGTCTAAATCAGTTCACCCATTTACTTGTTTATTAGATTAAATAGAGCAACCCAAGAATACCTATAGTCAGTTCAGGTCGTGACCTATAGGAAGCCTTCTAGACTCTAGGTTTACTACGTGCAATGCAATTTATTTAGCCATCCTTGTCCAAATGTACTTATATACTCTCGAGCGTACTCAATCAGACGATATGTGGTGACTTGGTTTGATATACTGTATAGGTGATAATCTAAAACTCTAACCCACTTCTTTGAAATAAAAACAATCAGCTTAATCCCCAGTTGAGAGGTGGCGCACAATGCTGAACAAGGACCTACTTAAATACCTTTCGTCTAGAATAGACGTAGTCTATCCCCCTCGTACAGTAGGGTACAGCGGGGCATGATTTCACTTAGGCACTAGTTTTAACTAAGCACTACAATTAGTGTACGTGGATCATCTTTGATATACCTATGAGTACAAGTCAAGAGTTATAGTTTTCATAAATGATTTGGCATCCCACGAGGGGATCGACTACGTACTAGTACTACGTTGGCAAACGGGACATGTGACTGTGTGGCTCACAATAGGTCAAAGGCTCAGGTCGCTCCAGCCTAGGGGCATCGATATACCTTTCAGATTCACCTGATTAGATGGTACTGATGCCCCAGTTTGATACCCTAAGGTACGTGACTGGAGTTGTGATTTTCATTAATGATGTCACATCTCCGAGGAGACCGGGCCACGCACTAGTGCCACGTTAGCTATAAAGGACATGCAATGTGGAATGCAATAATATAAACGTTCTAGTCGTGTGTGCAAAGTAGGGTGGGGTGTGCTTGGGGCTTTTTCTTTGATAAATGGGCCTATGGGCCAGAACCAATCACAAGAGTATGAATTCCAATTATTAATCAAGAAATACACACAATATTCCTAACATAAAGATCGAATCAACGCATGTATAGTAAGGATATGTATGTCAAGATCATAGTATGTTAGATAGGCAAAAATTTAGATCACAAAAATAATCAATATGATCCAACATTGGAATAAGCAAGGAGAAGAATTTTTTTATTTTTTATCATGGTCCAATCAAGAGTCCCTTTTGGCGATTCAAAATAATTTAAGATTCTATGAATATTGAATTAAGGGTAGATTGATAATTGTAGAAATTAGGAGTTTTAACTTTTCTTTTTAATGTTTTTATTTATTTTTTTATTTATTTTAACACGTTTTTTTGTATATTTTTTTCTAAACGTTTTTTTTTAATTTTTTTTAAACTTTTTTTTTCTGATATTTTTTTCAAAAACGTATTTTATTTTTTTAATAATTTTTTTAAAATGTTTTTTTTTTTATTTTTTTAAAATGTTTTTTTATTTTTTTTAAAGGTTTCTTTTTACATTTTTTTTTTAATTTTAAAATTTTTTATTTAATATTTTTAATTTTCAATTTATTTTTTAAGTTTTTCTCTTTTAAACTTTTTTTCTTTTTTTCATTTTTTAATGTTTTTTGTTAAACATCTTTTTTATTTTTTTAAAACGTTTTTTTTTCATTTTTTAACGTTGTTTTAATTTTTTTACGTTTTTTTTTTTAATTTTTTTTAAACTTTTTTTTAAATTTTTTAAAATGTTTTTTTTTAATTTGTTTTTAACATTTTTTAATTTTTTTAAAAACGTGATTTTTTTAAAAAAATTTTTTTTTTTACGTTTTTATTATTTTAATTTTTTTAACATTTTTTTTTTGTTGTTTTTTTTAACGTTTTTTTTAATTTTTTAATTTTTTAATTTTTTAAACGTTTTTATTTTTTTAACATTTTTTTTTTAATTTTTTTATTTTTTTAAAAACGTGTTTTTTTTAAATGATTTTTTTAACGTTTGTTATTTATTTTTAAAATTAAATAAAAAAACGTTTTCTTTGTTTTTAACATTTTATTTTTATTATTATTTTTTTAAAAGGTTTTTTTTTATTTTTTTTTTATTTTTTTTTATAATAAAAAAACTAACATCACCCCATATCTTATCAATCGTATGCCCAACAACATCAATCTATTTTGCCTCATTATTTTCTTTTGAGAAATCTTAAATTATTTTAGAGTCTCCAACCATTTAATTGGGATCACAAAATTAAGCATCTAAGAATATGATATCCAAACTTTTACCGCTAATATTATCCCATCCTTAATTCATATGTCAATTTGAATCTTTCATTATTTAGGGATAATAAAAAAGTGACCCTTAATTGAACAATAAAAAAAAAGTGTCAAAATAAAGTATCTAAAATTGAACCAAAAGATACTAATAAAGGATAATACAGATCATTTTAAGAAAATCTTGAAAGTGAGCCTTAAGGGTAAAATTTTAGGATGTTTCTTATCATTTTTAATGGAATCTGACCTCACAATTAGATTCAAAATGATTGAAAAACATAGTTTAGCCTGTAAGCACGCTCAAGTGCGAATCCGAATAAAAAAGTTGCAAATCCTCGATTACCGAGTCGGATCAAGCTAAAATAATGATCTTTTGCTAGAACAAGAATTTTTAAGATTTGATTACACCATTAGATTCGTAATAAAAAATTATTGAACATGAACTATTTATTTGTCATTTTTGGAGACCACAAAGTTGAATTATCGTCAAAAACGAAAATGACATCAAGTTTAGGGGTCACCTCAGGCCAAAAATGTAAACTTTTGATAAAGACATACTTTGTAGAAATTGACTATACCATTAGATTCGGAACGAAAAATTAAGCGAAATAAAGTATTCATTTGTCAGTTTTGGAGTTCGAACGGTCAAGTTATCGACAATCGAAACAATAAACGAAATATCGATTTCATCCCAAATTTTATATAAATAAATTTTTTTAATTTTTTTTCTCTCATCTTCCCTAATTCGTCCAAACAGCTGCAACATATATAAACGAAAAATTCATTTTTTTATTCGATTTTCCACCTCAGATCTTTCGCAAACGGTTCGTCGTCGACGATCGACACAGAAGGGAGAAACGTTCGCAGCCTCGATATCTACAAAACCCACACAATTTTTTTTCATTTCACTTTCTATTTCACCCGATATCGTCAAAAATCAATCGTATTAATATATGGAAATTTCAAAACTTTGACCTCGAATTTCATCAGTTTCGGGGTCAAATCGTCCTCCGTCGCAGAAGGGAGAAAGAACGACCACATCAAGATCTTTGAAACCACTGAGCTAGTTTCAAAAATCAACTGTTTCGAAGTTCGGTCCATCTCGATTTCCGTGATGATCGTCTCGATTTCCGTGCACGTGCTTCGATCCTTTCGTCTAATGATAGTAAGGAACTCTCAATTTCTATTAGTAATTGTAGATTGTGAAAATTGCATTTAGAATTTTATCGAAATTTTTTTGATGTATTTCCAAAATATAGAATTCTTTTGTTATTTCAAAAATTCATACCAGAAATTACATGTTTGATATGTTTAATTGTATTTTTAACAAATTATAAGTGAGTAGGGTATTTTAATGTGTTATTTCCATAAATTGGGACTTGTGCACTGTTCGGACCCCGTTTTGATATAAAATTTGTATTCTTTTTCAATATTATTAATAGAAATAAATTCTATAGTTGGAAAATGTGATTTAATATTCAATGAACTCATATTGAGTTGATGAATATCAGAAAATTGATATTTTATTGAAGAAATTGAAAACTGTAAAAATCGAAAAAAGGGTATGAAACGGTAAAATGTCAAAGTCACACCCGAGGGGTGATGTCTGCATTTTACGTTGTTGTGTTGTATGTAGTCTGGTGAATAGATATCCAAGAATAATATTGTTGATTGCATGTTTATTTAAATTTCTATTAGCACAAGACGTTATTTACCTTTCCGCTATGTTATTTATTTTAAGTCGGGTGGCCACACTTGTATGGTAGAAAACTGGATATCCATTCTCAACCTTGTATTTTTAATTTCTCTTTTATTTTCAAATGAAAATAATATATATAAGTAGCTATTTTGTAAGCTGTTAAAAAGTCTGTGAATGCCTGAAGGGATAGTGCGTACTGCTAATAGATGTAATGTAAGCTTTAAAATATTTAGTTGCTCATCCCTAGCTTTATGTACCAGTTAATCATAGTTTATTCTGTAAAACTTTGCATATGTTAAAATGATTTAGTATGCTTATTCGTTTATGGTAGGAGAGGTTATTGGCATAAATTGTTTTCTTCCTTACTAGGTAACCATTGTTACTCACCCTTTCCTTCTCCATTTTTTAATTTCACATTCGGAGCTTAGCGGAGCAGGTGTAGAACATGAGGAAGGACTATCTGGTAAGTCAGATAGACGACCAGAGTCTGTTATTTGGTGAGTATTGGGGATATACTCCCCTAGTGGTGTCAGTTCATCCCGGTAATCTTATTGATTTTGTCCTGAGCATTAGGACTTTTGTTAGAATGAGGAGTTTTGTATAATCTTATATATTAATTTCTTCTTCTGCACTCTGATCGATCGTATGATATTAGACGTATACAGGCTTCTGCTAGTTATTATATTATGTATGTATATGCAGGATTGTATGTCTTTTTATCAGGTGCAGGTTGAACTCCTTGGAATGCTAACATAAACAGAAGAGACCATGCCGAAATTTTAAAGTGCCACCTAATACCTCGAGATCTGACATGGGGATTTGTGTTAGCATTTGGCGGGGCGCCACATTCTGAATGACTCCAAATTGAACCATAACAAAGATGTGCCAAACAAAAATATTCAACATCCCAATCAATAATCACCAATAGAGCCAAAAGAATGATAAAAATCAAAATAAAAAAAATAAATAACTAAAAATAAAATAAATAACTAGGTCCTACTGGCAATGTTCCCATACTTCGGGCTTTTCAAGTCTGATCCTCAATAATCCCTAGTAGAATCGCCACTGAAAGCGCCCTCTATCCGTAGGGTGCGCATATCCGCTTTTGACCTTTGAGACTTGGGAGTTGCCACCTAGCTATTGCGGTCTAGGAATCGAACATCAACTTTAAACGGATAAAAACAACTAATCTACTTAAAAAATAACTGAGTTCGGGTATCACATTACTGGGTTAGAAGATGTTAGGTACCAACCCTATCCGGCCAATGTCGGTCTCTACTTATTTCCAAATAGAACTACATTGCTAAAAAGACCTAATTAATAAAAAAAAAATTTAAATCTTTACCTTTACAGAGATAACGGTCTTGTTCCCTTAGATCTGGTAGAATAGTTCTTCATACAACACTCATCGCTTCGTTCTGTCACTGAATTCATTTCGGACCTCCAAAAATAAAGTATCTCTTTCTGAATTTTCCTAATTTTTTTGTGAATTTTCTGGGGTGTTTTGGAAGGGATTTCTAAGTGTTTTTTGAGTTAAAGTTTGGGTATGGATGTTAGGTAAGGAATTGAGACTTCAAAATTAGGGTTTATGTGAGGCTAGGGATGCTTTTTGACGTACTTTTTCTAGGATTTATTTTTTGATACGAAAATAGGTTGTAGGGACTCCTATTTATAGATTTTTTTGAGTGCTTGTTTTGATAGAGTAAGTGTTTAATTATAATTCTTTTAGAGAGAGTTATTGTTTAATTATAATTGTTTTAGGTAGAGTTATTATTTAATTAGAATTCTATTAAATAGAGTTATTAAATAATTAAGATTATTTTAAATAGAATTATTATTTAATTAGAACTCTATTATGGTTTTGACTTTTAGTCTCATTTGATTGACTTTAAGATTTTGACTTTAGTCTTACTTGATTGACTTTAATATCTTGACTTTAGTCTTACTTAATTAACTTTAAGATTGATTTTAGTCTTACTTGATTAACTTTAATTTTTTGGAGAACCCCATTTATTTTATCTTTAATTCTTTGGACCCCCAAATGGAGGGGTCCTTTAATAAATATTTGGGCAATCATCAATAATTTTACCTGAGAGTCTGATTGATCGATTTGTTTGGGTCAAAATTTTAAATTAATTTTATTAATGTTTCACTTTACATTATTTAATGTTTTATTTATTAATTTCGGAATTTTAAATTTTGTTAATTGAAAAATTATCGTTTTGCCCCTTAAGATAATTTTTGGGTTTCAAGTCGGTTTTTGATGTTCCAAGATGTTTTAGAATCGATTTTTCGTAAGGAATTCAATGGGAATATTGGTTTATATCATTTATGAAAATTTTTGTGCGAAATGGTCGTGAACTTTATAAAGGGCATTTTAATAATTTTGTAAAAATTGACGAAATGATTTATTTGGTTTCGATTTGTTGTTTTATGTATTTGAATGGATTTTCCTAAGCGTAATGTAAGCTCTAAGGATGTTTTAATGTTAGGGGTATTTTTATAATTTAGTTATTTTTTAGTGATTTTTACCATGAAGCTTCTTTTTGTCTGTAAGATAATAATTTTTATGTTTTTGGAGTTATATTTTCCTAGCGTAGCATGGTTTCTATAATTTTGTTAGTTTGAGATACCTCATCCGAATTTCTGAAATATATCTAGTAATAAATAAAACATTGGAATGATCATCCATCATTAGGAACCGTTGCAATCAGGTTGACGAATTGATTAATCAGGCAAGTGCAAAAATGAGATGTCTACAGTGGCGTCCCGCCTAACGCTAACACAAATCCCTATGTTAGATCTTGAAGTACTATGTGACACCTCGAAATTTCGGCATGGTTTCCTCTATTTATGTTAGCATTCCAAGGCGTTCAACCTGCACCTAATAAATGATATACAATCCTGCATATATATATATATATATATATATACAAAATATAACAATAGCGGAAGCATACATACATCTAATAATGTACGATAGATCAGTGTGCGGAAGGATAACAAAATACGTAATTATACAACTATTTTCTCACTCTAACAAAAGTCCTAACGTTCGATATAAAAACTATAATACTCCTAGACGAATCTGACACCATTAGGGGTATAGCCCTAATACTTACCAAGTGACGGACTCTGACTGTATATTTGACCCACCAGATGATTCTCACTCGTTTTCTGCCTCGTTAAGCTTTGGATCTAAAATTAAAAAATTAGATAAGGAAAGAGTAAGTAACAATGGTTATCTAGTAGGGAAGCAAACAATTTCTGTCAATAACCTCTCCTAACATGAACGAATAAACATACTAAATCATTTTAAAATATATAAAATTTACAGAAGAAATTACGATTAACTAGTACATATAGTCAAAGATGAGCAACTAAACATTTTAAAACTGATATTACATCAACCAACATTATTCACTATAGCATTTTCTTTTTATACAAATCTTATTGATCAAATGGAAACATTAAACTTGCATTTCATTTTATATATTAAAATAAAGCAACATATACATAATACACATGGTGGAGTAGTGGAATTAGATAATTGTGATTCACGACTAGATCGCTCTTAGTCGGGACATGATGTTACAATTCTTTATTGACTTTTATTTCTTGATTTTGTGGTCGGTCGCTGCATTTACCATGTTTGGTTGACTATTTATCTGACTCAGGCTGGCCATTTGACGTGACCGTAAGCAATGGGTTTTTTTTCGATGTGTTAGAACGTTCGACTACCATAGATTATTAGTAATCACTAACTAATCATCTTCGTCTATGCCTATTAGGCGTACATGAGATTCCCAAATATACAAACCATTCGTATATAACTACCTTTACATTACAAGTTCACTGGTAAAGATAGAGAGGAATTACCCGGATTCCAGTTGTGACTCTACTCTTATACGCATCCCATACCACGTATGAGCTTGGTAGTATCTACCGTACATTCTAAGATAGTATAATACTCCGAATGATATGATGCACTATCTCTTCAGGCATTCACAGACTCTTTAATAGCTCACAAAATTACTACATATATATACATATATATATATACATATATATATATATATATATATATATATATATATATATATATAATATATATATATATATATATATATAATATATATATATATATATATATATATGTATGTATATTATTTTCATTTGAAAATAAAAGAGAAATTAAAAAAATAAGGTTGAGAATGGATATCCAGTTTCCTACCATGTAAGTGTGGCCAATCGGCTTAAAATAAATAACAAAATAGAAAAGTAAATAGCGCCTCGTGCTTACAGAAAGTAAATAAATATGAAACCAGTAACATTATCCATGGATACTGTTCACCAACCTACACACACAACACAACAATGTAAAATGCAAACATCATCCCTCGGGTATGACTTTGATATTTTACTGTTTCATACCCTTTTTTCGATTTTTTTTTTATCGTTTTCAATCTTTAAAATAAAATATCCACTTTTTGATATTCATCAACTAAATTGAATTCATTGAATATTAAATCATTTTTTCAATTATGAAATTCATTTTCATCAATAATATTGAAAGGTACAACACTTAAATCAAAATGGGGTCCGAGGGTGCACAGAACCCAACTTACAGAAATAACCCGTTGAAATATCATACCCACGTATAATTTATTAAAAAATACAATTAAATATATTAAATTTGCAAGTTCTGATGTGATTATGAAATAATCGATTAAATTCTATATTTTTGGAAACTCACCACAAATTTGTAATAAAAACCTAAATCCAATTTTTACAATCTACGATTACTAATAGAAATTGAGAGTTCCTTACAATCTCTATGCGAAAGGATCGAAGTGTATGCACTGAAATCGAGACAAACGACACGAAAATCGAGATGAATTGAAGTACAAGACGGCTGATTTTAGAATATAACTTGGTGGTTTCAAAGATCTCAACGTCGTCGTTTTTTTTCCCTTCTGCGGCAGAAAACGGTTTGACCCCGAAACAGGCGAAATCTAAGGTCGAAGTTTCGAAACCCCCGTATATATATACGGCTGATTTTTGACAATACGGGGTGAAAGAGAAAGTGAAATGGAAAGATGTTGGGTGGATTTTGTAGAGAACGCGGCTGCGGACGTTTCTCCCTTCTACGTCGGTCGTCGATGGTGAGCCGTTTGCGAGAGATCTGAGGTGGAAGTTCGAAGAAAAAACAAATTTAAAAAAAAAATGGGTTAGCTGATTTTGGGTCATTTAAAACGAAAGTGAATAGTGAAAAATTAAAAAATTTATTTATATCTTGGGACAAAATCGATATTTTGTCTATTGTTTTGATCGATGATAACTTGATTGTTCGAACACCAAAACTAACAAATGGATACTTTATTTCGCCTAATTTTTTGTTCTGGATTTAATGGTGTGGTCAATTTCTATACAATCTATCTCTAACAAAAATTTGCTTTTTTTGTCTGAGGTGACCCCTAAAATTGACGTCATTTTCGTTTTTGACGATAATTCAACTTTCTGATCTTCAAAAATGATAAATAAATAGTTCATATTTAATAATTTTTCATCATGAACCCAATGGTGTAATCGAATCTTAATAATTCTTACTCTAGTAAATAGTCACTATTTTAGCCTAGTTTGACTCGGTAATCAAGGATTTTACAACTTTTGTGTTCGGACTCACATTTGAGCGTGCTTACAGGTTAAAGTATATTTTTTTAATCATTTTGAATCTAATGGTGAGGTTAGATTCCATTAAAAATGATCATAAACATCTTAAAATTTTACCCCTATGTCCCACTTTCAAGATTTTCTCAAAATTTTAATATTTATTTTTCTCGAGATACAAATCGAGAACTTGGGGTTTTACAGTTCAACAATTTCAAATTTGAACAAGAGGTCTAGGGTTTTTCATCGATCAAATCAAGGTAAATCTATCTTTGTGTTTTATTTTATTTTCTTAGTTGATTCAAGATATATAGGGTATTTGATTCCACAAAACCTAATTGAAATTTGCTTCTTCAACAAGTGTTATTGCTGCTGAGGATTTTCTATTTCGATCATTAGGTATAGATCGATTAACGCCAAATGTTCACTGTTTTCTACCTTTTCATATTTGAGCATTATTATATGGTGTTTAAAAATTCAAAAGCATTAACAGTTGAATGCTTTTAATGTGTGAAGTTTAAAATCTAAAAAGAAGACTTACATCTCCCATTTATCAAATTTTCATATTCAAAATCATGTAAGATTGCTATCTAGTTGAATCTTGAATTCCAATTAGAAGTGACGTTTTATTTAATCGATATTGAATTACCACAAGTTGATCTAGCTACATTACTTGGTGTTCATGAACTAGTTAGTGATGGGGATTGTTTATATGTGAATTATGTGATTTAATTAAGGGTGCTTGGTATAACATTGTATCAATAGAAGATTGGGATATTATTATTGTATTGTTCATGGAGATGAAAGCAAAGTTGTGGTATCATACAATTTTTTATTTAGATTTTTGTGTATGGAGTATTTGTTTGGGTTGAACCATTGGGTGGTTTAATTAAGAGAGTGTAAGTCTCATCTTGTGTTTAGATAGTTTGTTATTACTTTGAACAAATGCCTCAAAGATGTTGAACAAATTCAACATAAAAGATAAGAAAAATTATATGACTGAGTACAAGGGATGTTTTACACACATGTTCACCTTCTTGTTGCGCTTCCTTTTGGTTTTCACAAATTTTTTAGTATAAGGCATATAGGATGTTGGCCAAACTGCTGCATTTTTAGCCATCTTGTATTGTGTTTGTCTGAAAGCGCTCCTGGGGACGAGCTTCCCCCTTTGACGCACCACTCCTTCAACCCTCACGGTGAGTCCCTCTTACTCCTTTATATTTAGCTTTCTATGGTCTGTATCTCTTAATTCCTTGGAACTAACTCCCTCTTTGATTGTGTCCACAGGTCCGAGCAAGGACACATTTCCTGGAGAGTCGGTGGTGATAACGCATTTGTTATCTAACCCCGAGCTCTTCAACTACGTTGCCGAGCTCTTACCTCCTCCACTCCGTCTTTCAAACATGGCGCTCCAGTCCAAGCGTCCACCCCCGATATTGGGGTCGGACTCCGAGGATGACGGCCCGAAGGTTCATCCCGCCCTAGAAGTGAGCACACCAACGGGGACTTTTACTATGGGGGGAGCAGCCCACGAAGAAGAAGACTACCAACCCCTCCTCAAGAGGTTGAGGAGGGGTCCGGGGCCGCGTTCCCCAACTCCCGCCCTTCCTTCACCTCCACTTGCAGCCCCTAAAGGAAGCCACCCTGCCGAGATATCCCAGGCCTCCTCGGTTGGCTCCGAGCTTAGGGGAACCTGCCCCCACCTACTCCATGGGTGACGCGCCCCATGGCTGGGAGGAAACCCGTCACGGACAAGGATTCGGCCTTGTCCAATCCTACCGTTGCTAAGGCGGTCTTTGAAGCGTTTGTATTGCCGCGGGACGTGGAGAAGACTAGTCAGAGTTTCGCCAGCGACCTGGCGAAATTCTCCAACGACACTTTCCGGGCTCTAGCTGCGGTAAATTTCTTCACTCCTTCTGAGATTCATTTCTTTTATATGCTTTTATCCTGCTAACACTTTCTCTTTTCTTTCCAGGCCCAACACGCCGTGGCCAAGCTTGGTGAGGCCAGCGACACTTCTGCACATGAACTCCGTGCTGCAGAAGGTCACATACTTCAGCTTCAGGCTAAAAAGGATGCGGCTGCGGCCAAGTCCCAAAAGCTCCAATCGAGCTTGGATAGCGCATTTTCCGAGCTGGAGCAAAATAAGGACAAGCTTGCTCTAGCGGATGGGAAGATTTCCTCTATGGAGTAACTGGTGAAGACGAAGGAAATAGAGCAAAAGAGAGCCCTTCAAGACCAGCTGAATTATCTTCAAGCCCAGCTCGACTCCTCCGAGGAAGCCTGGGAGAAAGCTTACAACAAGCTTAAAGCGAGGCTGCGGAAAGTCGAAACAGTGGTGAAAAAACCAGAAGCCATCCCTAAAGCTATTCCGGAGCCTATCCCAGAAGTCCCCGCCGCACCAATCGAGGAACGAACCCCCGATGATGCTAAGGCCGAAGTTAGGGTAGATGCCTGAAATTCTTCTTTTTCCCCTTTTTTGTTTTGCCTTGTAATGCAGCAGTTGTAATACACTACTTACAACTATCCATGTAAATCTTTTTGTGTTAATGAAAGTGTATATATTTTTTTGATTCTCATGTCTTCAGCTTTGTTTCTTTTCCTTTGTTCTATTTGGTTAACCCTTTAAACTCGTCAGTTGGGCTTGGCTCCCATGGAGGGGTCAAGGCTTTAACTTAGACCAACTCCTCAGTTGGGCTTGGCTTCGGTGAAGGGGCCAAGGCTTTAATTCTGTACCAACTCCTCAGTTGGGCTCGGCTCCTGTTGAGGGGCCGAGGCTTTAACTCTGCACCAACTCCTTAGTTGGGCTCGACTCCTGTTGTGGGGCCAAGGCTTTAATTCTGTACCAACTCCTTAGTTGGGCTCGGCTCCTGTGGAGGGGTCAAGGCTTTAACTTAGATCAACACCTCAGTTGGGCTTGGCTTCGGTGGAGGGGCCAAGGCTTTAATTCTGTACCAACTCCTCAGTTAGGCTCCGCTCCTATTGAGGGACCGAAGCTTTAATTCTGTACCAACTCCTTAGTTGGACTCGGTTCCTGTGGAGGAGTCAAGGCTTTAACTTAGACCAACTCCTCAGTTGGGCTTGGCTCTTGTGGAGGGGTCATGGCTTTAATTATGTACCAACTCCTTAGTTGGGCTTGGCTCCTGTGGAGGGGGCCGAGACTTTAATTCTGTACCAACTCCTTAGTTGGGCTCGGCTCCTATGGAGGGGTCAAGGCTTTAATTCTGTACCAACTCCTCAGTTGGGCTCGACTCTTGTTGAGAGACCGAGGCTTTTCCTTAGACAGCAAGCATAGACGCAAAGGTGGTTGTTTACTGATAATATTTCTTCAGGTTGAATACATTCTATGGTGATTGAATTACATCCCCCGTCGATATTTTCAAGTAGTATGCGCCTGATTTTCCAACTCTACTTACAATGTAGGGTCCTTCCCAGTTAGAACCAAGCTTTCCACTATTGATTTCTTTGGTGTTGGAGAACACTTTTCGAAGCACCATATCACCGACTTGGAATTCCCTACGCCGGACCTTCCGATCATAAGACCTTTTTAATACTTGTTGGTATCGCGCCAATCTTTCCATGACCCTCTCTCGTGTCTCATCCAACCAATCCAAATTTTGAGCAACATTTTCATCGTTCAGTTTTGTTTCAGCCACTTGTGTTTTTGTGGTACGAACCTGTATTTCAGTCGGGATAACGGCTTCGGTCCCATAGGCTAGCGCGAACGGGGTGAAACCTGTTGCCTTTCTTTCTATAGTCCAGTAAGCCATAGGACACTGTGTAGCTCGTCCACCCATCTTCCTTTATGCTTCTCCAATTTCTTTTTTAAGTTCCCGAGGATTGTCTTGTTGGATGCTTCAGCTTGTCCGTTTCCTTGTGGATACCTTGGTGATGACTGGAGTGATCGGATTCCAGACTCCCTGAAGTACGACTCCACGCAGTTACCCTTAAACTGTGTTCCATTATCGGAGATTAATGCGTAAGGGATTCCAAACCGAGTTATGATGTGTTTCCAAGTGAATTTGATAACTTCTTCTTCCCTAATCAGAGTGAGAGGAACAACTTTGATCCATTTAGTAAAATAATCAGTTGCTACAAGGATGAAGAGCTTACCCCCTTTTCCTCGAGGCAGAGGTTCAACAATGTCCATTCCCCATATTGAGAACGGCCAAGGTGACTTCATAGGGTAGAGCTCGCAGGCCGGCTGCAAATGCACAGGGGCATGTTTTTGGCATTGATCGCAGGTCCTTACGTATTTCTTACAATCTTCCTACATCCTGGGCCAAAAATAGCCCTGGTTGACCACCTTATTAGCAAGCGATCGTCCCCCCGAATGATTGCCGCAGATTCCCTCATGAATTTCTGCCATTATGAGCTCGGATTCTTCCTTAGCAAGGCATTTGAGAAGTGGTCCCCCGAACGACATCCTATAGAGCTCCCCTCCAACGATTGTGTATTTGCCGACCTGTCGCAGCAATTTTCTCGCTTCCGCCTTGTCCGCTGGCAGTACCTTCGAGTGTAAATACTACGTGAACTCTTCTATCCATCCCGAGGTTCGTCCTACCTGTGCGTATTCCCTTTCACCATGTTCTATGCTTGCTCTAGGCAGGTATTCTACCAGTAGAGACCGTCTTTCTGCTTCCCCTAGCATTGAGGTGATGTAGGCCAACGAATCTGCGTGCCTGTTTTCATCCCTGGGTATTTGGCATATCTCCACTTGGTCGAATTTCTCAATTTCTCGTTTTACTGAGACCAGATATTTCGACATGCGTTCATCCTTCGCTTCAAATTTCCCATTGCACTGGTTTGCAATAAGTTGGGAATCAATACATAACTTTATTTGGCTGACTTTTAATTCGCTCGCCATTCTCAGCCCCTGGATAACTGCCTCGTACTCAGCCTCATTATTTGATGCCCCATACCCGAGCTTGATAATCTTTTCCAGTCTGTCATTGCTCGGTGTTACAAGCACTATTCCAACCCCCGAGCCAAAATAATTTGACGAACCATCGACAAACATCCTGCAGCCTGCTTGCTTGTCTCACAACTCCAATTTTTCTGCCCCTTCGTCTTCGTTCTCCAACTCTTCCCAGATCGGATCTTCGACCGGGAAGTCAGCGAGGAAGTCTGCCAACACTTGCCCTTTTAGTGCCGTTTGTGACTCAAACTGTTAGTCATATTCGCCGAGAATTACCGCCCATCTTGCCATCCTCCGAGATTTTTCCGACCTGTGCATCATTTCTTTCAATGGGCTTCCGTCACAACTCGGACGCGGTGTAAAAGGAAATAAGGCCTGGCTTGTGTGCCGAGTAGACGAGTGACAATCCCATTTTCTCCGTCTTCGAGTACCTCGCCTCTGATGGACCCAGTGTTTTGCTGACGTAGTAGATAGGGTACTCCCGTCCCATGTCAACTTTGAAAAGAACCGAACTTACCGATGACGAACTCGCCGCCATGTAAATTCCAAACTCCTCTCCTTCTTCCGGAGAGCTAAGGATCGGTGACTGTCCCAAATACTTTTTCAGGTCGCTAAATGCTGCCTCACACTCCACACTCCAGGCGAAGTTATTCTCTTTTTGCAACAACTTGAAGAGTGGACGACATCTGTCGAATACTCTGGAAATAAACATGTTCAGCGCAACTATTCTTCTTGTTAATTTCTGTACTTGTTTTTGGTTACTGGGGCTCGGCATCTCTACCAACGCCCGGATCTAGTCTGGGTTGGCCTCAATGCCTCTCCTGGTGATAATGTGCCCGAGGAATTTCCCAGAAGAGACCGCGAAAACACACTTCTTCGGATTCAGCTTCATTTGAAAGCTCCTCAGCCAGTCAAAAGTTTGCTTGAGGTCTGTCAAATGGTCTTCTGCTTTCTTGCCTTTTACTTAAAAGTCGTCGATATATACCTCTACAGTTTTTTCGATCAACCCTTCGAACATTCTCGTAACAAGCCTCTGGTAAGTAGCCCCTGCCTTTCTCAAGTCAAAGGGCATGACATTAAAACAGAACAGCCCTTGCTCAATAATGAATGACGTTTTCTCTTGATCCTCCGTGGCTAGAGGGATTTGGTTATACCCTGAGTACCCGTCCATGAACGACATTCTCTCGTGCCCTACCGTAGCATCGATCAACCTATCGATCCTAGGCAAAGGGAAACTATCTTTTGGACATGCCTTATTGAGATTCGTGCAGTCAATGCAAACTCTCACTCTTCCGTCCTTCTTCGATACTACGACTATGTTGGCTATCCACTCTGGATAATCTACTTCCCTGATAAATCTCGCCTTTAGTAGCTTTTCAATCTCCTCATTTACCCCCTGCCTCAGATGGGAAGACAGCTTCCTAGGCTTTTGTCGGACAGGTCGGAAGTCTTCATTAATGTTTAGTCTATGGCACGCTACCAAGGGGTCAATTCCGGGCATATCCTCCATTGACCATGCGAACACGTCCTTGTTTGCCCTTAGAAGCTGGACAAATGCTGCTCTTTCATCCTGCGACATTGTGGTGCCAATAATAACCAGCTGACCTCCGCTATCACCGAGGTCCATGGCCTCAACTTCCTCAACTGTTGCCAACCGCTCTTGCCGTGGCTCCTCTTATAATTGCTACGATGCCTCTCCTTCGGTTGGTGGCTCCTTCATTTTTTTCTCAAGAAAGGCCTCGGCACCTTGTCCTTATTTCAGGATTAGGTGAAAACACCGCTGCGCCATCTCCTGGTCACCCCTGATCTCCATCATTCCTTCTTTGCTTAGGAATCGAATAACCTGATGATAGGTTGAAGGGACCGCCCTCATCTCGTGTATCCACCTCCGCCCGAGGATCGTGTTGTAAGCTGAATCCGCATCTATTACCACGAATCTTGTCATTACCACTATTGAGCCTGCAGTGATCGAGAGTGTGATTTCTTCCACCGAACTGCTCAGAGCTACATTGAACCCATAAACAAGGGTTAGTGATGGTTCCAAACTATCAGAAATCCCCATCCTTTTTGTTGCGCTTAAGAAAAGGATATCCACTACACTTTCCAAGTCCACCAATATCCTTCGGAGCTCGACGTTTCCTACTGGGAGTGCGATCATGAGGGCGTCTTGATGGGCTTTGCAATTCCTCTCAGGTCGTCCTCCGTAAAAACAATCGTCCAAGAATCCGCTCCATTATCTAAATTTTCTACTACCCGCACCCCAGATGTTACATGGTTGACATCAACCATATGTCGGATCCTTTTTACTCTCTCCTGAATCACCTGTCTAGACGGCACATCGGCTCCCAACACCCCTGTGATACTAGGAACTATCCTGCGTTCTTCCGGATCTCGGCGCCCACCCTTTGTCGGCTACCTAGGTCCGCGCTTCCGTTCATCTCTCTCTGGGGTTTCCCTTCTTTTCTCTCTTCCCGACAAGACATACTTCTTCAGCTTCCCTGCCTTGACCATATCTTGGATGATATGACGTAACCTGTAACAATCCTCGGTGGGGTGGTCCTCAGCCTCATGGTACTCGTAGTAAGGTTTCCCGGGCTTTTCCTTATACCCCTGGGGTGGTTGTATGAAATCGGGTTCTTTTTTTATGTGTCTCAGTATCACAGATAACTTTTCATTGAGCGGCGTATACACCCGGTCTCTCTTCCACCTTGATTGCTCGCTTGGTTCTCTCCGTCTTTTCCTGCGCCCTTCCCCTCCGAGGTGAGTTGGTGCCTTTGTCGCTTCAGTCCCCCCTTCGCTATTGGCCACTGTCTGAGCGCTTCGTCTCCTGCCCTTTACGGATTCCTCTACGAGGATATACTTCTCCACCTTTAAATACAAATCTTCCAAACAGGTTGGGTCAGACTTGATCAATGACTCATGCAACCATATTCCCGAGATGACCGCAGCGATATACGCCGCGCAAGCGATTGCCTCGTCCATGCCTTCTACATCCAATGCCTTCGTTTATAAATAAGTTACGAATGACCGGATACTCTCCCCGATCTCCTGTCAATGGTTAAACAGAGTGTTAACTTCGACCTTCTTCCTTCGCAAATGTACAAACTGTCCAACGAACGTTTCCTCTAGCTCAGAAAAGTTCATAATGGACGTAGCTGGTAAAGCCTGGAACCACATCATGGCCCCGTGCCTCAGAGTTGACGGAAACAATTTGCAAAGTAACGAATCATCGCCCTGGTACAGCACCATCTGGCTTTTGTAATGCATAATATGGTCCATAGGATCCCTCGTTCCATCATAAGTTTCAAACTTTGGTATATGGAACACTCTTGGTGGTTCCGAACTCATTATCCTTGGTGAGAACGGCGTCCCCTTGAGCTCCCGGATGGCGTTCCGTACTTTTTGCGCGGGATCCTTCCCATGTACGAGTTCCTCATCCCTCCTTCTTAACATCTCCTCCACTTCTTTCCTCGTCATTGTTTCTTTAACTTCTGAGCTTCCTTGCTGCGTTCTTATTGCCGTTGAATCTTCAGCCCAATCTACCTCCATCCGCGTTGTTCGGGCGGTTTGCTCCCTACGTTCCCCCGCACCTGGGCCTTCTTCGATTTCCGCATGCTCGCCCAACCTCTGTCTGAGTTCCTCATTCTCCCTTCTTATGTTTGTTATCTCATCATTCTGTTTTTCCAACCCCCTCCGCATTTCCTCCCTCATTTCCGTGAGTAAGTTGTACATTGCAAGCATTGGGTCTTGCGCGTTTGGAGGTGAATCTGCTGGTAGGGGATTTGATGGCTCTCCGCGTGTCTTGCCTCTAGCTCTTCCCATTCTGGTCATTTTTTTCCCTGTAATTTTCACACGGACGGCGCCAAATTATAGATACAAGAATTCACTCTACACCGTTCCTCTCTCCTAGCTCGGGCGAACCTGCAAATCAACCCACTCCGATGATCAAGTTAGACAAATTGATTAGTGTAATTTAGTTTTCTGAGAGAAGAACGATTCGAACCTCCCTTTTCCTATAGTTCTCTTCTTTTTATAAGTATTGCCCCTAATCATTTTTCTGTGCCATCCTTTGAGGTGACCTATGGCAGTTAGTTCACCCCTTGACATGTCAGCTGTAGGGGTTGTTGCAACAGCCCTACCACTTCTGGAATAATCAGAGTTGATCTGACATGATGTGGGTTGTTAGAGCTGTCCATCACTGGCACATCTATCAGATCCGTCTTTCCGACCTATACTGTCATTGTCTGGACTACTTAATTAGTCGGTGGCTCAGTTCTGAGTCAAACATCCGTGCATCCGACGAGTTTAATCAATCGAGCAAAAGTTGTAGTTTATCTGAGCTTAAAATCATTAATTCCGACCTTCACTTGAGCCACGTGTCCATGCTTAAGAATTTCCCCCACAGGTTCCTCATACATAAAGAAAATATGGTAATGGGGATGAGGCTGAGAAGAAGAAGAAAGAGAAAAATGTGAGGCTAAGAACAAGAAGAGGGTGGTGATGCTGAGCTATTGTTCTTGGAAGAAGAGGAACGTGGCAGTGAGGTAGCTCTAATGGCTGAAGAAGGTGATGGAAAAATGTGAGTGTTTCTCTCTTTCCTCCTCTTCTTTTCTTTTATTTTCCTTCTAAAAACCCTTTGTCTCCCCTTTTTATCTCTATCTATGTCATCCTCTTTTCAACGTTAGAGAACCTTCTCTTTTTGTAGATTTTGTTATTTCCTTTTATTTCTCTTTCTACTTTTCTGTTCCTCCTTTTTTTCTATCTTTTCTCTTGGCTGAATTTATGGGGAAGGTCCATTGTTTTAGTATGCAAGAGAGTAGGGAGTGATCCCATGCTTCTCATTAATTTCATTACACCTACCTCTCTAATATAGATTGGCCAAATTTTTTTCATTTATGATTTTAATTTTTTGTTGATTGGTCAATTATTAATTGATTAGATGTTGTTCATTAAATTAAAATTTCAATTTGATTGATTTAATTAAGTTTAATTTTTTATTTGATTTATTGATTAATTGAGATTGCTTAGATTTAAAAGTTGCATTGATTGGTTAAAATTTACAATTGATGGTTTAATTTAATGGTCGATTTGACTTTTATGATTGATTTTCAATTTCAATTGGATAATCATTGAATGTGGTAGCTTTCGATTCTCTCAAGTATGGGGTCTCTAAATTTTCTCAAAATACGTGAATATTGTCAGAAATTTTTTTTCAATCACGTTTTTGTAGAAATCGAGATTTCTAAAAAATTGAACGTCAAGAGATATTTTGATTATTTTTATAATTCTTCGTAAACATCTTCGTTTTCATCGATTTTGATATCATTAGACTTAAAATCACATTCTGAATACTTTCGAGACATTTTGAAGGTATAAGACCCACGAGGGGTATTTTCGTCATTTGTCAATTTCTATGAATTTTTGGCAAGCGACTTCTTTTAATTCCAATGTGATTGTTTCTAAATATCAAGATTATATTTTTCTAGTGTTGTGAGGTCTCTAGATTACCAAAATGCGTGGAGAACCTATGCATACGTACTTGCTAAATTAAGTATAAAGTTAGCAATCCTAAACTTGTGTAATTCTATGTTGAGCATGCCAAGTAAAAGAGATGAAATGACTAGAAAATAAGGAGAAGGAATTGGGAAATGTGGCACTCCCGAAACACTAACATAAGATCTCATGTTAGATCCCGATGCACTGGGTGGCACCTCAAAATTTTGGTATGATTTCCTCTGTTTATGTTAGCATTCCAATACACTCAAATACCTATTTCACTTGACAAAAAATATCAATAATACCTTGTATATATATAAATAGAAAAATAGTAGAAATCTATCTACATCTACTAACATGGATAGATCAGAGTGTGAAAGAAATAAATAATATACAAAAATTTTATAGTCTCTTTTTATTAATAGAATCCTAATGCTCAACAAAAACCTATGATATAAGCTGGATGGATTGACGCAGCTAGAAGGTATAGCCCCAATATTTACTAGGTAATGGACTCTGGTTATTTTTTTGATCTACCAGATGATCCTCACTAGCTTTGCTTTACACCCACCTTCCAAATGCCAGATTTGAAACTAAAAAAATAAGAAAAAAAGGGTAATACTATTCTTACTAATAACTTTTCCTAGCATGAACAAGTAAACAATCTAAATTATTTACATACATGGAGAGTTTTACAGAATAACTTATGATTAACTAATACATATAACTAGAGATTCATCAATCAACAATATACATACTATACCATTTTCTTTTTTATACAATTATAATTGATAAACTTAAAATAATAAATATGATTTTCATATTATAATTCAAAATAATGCAACAGATACATAATACACAATGGTAGAGTAGTGGAATTAGAAAGTTGGGATTCTACGACTGGGTAGCTACCAATCGAGACATCGTATTCCACTACTTTATCGGTGTGAAATCACATCATTAGTTCCTGATTTTATGACTAGTCGTTATAACTTACCACACTTGAGTAACCATTATCTAGCTCAGGTTGGCCATTTGACAGGACCATAATACATAGGTTTCTTCTTGAACTGTCAAGATGTTGTCTATTATACATTGTTAGTAATCATTGACTAGCAATCTTCGTCTATGCCTATCAAGTATGCATGTGATTCCCATTATACATCCCCACTTGTGTACAAACACATTTACATTACACGTTCACTAAAAAAATAAAAGGTAATAAACCTAAATTTTATTTGTGATCCCATTCTCATAAGTATCTCATACCATGCATGAGTTTAATTGTCCCTACCATACATCCTAGGATAATATATCACCCTGGATGATATGATGAACCATCTCTTCAGGTATTTGTAAACTCTTTAACAGTTCACAAAATAGATATATGTACATATTAATTTTATTTTCTTTGAAACCCTTTTATTCGAAGGCTTCGAACGTTCTAGATTGTTTTAAAACAAATTAAAATGTTGATCGGACTAAAACCCCAAGGAAACTAAGTCCTTGAAACCTCAATCTAATGACACCACAAGGATTGATCACTTCCTTGATAAGTCGAAGAGTCATGTCTTTTCTTCAAGAACTCGAATAAAAACTCATAAAGAACCCATAAAGAAAACATGAAACAAAACTCAAGTTTTTTTTAATAAACTTCAAAATCTCATAAGATGTAAATTATCAATTGTGTCCCAATTACAAAATGAGGAGTCTTTTTATAGACAAATTAGATCAAGATTAATTCTAATTAGTCCTTGGAAAAATAAAGAAATTCTAATTAGTCCTTAGGAAATAAAGAATTCAAACTAAGGACAATTAGAACATAAAAATTCCCAATTAACCCTTGCATTCAAATTGATCTTCCAAATTGATCCTTTGCATAAAAAGATAGTTGACCATCCTTGATGAAACTTTGATATCTCCGAATTTAGCCTTAGAATCTTCTAGAATGGCCTCTTTGTATTGGACTTCCACAATCAAGCCTTGCAATGCCTCTTCCATCCGTTTTGTCCTTGCCCTAGTCATCGGACCGCCAATTCCTTACAATGGTTCTTGAGAAAACTTGGAAACAGCAACTCGATCTCCATTATTCTCCCCCTTTTCGAAAAGATTCGTCCTCGAATCACCTACATTAAACAAGGATAAATCAGCAATATTAAAAGTTGCACTAACATTACCATAATTGCTTAGCAAATCAACTTTGTAGGCGTTATCATTGATCCGTTCCAAGACTTGAAATGGACCGTCTCCTCGAGGCAGCAATTTTGATTTCCTTTGGGTAGGAAACCGCTCCTTACGCAAGTGCACCCAAACCCAATCTCCAGGATGGAAAATAACTTTCAAGCGACCCTTATTGGTTTGCTTAGCATGCTGCTTATTCTTCCTGTCAATGTTAGCTCGAACTTTGGCATGTAAATCTTTCACAAAATCTGCCTTTTTGTTACTATCAAGATTAGCATGTTCATTAGTAGGCAAAGGTAAAATATCCACAGGTGTTAAAGGATTAAAACCATAAGAAATTTCAAATGGAGAAAATGAAGTAGTTGAATGAATAGTCCTATTATATGCGAACGCAATATGTGGTAAACACTTCTCCCATTGTTTTAAATTTTTTTGAATGATAGCACGCAACAAGGTAGTGAGTGTCCTATTAACTACTTCAGTTTGGCCATCCGTTTGAGGATGTGCAACAGTAGAAAATAGAAGCTTAGTTCCTAACTTACTCCATAAAGTACGCCAAAAATAACTAAGGAACTTAACATCTCTGTCACTAACAATTGATTTAGGTAGCCCATGCAATTGAACTACCTCCTTGAAGAACAAATCAGCAATATGTGTTGCGTCATTAGTTTTAGTACATGCAATAAAATGGGCCATCTTACTAAACCTATCAACAACAACAAATATACTATCTTTACCATTTTGAGTCCTTGACAATCCTAAAATAAAATCCATAGAAATATCAATCCAAGGCTGATTAGGTACAAGCAAAGGGGTATACAAGCCATGCGGTCGAATTTTAGACTTTGCTTGCTTACATGTAATGCACTTGTCACAAATAGATTGAACATCATGCTTTATATGGGGTCAATAAAAATGCTCACGTAAGATATCTAAAGTTTTTAGGACACCAAAATGACCCATTAAACCTCCCCCATGACTTTCCCTTACAAGTAATTCACGAATAGAACAATTAGGCACGCACAATTTATCTTTCTTGAAAAGAAATCCTTCATGCCTATAAAAGTCACCAGACGCACACTTAGCACATGCAGTCCATACTTGGCTGAAATCAGAATCATTGGCATACAAATCTTTAATTAATTCAAAACCAAGTAGTTTAGTTTGCAATGAAGTAAGTAATACGTACCTTCTTGATAATGCATCGGCCACAACATTTTCCTTCCCACGTTTATATTTAATTACATAAGGAAATGTTTCTATAAACTCCAACCATTTAGCATGTCTTTTATTAAGCTTACCTTGGGTCTTCAGGAATTTCAAGCTCTCATGATCAGAATGAATGATAAATTCCCTTGGCCATAAATAATGTTGCCATATTCGAAGAGTTCTCACTAGTGCATAAAGCTCTTTTTCATAAGTAGGATAATTCAATGCTGCGCCACTTAGCTTTTCACTAAAATAAACTATTGGCTTAGAACCCTTCATCAAAACAGCTCCTACTCCAATTCCAGATGCATCACACTCTATTTCAAAAGCTTTATCAAAATTTGGCAAACACAACATAGGTGCATTAGTTAACTTATCTTTCAAAGTTTGGAAAGCCTGATCATGCACATTAACCCAATTAAAAATAACATTCTTTTTAACAAGTTCATTCAAAGGTGCAGCAATAGTACTAAAATCCTTAACAAACCTTCGATAAAAACTTGTTAAACCATGGAAACTTCTTACCTCGTTCGCATTCTTAGGTGTAGGCCACTCCTTTATTGCCCTTACCTTTTCCTCATCAACACTAATTCCCTGCGAACTAATAACAAATCCAAGAAACACAACAGATTCCATACAAAATGGGCATTTTTTAAGATTAACATATAATTGGTGTTCTCTTAACACACTAAATACAGCATGCAAATGCTTCACATGGTCATCAACATTTTTGCTATAGACTAAAATATCATCAAAGTAGACTACCACAAATTTTCCCATGAAAGCACGCAAGACATGGTTCATTAATCTCATGAATGTACTAGGTGCGTTAGTTAAACCGAATGGCATTACTAACCATTCATACAACCCATATCTAGTTTTAAATGCAGTTTTCCATTCATCTCCCTCTTACATGCGAATCTGATAATACCCATTCTTTAGATCAATTTTAGAAAACAAATGAGAACCATGCAATTCATCAAACATATCATCTAACCTAGGGATAGGATGCCTATATTTTACCGTTATCTTATTAATAGCTCGACAATCCACACACATGCTCCATGTTCCATCTTTCTTTGGTACTAAGAGAACAGGAACCGAACATAGGCTGAGACTTTCCCTTACAAATCCCTTCTGCAACAGTTCATCCACTTGCCTCTGGATCTCCTTTGTTTCCTCGGGATTAGCTCTATAAGTAGGTCTATTTGGTATAGTAGAACCAGGTATGAAGTCTAATTGGTGCTCAATTCCTCTTAAAGGAGGTAAACCGTGTGGAATCTCCTCGGAAAAAAGATCATCAAAATCCTGTAGTAAAGACAAAACAACACTAGGCAAAGATGAGTTAAGATCGTCAGTAGAAAAATAAACATCTTTGTACATAAGAACTAAAACTTGTGGCCTTGCTATCATTACACTTTTAACATCACATTTGTCAGCAAGTACACTCAGTACTTTATTCTTCTCTCCAGGTTGCTCACTTTGCTCTCCTTTTTGCTCACACCTTTGTTTCTCTCTCTTTTTGCACTCACTTGCTATCTTAACCTGGTCCTCATAAGCTTGAAAAGGTTTGAGAGGAGCCAATATAATTTTTCGATTGGTCATTACAAAAGAGTAATAATTTTTATACCCATCATGCGACACTCTCCTATCAAATTGCCACGGTCGATCGAGCAATATATGACCAGCATACATCGGTGCCACATCACAAATAACCTCATCCACATACTTGCCTATTGAGAAAGGAACCTGAACTTGCTTGTTTACCTTCACTTCTCCACAATCATTCAACCATTGCAGCTTATAAGGTTTAGGATGTTTCTGCCATTTCAAATTCAACTTCTCTACCAACAAGGTACTAGCAACATTGGTACAACTCCCACTATCAATAATCAATGTACAGACTTTATCCTTCACGTGGCATCTTGTGTGAAAAATATGCTCACGTTGCTCCTCATCTCCTTCATCCTTAGGCTGTATACTCAAAGCTCTCCTGGTGACGAGTAAATCACCATGCACAGGCTCTTCTACTTCAACATCAGAACAATCCTCTAATGGAGGCATCTCGTTGTCACTTGAACTAGCACTTTCGATATCTCCGTTTGACAATACAACCATAACCCTTTTGTTTGGGCATTCAGAAGCAATGTGTCCAAACCCTTGGCACCTAAAACACTTAATCTGACGTGACTTAATAAGAGGCTTTGTTTCAGGTCTATCTTTAGGAATAGAAACCAAAGGCTTCGGCTTTGTGTTTTCTTTTGGTTTGAAAGGAATTTTGTTGTCCTTCCAATTTGGTCTCCACGGATTATTAGAAGATGATCCAGATCTAAACCTTCGAGATGTGATTTGCTTTTCCACTTTAATTGCTTTGTGCAGTAACTCTTCCATCTCCACATAATGGTGCAACTCAACCACATCAACAATTTCTTTGTTCAATCCGGAAATGAATCTAGCCATGGTTGCTTCTCTATCTTCCTCTATGCTCGCTCTAATCATGGCAATCTCCATTTCTTTATAATAATCCTCTATACTCAAGGAACCTTGAACCAACCCTTGCAATTTGATATACAAATCTCGATAGTAATGGCTAGGAATAAATCTTTTATGCATCACTGACTTCATCTCATCCCATGATCGAATAGGTCTCTCACCATTTCTACGCCTATTGATCACCAACTGATCCCACCATATACTAGCATAGTTTGTAAATTCCACGGCAGCTAGTTTTATTTTTTTATCTTCGGAATAATTATGACAGTAAAAAACGTGGTCAACCTTTCTTTCCCACTCCAAATATAACTCAGGATCATTCTTTCTGTGAAAGGTCGGAATCGTCATCTTTATGCTACCTAAATTGTTATCTTCTTTGAAATCTACTTTCTTATCCCGTCGATAATGTACTCTCTCCGCTTCAGAATGAATATCTTCTTCTCCGTCGAACTCATGTCTTCGATATGGTTTAGATTCATTAGAGGATTCCATATTGTCCAACCTTGAATTCAACAATTTAAATTGGTCATGAACGGCCTTGATGAATAATTTTAGGTCGGTCTCATGCGGTTCTCCACCTTCCTTACTCATGGTAGAAACCCTGTTAGTTTAAATAAACGAAAATAACAAAAGAATACAACAATCTTGTAAGTCTTGGAAAGTGATGAAAATGATGAAATTGGAGGTCGAAATGGTGTGGAACAAGGCTATGCCTATTTAACTTGTAGATCTCGAAAAGAGCTTCGATTTGATATGCACTAATAGTCGTTTCGATACCCGAATCAAAAGTTATGGCCGTTTGAAGTTAACAGCTCCAATTTATTAATTTTCAGCAATTACAAACAGCGAATAGCCATCCTTTGTTTCTTTCTTTCTTTCTTTGAAGATAGAACAATTTTAAAATGAACCAAGAATTCAATTTAGTAAGTAAGGTCGAGAAGCAAATATATATATATATATGTATATATAGACACGTTATAGTAGAAAAGTCAGCAAAAACAATAAGTGTTTTTGTGTGTAATACATTGAAGAAATAACAAATTCAGCAAACAATAACTCAACAAATATATATATATATATATATATTGAAATTCTTTTTTAAAGAACAAACTCAAATCAAAATTTAAGGTCCTGTGGTGGAATTTCAGCAAGAAAGCGTTTATGGACAGCAAGAAAAAAAAAATCAGCAAATTGCTGTCGTTTTTATATTTTATCACCCAAAAGTGTCTGAATTCAATGAAAGACCATTAAAGAACTTAAAGATCAGCAAGTGATACCAATTGATATTTGTTCCTTGAAAGGTGTTGCATTGAAAAACCAGCAAAATACAGTAATAGACGTTGGTTCTTTGGAGAATGTTCTATTGAGAGACCATTAAAGAACAACACGCAGAACATAATGAAAGTAGCAACGTCAACAATAGAATGTTGTTGTTTTTTTTTCTGAATTTTAAGCAAAAGGATCAGCAAGAAATGACAAATCGTTCAACGAAACTACAAATCGTTACAGCAAAACGATTTCTCATTATTTATTATGAGAAACAAATGAAAAACCAGCAAAGAATGTTCTCAAATGAAAAACACACAACAACATCAATGGTGAAAAAAAAAAAAACAGCGACGTTAATGGTGATGAACACAGCAACGTTAATGGTAGAGTCGTTTGTTTGAAATATTTTTTTTTGTTGAATTCTTGGATGCACAAAACAGAAAAACAAGAACTTAGCAAAACGTTTTTTTTTTTTTTTAGAAAGCTAAATTTTTCAGCCAAGAAAAAAAATTAACAAACTTTCATCAACAAAAATTCATTATGAACATAAGGTAAGCTATGAACATAAGGTAAGCAAATTTCAGCAAGAATTCAAAATCGTTGTGACAACAAGAAATTCAGCAAGTTGTTTGCTATTTTATATTATATCGCCCAAAAGATTGAACAACATATATAGATTTTGAACAACACAAATGAAATATATATATATATATATATATATATATATATATAACAGCAACAAGGAATGTTTCTCTTCAATCAAGAATGCATCAAGAATGGGTTTTGGAATCTATAACCTGATTTTTCCAGTGGTGTGAATTTATGGTTGGGGAGCAAGATCTACCCGTTTTATTCTCCAATTTGAATGTTGCGCTACCTGGACCTTCGAAGAACTCTTTCAATGATGATCTTTTTCCAGCAATATTTGTTGCTCTGATACCAAATGATGTGAACCTTCTTGGATTAAGACCTTCTCTTGATGATCTCTTCTAGGAACCCTTTTATTCGAAGGCTTCGAACGTTCTAGATTGTTTTAAAACAAATTAAAATGTTGATCGGACTAAAACCCCAAGGAAACTAAGTCCTTGAAACCTCAATCTAATGACACCACGAGGATTGATCACTTCCTTGATAAGTCGAAGAGTCATGTCTTTTCTTCAAGAACTCAAATGAAAACTCATAAAGAACCCATAAAGAAAACATGAAACAAAACTCAAGTTTCTTTGAATAAACTTCAAAATCTCATAAAATGTAAATTATCAATTGTGTCCCAATTACAAAATGAGGTGCCTTTTTATAGACAAATTAGATCAAGAGTAATTCTAATTAGTCCTTGAAAAAATAAAGAAAGTCTAATTAGTCCTTAGGAAATAAAGAATTCAAACTAAGGACAATTAGAACATAAAAATTTCCAATTAACCCTTGCATTCAAATTGATCTTCCAAATTAGTCTTTTGCATAAAAAGATAGTTGACCATCCTTGATGAAACTTTGATATCTCCGAAGTTAGCCTTAGAATCTTCTAAAATGGCCTCTTTGTATTGGACTTCCACAATCAAGCCTTGCAATGCCTCTTCCATCCGTTTTGTCCTTGCCCTAGTTATCGGACCGCCAATTCCTTGCAATGGTTCTTGAGAAGACTTGGAAACGGCAACTCGATCTCCATTAGTAGCAAAGTGGCTCAAGATGAAAAGTCTATGTGGATGGATCATCTAATTTTGAAGGAGCAGGAATTGGGGTAGTACTAGTCACTCTAGACAGGTCAAGAATAGAAAAGATGATTAAATCAGGGTTTAAAGCATTGAATAATGAGGTAGGGTATGAGACGATGCTATTCGATCTCGAGTCTTTAGCGGGATTTGGGGTAGTTGACGCCATAGTCTACAGTGACTCGTAGCTAATGGTAAATCACATCAATGGGATGTTCGAAGCACGAAATCCCAAGATACAACTCTACCTAGAGAAGATCAGGTCTGCTATGCATCATGTAGGAAAGGTCAAAATAGAGCATATACCCCGGATAAACAATACGCATGCATATGCTCTAGCTTGTATCGTCTCGATGCTGGTTAGGCAACGTAAGAGAGAATTACCGTTGGGCTATTAAGAACATCCAGCGATGGACGAGCCCAAGCTAGTCAGCATGGTAGCAGTCATCAGAGACCAAGGATAGATAACTCAATTCCTAGCCTTCCTACAACAGGGAGAGCTGCACAGCGATCCTAAAGAGGCTAGGTGAGTCTAGAGCCAAGTAGAGAGGTACATCATCCTAGATGGGGTTTTGTATAGGAAGTCAATAGGAGGACCACTCTTGCAGTGCATAGCTTTGGAGAAGGCAAAGGAGGTGTCGATCAAAATCCACGAAGGGGACTGTGGAAACCATTCAGGAGGACAATCTTGGGCACATAAAGTACTCTCTCAAGGTTATTTTTTGCCCTATTTGCAAAAAATGTAACATTGCATGTCAACCATTGTGATAGTAGCCAAAGACACGGAAAGGTAATCTGACAGCCAATAGTGCAACTCAATTTCCTTGTCAGTCCATGGCCCTTTATGTAATGGGGGATCGATTTAATAGGCCTGATGCCTAGGGCACCAGGCAATTTGACTTTCTTGCAACAAACAATTTCACTAAGTGGGTAGAAATACTCCTTCTAGCTAGAATTCAACAACAAAAAGCTCAAAAGTTTTTGTGGGAGAACACTATCTATAGGTTCGGTTTACTGCGCTCCATAGTGAAAGCGCCCTCGATCCGCGGGATGCGCGGATCCGCTTTTGACCCTTGAGGTTTGGGAGTCGCTACCTAGTTATTACGGTCTAGGAACCGATCAATGACTCTAAACGGATAAAAACTAATCTAAAACCAAAAAAACTGAATTCGGGGATCATGTTACGGGATTGGAAGGTGTTAGGCACCAACCCCGCCCGGCTAAAGCTGGTCTCTACTAAATTCCCAAGTAAATTACATTGCTAAAACCTAAATAAAAAAAAATAAAAATAAAAAAAACCTTTCCGATGCAAGGACTTGGTTCCCTCAGATCTGACAAAAAGAGCTCCTTGTACCGTGCTCCCTTGCTTCGTTCTATTTCCAGATTTGACTTCGGATCTCCGAGACAAGGTATCTCCTTGTTTTTGAATCTAAACTCTTCAAGTTTGTTGAGGATTTGGGGGTATTTTTAGAAGGCTTTTGGGTGTTTTCTAGACTAAAATTGAAGGAGGGATGTTAGATAAGGTGTTGGGGCTCCAAAACTAGGGTTTATGGGGGGCTAGGGGAGCTTCTAGACCTACTTCTCTTAGGGTTTATGATTTGATACGAAAATAGGGTGTGAGCACCTCTATTTATAGATGTTTTTAGGGGTTGATTTGGATAGAGTTAGTGTTTAATTAGAGATCTTTTAATTAGAGTTGTGTTTTAGTTAAAATTGTTTTAGGTAGAATTGTGTTTTAATTAGAATTGTTTTAGGTAGAATTGTGTTTTAATTCAAATTGTTTTAGGTAGAATTGTTTTTTAATTAGAACTCTATTAGATAGAGTTATTATTTAATTAGATCTCTATTATGACTTTTGGTCTTATTTGATTGACTTTTAATGTTTTGACTTTAGTCTTAATTAATTGACTTTTAATATCTTGACTTCAGTCTTGCTTAATTGACTTTAATTTTGACTTCAGTCTTACTTGATCGACTTTAATACCTTGACCTTAGTCTTGCTTGATTTACTTTGATTTTTGGAGAACCCTCTTCCATTATTTCTTTAATTCTTTGGACCCCCAAATGGAGGGGTCCTTAAAGAAATATCCCACGAACCCTCAATAATTTTGCCTGAGAGTCCGATTGATCGATTTTTTAGGTTCAAAATTTTAAATTAATTTCATTAATGTTTAAATTTAATTATTAATATTTTATTTATTAATTTCGAATTTTTTAATTATGAAAATTATGAAATTACCGTTTTGCCCCCGGAGAGGACTTTTCACGTTTTAAGTTGGTTTTTAATGTTCTAGGATGTTTTAGAATCGATTTTCGTAAGGAATTCAATGAAAATATTGGTTTGTGTCATTTATGAAATTTTTTATGTGAAATGATTGTGAACTTTATGAGGGGCATTTTCGTAATTTTGTCAAATTCTGTTAAAATTGGTGAAATGATCTATTTGATTTTAATTTGTTATTTTATATGTTTGAGAGAGTTTTCCTAAGCGTAACGTAGGCTCTAGGGTTGTTTTGATGTCAGGGGTATTTTGGTAATTTGATCAATTTTTAGTGATTTTTATCGTAAAGCTTCTTTTTGGTCTGCAAGATGATGATTTCTATGTTTCTAGGGTTGTGTTTTCCTAGCGTAGCGTGGTTTCTAAGGTTTTGTCAGTTCGAGATACCTCATCCGGATTTCTGAAACACATCTGGTAACAAAATAAAGCAACGGAATACACATCCATCATTGGGAATCCTTGCGATCGGGTTGACAAGTTGATTAATCAGGCGGATGCAAAAATGGGGTGTCTACAGATGCCCCTCTTTGGCAGAGGGTTGAAGCAAACTAGATAGCAAATCTATCTTCGTAGATAGTGCGATATCCAAATGCCAAAGCTAGTGACAGTTCATTTTGCAGCCTGATTTAGCAATTCGTCAAGGTGTTCGGATCCTTGAGGGTAAAGCTCTCCCCGAATTAAAAGGTTGTCAGGTCCTTGAGTGCTAACTCTCACTGATGGCGTCAGATCCTTGAATTTTAAAGAATTCTCCCTGACTAAAAGAACAAGTGTGCAAGTGTGTGCACTGTGTGAAACTGAGTAAAATCTGAGCATAAACTAAGCATAACTGAGCATAAATTGAGCATAAAAAAATTGAATGTCTTACTTTACCTACCATGGGTGAAAGAGTAATAAACAATTTTTTTTGGAAAGTTTTACTCTACCTACTCGGGGTGAAAGAGTAATGAATTCTTTTTCGGGAGTTCTACTCTACCTACTCGGGGTGAAAGAGTAATGAACTATTTTTTCTGGGAGTTTTACTCTACCTACTCAGGGTGAAAGAGTAATGAACTATTTTTTCTGGGAGTCCTACTCTACATACTCGGGGTGAAAGAGTAATGGACTTATTTTCTGGGAGTTTTACTCTACCTACTCGGGGTGAAAGAGTAATGAACTATTTTCGGGAGTTCTACTCTACCTACTCGGTGTGAAAGAGTAATGAACTATTTTCGGGAGTTCTACTCTACCTACTCGGGGTGGTGAAAGAGTAATGAACTATTTTTTCTGGGAGTCCTACTCTACATACTCGGGGTGAAAGAGTAATGGACTTATTTTCTGGGAGTTCTACTCTACCTACTCGGGGTGAAAGAGTAATGAACTATTTTCGGGAGTTCTACTCTACCTACTCGGGGTGAAAGAGTAATGAACTATTTTCGGGAGTTCTACTCTACCTACTCGGGGTGAAAGAGTAATGAATTATTTTCGGGAGTTCTACTCTACCTACTCAGGGTGAAAGAGTAATGAACTATTTTTTTTGGGAGTTCTACTCTACCTACTCGGGGTGAAAGAGTAATGGACTTATTTTCTGGGAGTTTTACTCTACCTACTCGGGGTGAAAGAGTAATGAACTATTTTCGGGAGTTCTACTCTACCTACTCGGGGTGAAAGAGTAATGAACTATTTTCGGGAGTTCTACTCTACCTACTCAGGGTGAAAGAGTAATGAACTATTTTTTCTGGGAGTTCTACTCTACCTACTCGGGGTGAAAGAGTAATGGACTAATTTCCTAGAGTTCTCCTCTACATACTCGGGGTGAAAGAGTAATGAACTATCTAAGTATAATCTGAGAAAACCCTCGGCGATATCTGACTAAGCATAATCCGAGAAAGCCCTCGGTGGCAACTGGCTGAGCATAATCTGAGCAAACCCTCGATGACATCTGGCTGAGCATAGTTCGAGCAAACCCTCGGCGATAACTGAGCAAAATCCAAGATAACCCTTAGCGGCATCTGAGCAAAATCCAAGATAACCCTTGGCGAAAACTGAGCAAAATCTAAGATAATCCTTGGCGGCAACTGAGCAAAATCCAAGATAACCCTTGGCGGAGACTGAGCAAAATCCAAGATAACCCTTGGCGGCAACTGAGCAAAATCCAAGATACCCTTGGCGGAGACTGAGCAAAATCCAAGATAACCCTTGGCGGCAACAGAGTAAAATCCAAGATAACCCTTGGCGGAGACTGAGCAAAATCCAAGATAACCCTTGGCGGCAACTGAGCAAAATCCAAGATAACCCTTGGCGGCAACTGAGCAAAATCCAAGATAACCCTTGGCGGAGACTGAACAAAATCCAAGATACCCTTGGCGGAGACTGAGCAAAACTGGCAAAGGAATGAATGAATTTTGGAGAAAACTGATTAGAACGAATCGGAGAACGAATAAATCTGGAAGATAATGAATCTGGAAGAGAAATGATTGATTCCAAGAATGATTGAATCTGGAAAAGAATCTGGAGAACGAAAGAATGTTATATCTCCTATGTGAGATCCAATATGCTTTTGTTTGAACCTCAAGGATTTATCAAAAAGTTTTATGAATTAAAACCTGAGTTTTTATTTCTTTTGAACCTCAAAAGTTTTTCGAAAGAACTGTTATCAGAGGGTAACCTTACTTTTGGGATTCTCATTATCTCTTAGGATTAACATTGCTCAAAAGCAAAATGCCTCTAGTTTGACAATGACCATGGCCTTGAAAATAATTGAACACATAAAAAAAATGCCCCTAGTATAAGGGGGAAAAGTTACATTAAAAAAGAAAGAAAATGCCCCTTGTATGAAGGTCTCAAATAATTGATTACCACAAGCGCAATAAAGACTCAACTTTTAATTTTGATTAATTTTATTGAAGGTTTTTGAGTCAGGCTCAAGAGTACAAAATTATTTCCCTTCGAGTTTCATCATAGAATTCACCCTTATCTCCCTTGGTTCACTTGGGGGAGTAAAAATTTTCAGATCGATCGTAGACAAGATACTTGTGGCTTCTGAGTCTATGCCTGGTTTAAGCTAAGTATTGACATTGATTATTCGGACTTCTGATGTTTCAGCTCAGACCGCTCTCAGCTTGGGATTTTTTTCTATTTTTCTTTGTTGCTCTAATTTTTGCCTAGATCGCCTTTTCAGGTTTTCAATCTATCGAGCTTGCTCTAGCTTTTGCCAAGATCGCCTTTTCAGGTTTTCGATCTAGCGAGCTTTTACTTTTTTTCTTGGCTCTGATTGTTGCCAAAGTTGTCCTTTCAGATTTTCAACCTTGCGAGCTTGCCTTAATTTTTGCCTAAGTCGCCCTTTTCAGGTTTTCAACTTAGCAGGCTTCATCATTTTTTTATCTTTCTCTTTCTTCTGAACTTCTGGAGTTGCTGTTTGATCATGCTTTGCTATCTCCCTTGACTTTTCGCACGGTACTTAGGAGGACTTTCATAGGTAAGCTTAGGACTGGGTATGAAAAGAAAGGCATTTTGAGGCTCAAAAACCCAAATGCCCCTTGTGTGGCATTTCCTTTTAAATTGTTTTTCTTTTTTTCTTAAATTTTCTTTCCCATTTTGGATTCTTTTTCTTTTGAATCTTTTCTTCATTTTTTATTGTGTGGGGAAATAGATTTCTTTTTATTTTGATGTGGTCGGGCCTGAAGTAACTCTTCAGGTTGCCTACGTACCCCAAAATTTTGGGATCAGACAAAACGTAGTTCGAATTTTCCATCCCCTAGGTTAGGTGATCGGGCTGAGAAATAAAAAGGCATCATTTTTTTGAAAAGGCTGCAAAGGGCTGAGAAAGGAGATAATGAACTGGGTAGCAGGAAAATTGATTCGGCCAAAGATGGCCTCCTTAAATATAGTACCATTTGATCCGGTCAAGGTTGGTTGACTCTGGTAGTTCACTTCCATCATGATCTTGAAGTCTGAACGACTTTTCCAGACAGTATTTCCTTAATGAATGAATTTCTCCATTGGGTTCAGACTTTCTCCTATAGTCGAGGAGGGTGTTCAATTTTCTTTGAAGTCTGATAGTTAAATCCTTGACTTGTAATTAATGAGCTTTGACCTTTTTGTCAAATGCACGGGTGACTCTTCTTAGATAAGCTTGCACGGTACAGGGCTTTAACACTCTTTTTTCTTTCGATCAAGTTTAATTCTTCATATTGCTGACGAACCCAATTTGTTTCTAACAAATGATTTTCCAACAAGACCTTGAGAGACAAAATTTCCATTTCAACTGGCAAGACTGCTTCCATGCCATACACTAAGGAGTAGGGAGTAGCTCCAGTAAAGGATCAAATTGAAGTTCGATATGTCCATAGCGTGAATGATAATTTTTCTGACCAATCTCGATGTGATTGACACATTTTCCTGATGATAGTCTTGAGACTCTTACTAACTGCTTCAACCGTTCCATTGATTTGAGGACAGTAGGGGGATGATTTGTGCTTCCGGATCTTCAACTTTAAACGTAGAGTAATGATTTATGCTTTGAAGTACGACCGATTATCAGAGATCAGTTCAAAAGGTATCCCCATATCGATTGATAATATGTGATTTGCAACTCAAGATGTAGTGAGGATAGTACTGATACATTTTATAATATCTTCTTTGATTCCATTGATATAGACGAGTATCTATTCCATGTTGAACAACACCCAAGCTTGTACCTAACATACCCTCATATGATCACACAGAACAAGTCTTTTGAAATTTCTGAGTAAATTCATTATCCCCTTGTGTTCCTTAGGATAAGATGGTTTCTATTTGAATCTCTTTAGGAATTATTTTTTGTTTCGAGGTCAAAGACCTTTCCTTTCTCGATTAAAGGTTGAGTCAACTCTTATCTTCTTGTTCAGAAACGAAATCTATCAAATTATTAGTCAATTCGTTAATGCGCTCGAGATATTCAAAAATTTCTTTTATACGATCAATTCAGAAGGGGCAACAGACACCTCTATAAACTCGACGAACTAACTTGACTCAATAAGAAAGAGTAGGCTCAATCTAAGGAAGACATGACCTTGTAAGAAAAAAAGACTCGAACTAACCCAAATGACCCATGAAAACTCAAGACTACCCAAAACGGGCTTAATGAGAACTGAGACATTACTTACAACCGGTAGGATTGAAGCACTATGATTTTCAAAGAATAATTGGATGATGTTGAGAAATTTTGAGATCATTTCTGACTGTTGACTTGATATTGACGTTTACTTTAACTGACCGGATTTACAACCCTAGCTAGACGATAGACGATTGAGCTTAGATACAATGATAACCCTTAAACCTCTTTGAAGGTGAATTTAACCAATTTCAGTGTCACCCCCTTGATAATATTTTAAATGAACACTGAGATTTTATTGAATTTTGTGCACCAATCCATTAAAAAGTTCATCTATTTAATGATTATTCAGAAGAAAAATAATTTTACTGCACTCTTTAAAAATATTGACAAATAATGTTTTCATTGAATAAAACTTCAAACATATTTCAATAATTTTTCATGCAAATATATATCTTTTGTAAATCATTTTTCCTTCATTTTCTTTTCTTTTAGAAAAATTTTCTTCTTGAAAACATTTTTTCTCTGAAAAATAGTTTTTATTTGGAAAACATTTTCTCTTGGAAAATCTTGTTCTTATGGAAAACATTTTTTAGAAAATATTTTTTCTAGAGAATAACACTTTTCTGGAAAACACTTCTTTTGGAAAACATTTTTTCCTAGAAAATACTTTCTTTTTCTTCTTTGAAAATTCGATTTCCATTTTGATTTAAATGGCCTGGTCCATCATGATTGTTGGATCGGGATGGACTGGGTCATTATTGTAAAAGAACGGATTTTTTTATTGGATCGGTGCACCCATTTTACTTTTCAAAAGCAACATTTTTATCCTTGAGATCAATTATGCACTCGGATCTCATCATTCACATCACTTACATACATTCATCAATCAACGGACTCCATTCAATAAACAACCCGGGAACACCCACAATAAGTTCGAGTCGTGACCTATTGGGAAGGTTTCTAGACTCTAAGCTTACTACATGCAATGCATTTTTTATCTGGCCACCCTTGCCCAAGCACACCTATATACCTTTCGATACGTGGTGACTTGGTTTGATATACCGTATAGGTGATAATCTAAAACCTCAATTCACTTCTCTGAAGCCAAAAACAGCCAGTTCGATCTCCAGTTGAGAGGTGGCGCACAATGCTGAGCAAGGGCCCACTTAAATACCTCTCGTCTAGAATAGACGTAGTCTATCCCCCTCGTACAGTAGGGTACAGCGGGGCAAGATCTTGCTTAGGCACCGGTTTTGACCAAGAAGTGCAATTGATATACTTAGATTACCTTTTATACCTACGGGTACGAGTCAAGAGTTGTAGCTTTCATAAATGGTTTGGCATCCCACGAGGGGACCGACCACGTACTAGTACTACGTTGGCAATCGGGACATGAGACTGTGTGGCTTACAATAGGTCAAAGGCTCAGGTCGCTCCAGCCTGGGTGCATCAATATATCTCTCAGAATCACTTGATCAGACGATATTAATGCCCCCAGTTTGATATACCTTAAGGTACGTGACTGGAGTTGTGGGTTTCATGAATGACGTCGCATCTCCGAAGAGACCGGGCCACGCACTAGTGCCACGTTGGCTAAATGGGACGTGTAAGTGAGTAAAGCAGTAAACGTGCATGTGGTGTGTGCAAAACAGGGTGGGGTGTGCCCGGGGCCTTTTCAAACAAATGGGCCCATGGGTCCAATCAAGCCAATCAAGAGAGGATATTAAATCATACAAGTGCAAGCAAACATCGATCAGGAACATACTCATATGGTTTAATTCAAGCTTTAAACGTGCACATCTCTAGCATTCATCAATTAGCAAATCAATTAATAAATAAGGGCCTATAATAATTAATTAGATCTAATCATCGCAATAGGCACAATTTTTATAATTTTTAAGGTCCAATCAATGATCACTTTTAGGTGATCCAAAATAAATCGAGATTCCAATAGGTGTTACATTGATGATAGAATGACAATGGTTGAGATGAGCTCACTCTCAAGAACATTAATTGTGCCAACATTAGATAAATTCATATTTTCTGTGAATTAGAAAAATACAATCTGAACTTGCATCGATGATATCTAAGGCTCTCGATAACGAAATCGAGTGAACTCAAGTTCTAAATTAATCTACTCGATGAGATCTACATTTTATTGATAGATGTTCAGACTTAGTTCTCACCAGAATGTTCTGTAAAAACGTTTTAACGTTGCTGTCCCAACTTTCATTCAGAAAAAATTCCAGATTTACAGATTGAACTTGCATCGATGATATCTAAGGCTTCTGATAACGAAATTGAGTGAACTCAAGTTCTAAATTAATCTACTCGATGAGATTTACGTTTTATTAATAGGTTCCCAGATTTAATTCTCACTAGAATGTTCTGTAAAAAAGTTTTAACATTGCTGTCCTAACTTTCATTCAGAAATAATTCCAGATTTACAGATTGAACTTGCATCGATGATATCTAAGGCTTCTGATAACGAAATTGAGTGAACTCAAGTTCTAAATTAATCTACTCGATGAGATCTACGTTTTATTAAAGGTTCCCAGATTAATTCTCACTAGAATGTTCTGTAAAAAAATTTTAACGTTGCTGTCCCAACTTTCATTCAGAAATAATTCCAGATTTACAGATTGAACTTGCATCGATGATATCTAAGGCTTCCGATAACGAAATTAAGTGAACTCAGATTCTAAATTAATCTACTCGACGAGATCTATGTTTTATTAAGAGGCTCTAGACTTAATTCTCACTAGAATATTCTCTAAAAACGTTTTAATATTTCTGTCCAACCTTCATCATTCCATCAATTTGAATCTTTCATTATTTATGGGTCATCAAAAAGTGATCCTTAATTGAAAAAAAAAATGCAATACCCAAAATCATCTACAATCAAAAAAAAATATAAAAATAAAAATAAACAGAAAAAATAAATAAAATAAATCCAACTAAATAATAAAAAAACTAGGTCATCTTTGTAATGCTCCCATACTTGGGGTTTTTCAAGTTTGATCCTCAATAGTCCCCAGTGGAGTCGCCACTGAAAGCGCCCTCGATCCGCGGGATGCGCGGATCCGCTTTTGACCCTTGAGGTTTGGGAGTCGCCACCTAGTTATTACGGTCTAGGAACCGATCAATGACTCTAAACGGATAAAAACTAATCTAAAACCAAAAAAACTGAATTCGGGGATCATGTTACGGGATTGGAAGGTGTTAGGCACCAACCCCGCCCGACCAAAGCCGGTCTCTACTAAATTCCCAAGTAAATTACATTGCTAAAACCTAGATAAAAAAAATAAAACAAAAAAAACCTTTCCGATGCAAGGACTTGGTTCCCTCAGATCTGACAAAAAGAGCTCCTTGTACCGTGCTCCCTTGCTTCGTTCTGTTTCCGGATTTGACTTCGGATCTCCGAGACAAGGTATCTCCTTGTTTTTGAATCTAAACTCTTCAAGTTTGTTGAGGATTTGGGGGTATTTTTAGAAGGCTTTTGGGTGTTTTCTAGACTAAAATTGAAGGAGGGATGTTAGATAAGGAGTTGGGGTTCCAAAACTAGGGTTTATGGGGGGCTAGGGGAGCTTCTAGACCTACTTCTCTTAGGGTTTATGATTTGATACGAAAATAGGGTGTGAGCACCTCTATTTATAGATGTTTTTAGGGGTTGATTTGATAGAGTTAGTGTTTAATTAGAGATCTTTTAATTAGAGTTGTGTTTTAGTTAAATTGTTTTAGGTAGAATTGTGTTTTAATTAGAATTGTTTTAGGTAGAATTGTGTTTTAATTCAAATTGTTTTAGGTAGTTTTTTTTAATTAGAACTCTATTAGATAGAGTTATTATTTAATTAGATCTCTATTATGACTTTTGGTCTTATTTGATTGACTTTTAATGTTTTGACTTTAGTCTTAATTGATTGACTTTTAATATCTTGACTTCAGTCTTGCTTAATTGACTTTAATTTTGACTTCAGTCTTACTTGATCGACTTTAATACCTTGACCTTAGTCTTACTTGATTTACTTTGATTTTTGGAGAACCCTCTTCCATTATTTCTTTAATTCTTTGGACCCCCAAATGGAGGGGTCCTTAAAGAAATATCCCACGAACCCTCAACAATTTTGCCTGAGAGCCCGATTGATCGATTTTTTAGGTTCAAAATTTTAAATTAATTTCATTAATGTTTAAATTTAATTATTTAATATTTTATTTATTAATTTCGAATTTTTTAATTATGAAAATTATGAAATTACCGTTTTGCCCCCGGAGAGGACTTTTCACGTTTTAAGTTGGTTTTTAATGTTCTAGGATGTTTTAGAATCGATTTTTCGTAAGGAATTCAATGAAAATATTGGTTTGTGTCATTTATGAAAATTTTTATGTGAAATGATTGTGAACTTTATGAGGGGCATTTTCGTAATTTTGTCAAATTCTGTTAAAATTGGTGAAATGATCTATTTGATTTTAATTTGTTATTTTATATGTTCGAGAGAGTTTTCCTAAGCGTAACGTAGGCTCTAGGGTTGTTTTGATGTCAGGGGTATTTTGGTAATTTGATCAATTTTTAGTGATTTTTTATCGTAAAGCTTCTTTTTGGTCTGCAAGATGATGATTTCTATGTTTCTGGGGTTGTGTTTTCCTAGCGTAGCGTGGTTTCTAAGGTTTTGTCAGTTCGAGATACCTCATCCGGATTTTTGAAACACATCTGGTAACAAATAAAGCAACGGAATACACATCCTCATGGGAATCCTTTGGGATCGGGTTTGCGACGGTTTACAAGTTATTAATCAGCGGATGCAAAAATGGGGTGTCTACACATAGATTCGATAATGGAAAACAATTTACTGGAGAGTAAATTAGAGAATTTTGCAGTGTATGGAATAACACAACTGTTTTCCACACCGCATTACCCATAGGGTAACGGATAAGCTAAGACTACAAATAAAGTGTTGGTAGACACTTTGAAGAAGAGGTTGGGAGAAGCGAAGGACAGGTAGACGATGGTCTTGCATAAAGTCTTGTGGGCTTACAAGATAATCGTTAGAACTTTCACAGGGATGTCTTCATTAGCCATGTCCCATGGCATGGAAGCGGTGATTCCTACAGAAAATAGTTTTCCCACAGAACAATCCATAGTACAGATTGACAGGAATGACCAACAGATGATTGCAGAGCTAGACCTATTGGAAGCAATATGGGATGTGGTACTGGTCAAGTTAAAGCATTATCACAAGAAGTTGTAAAGCTACTTCAATAAGAAGGTCCACCCTCGGCAGTTTCACGTAGATGACATAGTGTTATGGTGAGTATTCCAGAACACGGAAGAATAGAACAACAACAAATTGAGCACAAATAGGGAAGGGCCATACAGAATAGCAAGAGTGGGCCAGAGGGGAGCCTACTATTTAATAATGATGACCGGTCGGGAGTTGCCTAGACCGTGGAATGCATGTAACTTGAAAAGGTATTATTAATAAATATCTTACCTTAGTTGTTCTAAATTTCTACATAGGAATTAGCAGAGCAGTATGATCCAACCGGGATCCAGGCCTATGTGGGCCTTATTTGCCTTCATTGGTAGAGTAAGAAGCTGGTAGGGGCCTAACTCTAACACTAGTGACAAAAATACTATGTGGATCCAGCTGGGATCCGGACCTATGTGGGTCTTTTTTGCCTTTATTGGTAGGGTAAGAAGTTGGTCGGGGTCTTAGTCTACCATGAGTTTCAAGAGCACTAAGGTGGGATCTAGTCGGGATTGAAACCTAAGTAGGTCTTCTCTGCCTTCATTGATAGAGTAAGAAGCTAGTCGAGGCCCAACTTTGATATGAGGAACAAAAACACTATGTGAATCCAGTCGAGGTCTGGACCTATGTGGGTCTTCTCTGCCTTTATTAGCAGAATAAGAAGCTGGTTGGGGTCTTACTTTATCACAAGTTTACTAGCAGTAAATTTAGCCGATTGACAAATCCAAAAGTTAAAGCAGAGTTAGAGCTTTCTTCAAGGACAGTAACTCGAATAGTCGTTCACAGAGTTAGCCTAATAAAAGGTTCCACCCAAAGTAACACTTACTTGAGGTAGAACCTAAGGAGGAGAATGTGGTAAAATTGAGCTAATTGTTTAAGTAATGTGAGCTAGTTGTTAACGTGAGCTGATTGTTAAAGTAGTGTGAGCAGGTTGTTAAAGCAAAATGAGCTGATTGTTAAAATAGTGTGAGTTGGTTGTTAAAGTGAGCTGATTGTTAAAGTAGTGTGAGTAGGTTGTTCAAGCAGAATGAGCTGATTGTTAAAGCAGTATAAGTTGGTTGTTAAAGTAGAGTGAACTGATTGTTAAAATAGAATAGCAGTTTATGCACAAGTAATATGCAAAGGGTAGTGTGAATAGTGCATGAACAATCTAACAAGCATAAGCAAAGTAGTAGTGAAATAAGAAGGGTGTAATGTTGAAATACGAAATATGCTAAGTTAAAAAGGAGATTAGTAGGATGTGTGTGTAGCATAAAATGGTAAAAAGAAAAATGTAAAGTTCCAGATGTACAACAGGTGTATGAATGTAAAGTTTTTCCACTAATAACAAGGGAAAATACAAATGAGATATCCCAAAGTAGGGATTGTACAAAATGTAGTAACATAAGATTGAATATAGATCATCGTTCAGGAAAGGAATGCTGGCTAGCCGAGGGAGAAGTCTGAATAGCAATAATAGGAGGATCAACTTCAGTAATAAGCTTGGGTGATCAGTGGCTTCATTCTAGTCCACGTCGACGATATGAATGGATGGTTGGTCAAAAGGGTGATTTGGAGGCAAATCGTTGGATTACGCTGAAGAATCCACTATCAGGGCAGGATTCAATTCTAAGGTAGCAGCAACCTATAGAAGGTCGCTAGGAACCTGATGAACGATAACAATAGGGTTACCCTCCTTATCCAACTGAAAGGGGGGAACGGGCCTAAGGCGCTCGGTCCAAGTAAGGTAAGTTCTAATAGAAGATACCATAAGAGTATTGTCCATGTCCTCATCATCGTCCCCTTCTTCCTTTTTCTTCCTCATACTAAAGTTGAGCAGCCTCAAAGTCTTCGTGGTTGAAACGTCCTCGATCCGCGGGATGCACGGATCTGCTTTTGATTTTCGAGGTTTGGAGTCGCCACCTAGTTATTATGTTCTAGGAACCGAACATTGACTCGAAATGGATAAAAACAACTAATCTACTCAAAAAAATATTGAGTCCGGGGATCACGTTACGGGGTTGGAAGGTGTTAAGCACCAACCCCGTCCGGCAAACGTCGGTCTCTACTAATTCTCAAATAAAACTACATTGCTAAAAGACCTAAATAATAAAAAATAAAATAAAAATATTTACCTTTACAAACGCAACAGTTTTGGTTCCCTCGGATCTGGCGGAGAGATCCCTTGATTGTGATTCTTCGCTTCGTTTTCATCACTGGATCCGCTTCTGATCTTCTAACATAATGTGTCTTCCTCTTATATCTGTGAGTTTTTTGATTGATTTTTTAAATATATTTTTGGGTGTTTTTAGAAGGATTTATGTGTGGTTTTTGAGCAAGAGTTAGGGTATGGATGTTAGGTAAAGAGTTAGGACTTCAAAATTAGGGTTTATGGGAGGCTAGGGAAGCTTTTTGACCTACTTTTTTTAGGATTTATTTTTTCATTCAAAAATAGGTTGTAGAGAACCTTATTTATAGATTTTTTTAGGTGTTTTTTAGATAGAGTTAGTGTTTAATTAGAATTATTTTAAATAGAGTTAGTGTTTAATTATAATTATTTTAGATAGAGTTAGGCTGTGTTTGTTTGCGCTAATTTTTAGTGGTTATTGCTTAAAAAAATTATTTTCAGCACTTTTAAAAATTAGCGCGTTTGTTTATCAAAAAAAATTCAGCACAAAGTGCTAAAAATTTGGCTGAAATTTTCAGCACACAAAAAGACGCTGAATGCTTATTGCTATTTGCGCTCAGCACCGTTTATTTATTTCGTGGACAAATACACCCTTAAAATATTTTAAATTACCGCGTATGTCGTCTTCTACTTTCATCCAAATCGACAGAAACATAACACTGTCTTCTCTCGTCTCTCTCAACCAAATCTCTCTCGTCTCTCTCTATCTCTCACAGATCTCTCACGTCTCTCTCTGTCTCTCAGATCTCTCTTGTCTCTCTCTATCTCTCAGATCTCTCTCGTCTCTCTCGCGTCTCTCTCTCTCTCAGATTTCTACTATCTCTCTCGCCAGATCTCTCTCGTCTCAAATCTCTCTTCATCAATCTAACACAGGGAAAGAAATATCAAGATTGCAGTTCGTGTTTCTTTTTTGATTGGAAATCTTGAAGGGTGTTGTTGGAGAAGCCAAAGGTAAGTTGGTTTCTCTTCTTTTACTCTGTCTGGTTTGTGTTTTAGAAGATTCATCAAGAGAAACTATCTGGGATTTCAGGATTATTTTTTTTGTTTTTTTTATTTTTTATTTGGAGTATATATGGGGTCTTATGTGCAATAGAGATAGAGAAAATGGAATATGAGCTAGTTTTAGCAGATGGATAAATACTACTTATAGTCTTGAAATAGAACCTAAAACTATAAACCCATACTCATCTTCTTGTTTTCTGTATTTCTGTTACACTTAAGAACAAAGGTAAGTAGGTGAGGGGGACTTGTTACACCCTTATGAGAGAGAGAGAGAGAGAATCCATTACCAGGTATTGGATGTGTATGATGGATGGGGCATTGGAGAGGGAGAAAGAGACTTATGGGAAGAAAACATTAATAGTGTGACTGAGACGTTTTTGGTTTAAGTTGCACTCAAAGTTAATATAGAAGAGGAGAATAACAAAATAGAAAAAACGCATTAGTAATTGGCTTCAATATCCTTTTCGGTCTTTCTTTTCTAGTATAAAAATTCACAAAGATGACAACTTGATCTCCCCCATAGATTAGCAAATGTGAAACAAGAAAATCCCATAATTCAAAATCAATTATTTTACACTAATTCATTGGAAGTGAAACATATGTTTTAGCTTCAAATATCAAACAACCAACAATTGCATGAACCTGAACATCTGAATTACACATACAAGACTCTAATTCGGATCAAAATCAACTATTTTACAAGAATTCATAAAATCTAACGATCTAAGAAAGATCACCAATAAATCTCAACATCCACAGATCACTAATATAGGCAAATTACTTCCATTAAAACTTCAAATGAATTGGGGATTAAAATAGTACCCATTTCTTCGGTGGAGGACTCCAATCCATCGCCAAAGCCAGAGGCGAAGTCTCATCATGTCTATGTTTTCTGTTCTTTTGAGTTTTGAGTTGGCTTTTGTTATTAAAAAAAAAAGATTATGACTTCTCTTATTTATTTTTGTTTGGTTGCATTGTATAATTGTGTAAGTGTTAATTTATCGATTGGAGTGTATATGGGGCTCACCTTGTGTTTGTGAAAATGCCCATCAAGGAATCTAGAGAAGTTGTTTCCGGTCTATTAGCTAGCCTGAAACGTTTTTTTTTTTTAAATCATTATTTATAAATCTCTTATTTGGAGTGTATATGGGTCTTGTTTGGTGTTTGTGAAAATACCCATCAAGGAATCTAGAGAAACATCTAAAAGATCCTTTAGAGAAACATAGGAAAACCAGTCACAGAACAACGCCATTCTTGTTTGTGTTATTGTTCGCATATTTGTCGAGGTTCTGCAAATGAAAAGAATTTGGGCTAAGAAGCATTCTTAGAAATTAAAATTATGTCTTGATTGACCTTCTTTTTAGTCATCAATAAACCCTATAAAAGATTGTAGTGAAGTGATTTGTAGGGTATCGTTATTGGCCGGGGATTGCGGGTACTCCTATTTTAAAGAGTCATAACAAATTTTAGTTAGTTTAATTAACAAGTTGGAAACAAACATATTACACATATTTAAGGGGTTTCAATTTTGGCGATTCGGATTAAAAAAATAATAAAAATAATAAAAATAAAAATAAAAATAAAGAAATAATAAAAATTAAAATTAAAGAAATAAATATTTACAATTGATCATCTTCTCTCACAATTCAGAAAATCGAATTCATTAACTGACTAATCAAATTGCTTCAACATAGACAACGAATTTTATACCTTAATTACATATCCGAATTGAATCAAAGTCCATGACTAAAGAGATCATGCATTTTATAAATTTCTTCTTTCATAAACCCTAGGATTTTGGAAAAGTCCATCACCTAGTTATTTTGATTAAGCAATCAAGTTAATGCTCAGCATATCCTTACAACTTCTTAAACAAATCATTAAGATTAAAAGGAATTATGATTCAATAACCTACTCCTCAAACCTATGGAAAGGTCCATGGCTAAAGAACATGCAATTTTCATATCACAACTATTGTTCATAGTTTTTACCACTTTTAAATAATATCCCAAATCAATTAGATGATTAGAGATACAACTATGGTTTCAATGACAATTAATATCAAAGTTTTCAATATAATCGAACTGAAAATTTAGCATACATAACTAAGATCACTAATTCATGTGTCTATATCTCACCAATCCGAAAACATCAATTAATGAATTTGAAAGTCACTAACTCATTGAATTAAAAAATTTCAACTTAAGAATCCATCGAGATGTTCTTTAATCCAATAACAACCAAGGTTTAAGTAATAAAAATAAATAAAAGTCATAAGAGTTACACTTTTTAACACAACCAAAGAAGTTTGAGATGTGTTGGTGGTGATGTTCCTCACGGCGATGATGTTAATGATTGAAAATGAATACAAGCAGCAACGTTGTAAACTTCTTGGCAATAACGTCGCTGAAAAATTTCAGCAATTTCTCCTTCTTTTTGGCAACTCGTCCACAAAAATTCAGCAACTCTTCTTCTAATGGTCGTTAGTCCTCCAAGTTTCAGCCCCCTTCTTTCCTCAAGAAAAGATTAAAATCAAATAATAGAGAGAGAGAGAGAGAAAGAGAGAGAAAGATGGAGAGAGATCAAAGAGAGATTCTCTTCAAGTCTCTCCCTTTTTTTTTCTTCTACACGTTCTTTTTTTCCTTCTTAGAAGCCTACAAAATCTCCTAAAAATATTTTAAATCTTATCCTAAAATAACAATATCAAAATCTGACTAATTAGGAAAAATTATTAAAAATAAAAATAAAATCCTAATATAATTAGAAAAGTGGTGTTTTCAATTGGAATTTTCGTGCACCAAATTTGGAGACTTTCGAAAATAAATGGCGTCAAATTCGTGTCAAATTGGCGTCAATAGTGTACGTAAAGCAACTTCAAGTCCAATTTTGACTTTGATGCAGTTAGTATCTCTCAAAACTCGAAACATAAAAGTTGTATATCTTTTTCTCAACATTCTATAGAATTTTGGATCATCTCAATTGGAATTCGTATGAGAGAGTTATGCCCAGATTATGAAGCGATGTCGAAACTGTCCAAAATCGCCCAATTAATTTCGTTTCATACTTAACACCTCCATTTTCATCCTAAATCAAAATAAAAGAATAATAAGTACATTTAGGTACTAAATATGTATAAAGGACTAAATATTAAAGGAGAAAAATATGGCATTTTGCATTCTTATCAAATTCCCCCACACTTAACTTTTGCTCGTCCTCAGGCAAAACAAAACAAAATATAACTAGTAGAAACAAAGGAAAAGACAAAGACTAACTATACAAACTACAATGACGTAACACAAATTAAATGACTCTATACTTCCAACTTACATCTCAGAGATCCTTTAGATGGTATGGCATAATAATGTAGGAAGAGCACAAGTTTACTTCAAAAATAAGCCACGGAGTTATTAAGACTATATAGCATTCATACATGAAGTGTGTGTGTGTGGTTAGCCAAATATAGTGTAATATGCATCCTCAAGTTAATGCACAAATAGTATCAAACTTTACTTCTCACGATGTATCACTCTAGTTTTCTCTCAAATTGATATGGTGCTAGTTACACTAATCACTCAAACACTTGTGAAAATAGTTTAAACCATAGGCTTGCTTGTCCACCCACTCTCCACATTTAAAACAGAACATCAAATGATCAAGAAGTCTTTGAAAAAGTTGTAATAGGGCTAAAGGGTCAAGGGTTCATAAGAAGGAAGAGAAAGGATATCACAAAATTTCCTCAGAACTAGAAAGCAATTAGAAATGTCAATAAATAGGTCTTCATCATTAAGTACCACATTTCGATCACTCTAAGGTAGATTTCATTAATTTTTCTTTTCACTTTGCTTTAGAGATTTGTAACACTCCCATTTCTTCAGAACTTGTAATCTTTAAATCACAACACTTTTTTTCATGTTCCTACTTCTCCTTTTATCACAATTTTTTTTTTTTTTGAATCTTACACCTTAAAACCACATGACATCCTCCCCCGCACTTATGTTTTTCCACCCTTCCCGATATCACCTTATAAACAAGATCCAAGCTCACTAGTTCCAAGGAAAAGGGTAGGTAAAGTGTTTAAGTTCAAAAGAGTAAGTGAATGTGGCTTAATGAAGAAAATAGGCTAATGAAGGCTCAAAGGACTATCTAAGGGTCAAATCACAATCAGGACAAAGGCTATTTGGTCATGGTGGTAAAATCCTAATTTGCCTCTGTCTTCTCCAAATCTGAACATGTGAAATTGTCTCAAGTGGGATTCAAGCAAGTTCTAGAAAACATGATATTCACGAGATGCACTCAGAAAAGAAGTTTAAATTGATATGTATAATGAATCAATTATACGGCTCGAATAGCTCACAAATATTGCGTAATTATGCAAGTATCATTCAATATGTCTCCATGCTTCACTTTAAGATAATAGATTACTCGAAACAAGGCTAATGTGCATCAAAATTTCCAAGTATGACTACAATATAAGCAAATTAACTCCATTTCTTGTTTTATCTATAAAAGTATACTCAAGTCTATTTACAAGCCATCTATCTTAAGAATCAGTTTCATCATTGAGTTGGAAGGAATTCTAAGAAGAAATTTTATTTTTTTTTTAAATTAAAGGTGTAAATCCCTCCCCCACACTGAAATCTTACATTGTCCTCAATGTAGATCAGAATAAGCCTGTAAGTAGAAATATAAACATGAGCAAGGTATTCACGAAAATCACACAATAAAATAAAAAATGAAATCAACCAAAGTAAATAGAGGAGAGAAAGAAAATGCAAATCTGTGTCGATGTATCCTCAATAGCCTTGGTTGAATTGGGTTGCCTCCCAATAGCGCTTGAATGTTTACAGTCCTTCAGCCTAGACTTTGTACCTCATTTTTAGTCCTTTGTGAGTGGAGCCTCTAGGAGGGGTACTTCTTCCACAGTGTGCTCCTTAAAAGCCTCATAGTAAGGCTTCAAGCGATGGCCATTCACCTTGAATTCATTTCCAGTTTTTTCACTTTTTATCTGCACAGCCATATGAGGAAAAACATTAGTGGCAACGAAAGGACCAACCCATCGAGAACGTAACTTACCAGGAAAAAGTTTAAGTCTAGAATGGAAAAGAAGAACTTTTTGGCCCACAACAAAGGCCTTGCCACGAATCATCTTATCATGAAAAGCTCTAGTTTTCTCCTTGTAGATCCATACGCTATCATATGCCTCGTTTCTGATCTTCTCAAGTTCATTCAATTGCAGTTTTCTATGTAAACCGACCTCATCAATGTCTAAGTTGAAAGACTTAACAGCCCACCACGCCCTATGCTCAAGCTCAACTAGTAAATGACACGCCTTACCATAGACAAGTCTGAATGGAGACATCCTAATTGGCATTTTGTATGCTGTCCTATAGGCCCAAAGTGAATCATCAAGTCTTTTACTCTAATCCTTGCGTGTAGGACCCACAGTCTTTTCCAAAATTCCCTTAATCTCACGATTTGAGACCTCTGCTTGTCCATTCATTTGAGGAGGATATGGTGTTGCCACCTTGTGATTCACCTTGTATTTCTTCAGAAGAGCCTTAATTGTTTTGTTGCAGAAGTGTAATCCACCATCACTAATAATCGCACGATGCACTCCAAACCTAGTAAATATGTTAGATCTCAAGAAATCTGCAACAACTTTAGAATCATTAGTTTTGGTGGCCTTAGCCTCCACCCACTTGGACACATAATCAACAGCCAAAAGAATGTAAAGAAAACCGTTAGATGAAGGAAACCCATGAAATCAATGCCCCAGACATCGAAAATCTCAACAATTATGATATGGGCCATGGGCATTTGATCTTTAGAACCTAAGTTACCTGTTCTTTGGCACCTATCACAAGTCATGCAGTACATATATCCATCCTTAAAAATAGATGGCCAAAAGAAACCACAATCTAAAGGGACAAGCTGTCCGACGTGCACCAAAATGTCCACCACAAGACTTAGAATGAGAAAAGGCAAGTATAGATTTCTGCTCAGATTCAGGGCATAACTCCTAATGATTTGATCACTACAATGCTTCCACAAATAAGGTTCATCCCATATATAATATCTAGCCATTTTATTAAGCTTTTCTTTATTAGATTGAGGTAAAGTATCAGGGAATTGCTTAGTAACTAAATAATTCACAATATCCGCATACCACGGTTCACTTACCTCAATCCCAAAGAGCTGCTCATCTGGGAATGATTCTTACAAGGGTAAGTTGTCCTCCTCATGTACAAGTATGTTCAAATGGTCGGCTACCAAGTTTTCATTCCCCTTTTTGTCTTTGATCTTCAAATCGAATTCTTTAAGTAACAGCACCCATCTAATCAGCCTCGGTTTGGCCTCCTTCTTTGTCATCAAATACTTCAAAGCTGCATGATCAGTATAAACAATAACTTTAGTTTGAAGTAAATAAGAGTGAAATTTATCTAAAGTGAAAACCACAGCAAGGAGCTTTTTTCAGTTGCGGAATGTTCAATTGGGCATCATTGAGCGTCCTAGAAGCATAGTAGATGGCATAGGGCTTCTTGTCCATTCTTTGTCCCAACACAGCCCCAATAGCGTAATCTGAGGCGTCACACATCAATTCAAAAGGTAAGGACCAATTAGGTGGAGACATAATTGGAGCAGTAGTCAATAACTCTTTCAACTTCTCAAAAGATTTCTTGTACTCCTCATCAAACTCAAAGGGAGTGTCCTTTTGGAGCAACCGACACAAGGGTCTTGATGCCTTGGAGAAATCCTTGATAAATCTCTTGCAAATCCTGCATGACCAAGAAATGAACGAACCTCTCTCACACAAGTGGGAGAGGGTAAGTAACGCACAAGATCTAGCTTACTATAAGTATCTCGAAAAATTAAGCTCAAGCTTCGATAGTATTTCATTCACATACATGCCGAGAACTAAGAATCAATTCGTAGATGCATTAACTACGATCGCTTCCATAATCAGTATTTCAGAAGACTTAGTCATTGACCTCATTGAGATTGGAATTCAAGATGAGCCGACCTATTGTCTACCTGTCAAAGTAGAAGAATCCGAAAAAAAAGCCATGTTACTTGGACATCAAGGCATACCTTGAAGATCGAACCCTCCCCTCAGACGCAATGCCTAATAATCGAAAAACCATTCAAAAATTAGTAGGACAATTCCTCTTGAGCAATAGTATTCTATACAATAAATCACATCATGAAGTCCTACTCCAATGCATGAAAAATGCAAAAGCAAAATGATTGATTGAGACTGCACATGGCGGAGTCTGTGAACCCCACATAAATGGTCATATGCTAGCTAAGAAGATCATGAGGATGAGATACTATTAGTCGATAATGGAGAGTGACTACGATCAGCATGTTCGCAAACGCCACCTATGTCAGATTTATGCCAACAAAATCAATGCTCCACATTTAGAACTGCAAAATATGACCACCCTTTGGCCCTTCTCGCTTTGGGGCTTGGATGTCATCAGGCAGATCTCGCTGAAAGCTGTGAATAGGCATTACTTCATCCTAGTCATTATCGATTACTTTACTAAATGGGTAAAAATAACATCATATGTTAATGTCACGAAAAGCAACGTCTTGAAGTTTGTCAAGAATAACATCATCTATCGATATGGACTTTTCGATAGATTAGTAACTGATAATGCAAAAAAATTTCAAAACCAAGGATATGATCAAGATGTGGAAAGACTTTCAGAACACTCATCACAACTCAGTAAGTACCCTACAGACCCAAGATGAATGGGGTCGTCGAGGCAGCCAATAAGAACATTAAGAGAATTATCAAGAAAATGGCTAATACATACAAGGATTAGCACGACATGTTGCCTTTTGCACTTCACGCCAATCGCACCTCATTCAGGACTTCAACAAGATAATTCCTTACTCACTAGTATATGGAACGGATGCAGTCTTACCCGTCAAGACTGAGATTCCCTCCTTCCAGATCTTAAAAGAAGTAGAGTTGGATGAGGTTGAATGGGTTCAAGCTGGGTTCGATCAATTAAATCAAGTTGAAGAGAATCACTTTGCTATTTACCACAGACAGATCTATCAACGACGAATGGCTCGTGCCTACAATAAAAAAGTCAAACCTAGAGATTTCTCACCAGGAAACCTCATCTTGAAGAAGATTCAGCCAATCCAAGAAGGCGTCAGAAGAAAGTTTCGATCAAACTATGAAGGACCATTCATTGTGCATAAGGTAATGACAGGAAGAGCTCTGATCTTTACAGAAATGGACGAACAAGTCTTCCCTCAAACGATCAATGCTTACATTATCAAGGAATATTACGCTTGAGATCTGATCTTGAGATGACGAAAGGTCTTCTTTGCTATCCTAAACTAACTATCAATCTAGTCAACCCTTTTGAGCCATCACGTTCATTTCTTAACCTAAGACTAGAGCAAGTCAACAATTACAAAACTAAATAAAGAAGAAAAAAAATAGACAAATAGAAAATAAAATTAAAAAAATCTTAAAGGAAGCATCAAACTACTCCTGGCCCACATTAAGTTAAACTATGAATGGCTAAAAATATAAAAAAATCAAAAAAGGTAAAAAACTCAGACACTTGATCTTGAGCTCGACCCAAATCTCCAGCTTAAACAAGTTCGAGAGACGTTGGGAGGAGACATAGATCACCCTTTCGTAATAAAAATAGACGAATCCCATATCTAACCCACCCTCGGCAAACACAACCCTTAACCCTTTTATCATTCCACAAGCATTAACCTAAGCCAACGTTTTGTCCTACCAAAAGTTCTTTCTGATCAGGAAATATTCTAAGCCAACACAATGACGATGGCAACACCAATGATCTTGTAACTTGATTTGGATCTCAAATATTATTAGTCGTTAGAAGACTCGAGAGGGGAATCCAGATCAGATATTTGAAAAAAAAAACGTCTTAAAGTATAGAGTAGTCGATCTCACGACTTAACCTGAGTTGCTGAACCACGAGATGTCGTCAGTAAACTCAAGAGGATAATCTAGATCGATCACTTAAGAAAGAGCGCCACTACAAGAGTAGAGTCATCAATCTCGCAGCTTAACTTGAGTCATTTAGTCACAAAGACATAGAGACTCTGAGCAATAATTGTAATGTAAAAAATACAAGCATAATCTGAAAGGGCATAGTGAAAATTCGAAATGGTAAGATCAAAACCACCAATACGATGAAAACCCCAAAAAGGGCGTCGATATGCAAAAATGTGGAAATCAGGTCTGGTGAAAATCGTAACTGGCACCAGGGGCAATATGGGAAAATAAAAAAAAAAAGATCTCCTGGCCCATAATAGGCCCATAAACCATGAATGGAAAAATCTTTCCACAAATCCCATGGCCCAAATAGATAACAATCTTCTAATACCAGGGTACTAGGGATGACTCTAAATGAACCAAAAGAGTAATTGATGCTCATATCCCCAATGTTTGGCAAAAATACCATGACCATCACAACCAAAGATTTTACAAACTCTGAATTTATCGTACTTATGAAATAAAGTCATTTCATAAAATTTAAAAAAAAAAAACTATTATTTTGGCAAATGATGACAAATCTAGGACTTATTCAACAAAACTTCATGTTTTCAAAGAACAATAAATATACCTGAGGCCAAGTATGTACAAAACCTATTTTCTTTGCATTGAGTCTTTTAACATTTTGCATACATTTAGATAATGTCAAGAAAATATAAAAATGAGAATATAAAACGTAGCCTGTCAAACATTATGGTAAGAAATAAAAAAAAGGAATCAAGGCGCAATGGAGATCGAGTTGCTGACCCAATAATTCAAGTTGATGTTTTCAAGTCTTCTCAAGAACCATTGTAAGGAATTGGCGGTCCGATGACTAGGACAAGGACAAAGATGATGGAAGAGGCATTGTAAGGCTTGACTGTAGAAGTACAATACAAAAAGACCATTCTAAAAGATTCTAAGGCTAACTTCAGAGATATCAAAGTTTCATCAAAGATGGTTAACTATCTTTTTATGCAAGAGATCAATTTGGAAGATCAGTTTGAATGCAAGGGTTAATTAGGAATTTTTATGTTCTAATTGTCCTTAGTTTTGAATTCTTTATTTCCTAAGGACTAATTAGACTTTCCTTATTTTTTCAAGGACTAATTAGAATTAATCTTGATCTAATTTATCTATAAAAGGGCATCTCATCTTGTAATGGAGACACAATCTACAATTTACATTTTATGAGCAATTCTTTGATGTTTATTCAAAAAGTTTCTTAAGTCTTCATGTGTTCTTTATGAGTTCTTGAAGAAGTGCATGAATCTTCGACTTATCAAAAGAGTGATCATCCTTTGTGGCGTCTCAAGGTCGGGGTTTTAAGGACATAGCTTCCTTAAGGTTCTAATCTGATCAACATCATCTCTTATTTCCACACAACTTGTGTTTCATCCAGAGGAATTTTCAAGAGGAAACATATCATTTGGTATCAGAGCACCAAGATTGCTGGAAAATACATCAAGATTGAAGTAATCCTTCGAAGATTTGGTTCGGGTGGCATTCGAATTGGAGATCAAACGGGTTGATTCATGCTCTCCAACAAAATTTAGATCAAATCAAACTCAAAAAATTGCTGGAAAACAGGTTTTTCTTCCTTAAAACCCATTTTGTTGTGTTTTTTATTGCAAACCATGAACATTTATTGAAAGACCATCAAAGAAATAGCGATATATATATTGATCTTGCTTGAATTTAAATCTTCTTTGATGTGTTACCTTCAATTTCCTTCCAATTCGAAAAATCAGTCATATCTATCATAAACCATTTGTTTGATCTACATGTATTTCTTTAAACTTGGCCATACTAATCAGAAAATAAAACAAAATTTTGACAGCCACAATGAACATTCATTGTTGCTAATTTGTTGCATTGTTGTTAAAAAACAAAAAAAATTGGACAGCCACAAAGAACTTGTTGCTGAATTGCTGTTTTGTTGTTCAAAAAAAAAAAAACAACAATAACATATATTGATATTGCTGGAATTTGTTTCTTCTTTGATGTGTTTCATTCCAATTCATTCCACCATTGTTGTGTAAGAACGAAATAAAAATCTGCTGTATTTGTTGTTGTTTTTTCCCACAATTTCTTGCTAATCACAATCGAACAAAACAACTATTGATTGTTGATCACAACGATTATCTGCTGATCTATCTTGTTGTATTCTTTGCCATGAACATTGTTGTGTTTTCCACCATTGTTGTTGCTGCAACCAATGGAATATACATAGTTGTGTTTTCCATCATCTAGATGTTTGTTCTTGCTGGAAATTTTAGAATAAAATGTTTATTTCATTGATGATCTTTCATTGAAAAATAGATGAATCCTTCTTCGTCACAACGTATTCAAAATTCAGCCATTATAAAAAAGAATGTCTTCTTTACATTCCATGGTTTCCTTGCTAGATTTTTAATTGGCATCAATTGTTTTCTGGATTTCCATGGTTTCCTTGCTGGAATAAAACGTCTTCTCCTGTTTCTTTATAATAAAAAAGCATTTTCTTTTCTTGCTAAAATTCTTGCTTCTGTTTTACGATTGTGTTTGTTGATTCTTCTGCCACAACGTGTTTATATAATGTTTGCTTTTGCTGTTCTTCACGTCATCTTCGAATAGAAAAAAATAAATAAATAAACTTAAGAGAGGGAGAATATAAACAACCATATTGATAATCTCAGCAACGTTTTCTTGAATTGCTATATTGATAATTGGTTGTTTTACTATATTGAACTGCTGGTAATACATATATATATACATCCTCTTTAACATTCTTGCTGTTGTTGGATGATAGAATATATATATATATATATATATATATATATATAAAGGGAGACGTGTTAAATAACGCAAGAATAAACCAAGTTGGTCTACAAACGCTTTGTAGGTGACCACTAATGATTTGTTGCTAAGTTCTCAAAATTATTTTGTTTGTTTTTCTTATTTTGCTGAATGTATGATTTCTTTTGTTGAGATCCGAACAACCACAATTAACTTGTGTTTAGAAAAAAAAAATGGCTATCCGCTGTTTGTAGTTGAAGAAAATTGATAAATTGGAGCTGCTAACTTCAAACGGCCATAGCTTTTGATCCGGATATCGGAATGACTATTAGTGCATATCAAATCGAAGCTCTTTTCAAGATCTACAAGTTTAAAAAGGCATAGTCTCGTTTCACACCATTTCGACCTCCAACTCTATCATTTTCATCCCTTTCTGGGACTTACAAGATTGTTGTATTCTTTTGTTGTTTTCGTTTATTTAAACTTGCAGGTTTCAACCATGAGTAAGGAAGGAGGAGAACCACATGAGACCGACCTGAAATTATTCATCAAGGCCGTTCATGATCAATTTAAATTGTTGAATTCACGGTTGGACAATATGAAATCCTCTAATGAATCTAAACCATATCGAAGACATGAGTTCGATGGACAAGAAGATGTTCATTCCAAAGCGGAGAGAGTACATTATCGACGGGATAAGAAAGTTGATTTCAAAGAAGATAACAATTTGGGTAGTATAAAGATGACGATTCCGACCTTTCACAGAAAGAATGATCCTGAATTATATTTGATGTGGGAAAGAAAGGTTGAGCACGTTTTTGATTGTCATAATTATTCTGAAGATAAAAAAATAAAGTTAGCCGCTGTGGAATTTACAAACTATGCCAGTATATGGTGGGATCAATTGGTGATCAATAGGCGCAGAAATGGTGAGAGACCTATTCGATCATGGGATGAGATGAAGTTAGTGATGCGTAAAAGATTTATTCCTAGCCATTACTATTGAGATTTGTATATCAAATTGCAAGGGTTGGTTCAAGGTTCTATGAGTGTAGAGGATTATTATAAAGAAATGGAGATTGCCATGATTAGAGCAAACATAGAGGAAAATAGAGAAGTAACCATGGCTAGATTCATTGCCGGATTGAACAAAGAGATTGTTGATGTGGTTGAGTTGCACCATTATGTGGAGATGGAAGAATTACTACACAAAGCCATTAAAGTGGAAAAGTAAATCAAGTCTAGAAGATTCAGATCTGGATCATCTTCTAATAATCTGTGGAGACCAAATTGGAAGGACAACAAAATTCCTTTCAAACCAAAAGAAGACGCAAAATCGAAGCCTTCGATTTTTATTCCTAAAGATAGACCTGAAAGAAAGCCTCTTATTAAGTCATGTCAGATTAAGTGGTTTAGGTGCCAAGGGTTTGGACACATTTCTTCTAAATACCCAAACAAAAGGGTTATAGTTGTATTGGCAAACGGAGACATTGAACGTGCTAGTTCAAGTGACAATGAGATGCCTCCATTAGAGGATTGTTCTGATGTTGAAGTAGAAGAGCCTGTGCATGGTGATTTACTTGTCACCAGGAGAGCTTTGAGTATACAGCCTAAGGATGAAGGAGATGAGGAGCACACATGAGCATATTTTTCACACAAGATTCCACGTGAAGGATAAAGTCAGTACATTGATTATTGATAGAGGGAGTTGTACCAATGTTACTAGTACCTTGTTGGTAGAGAAGTTGAATTTGAAATAGCTGAAACATACTAATCCATATAAGCTACAATGGCTGAATGATTGTAGAGAAGTGAAGGTAAACAAGCAAGTTCGGGTTCCTTTCTCAATAGGCAAGTATGTAGATGAGGTTATTTGTGATGTGGCACCGATGCATGCTGGTCATATATTACTCGATCGACCGTGGCAATTTGATAGAAAAGTGTCGCATGATATAAAAATCGTTATTCTTTTGTAATGTACAATCGAAAAATTGTATTGGCCCCTCTCAAACCTTTGCAAGCTTATGAGGACTAGGCCAAGATAGCAACTGAGTGCAAAATGAGAGAGAAACAGAGGTGTGAGCAAAAAGGAGAGCTGAGTGAACAACATGGAGAGAAGAATAAAGTACTTAGTGTACTTGCTGAAAAACATGATGTTAAAAGTGTAATGATAGCAAGGCCACAAGTTCTAGTTCTTATGTAGAAAGATGTTTATTTTTCCACTGACGATCTTAACTTATCTTTGCCTAGCGTTGTTGTGTCTTTACCGCAGGATTTTGAGGATCTTTTTCCTGAGGAGATTCCACATGGTTTACCTCCTTTAAGAGGAATTGAGCACCAAATAGACTTCATACCTGGTTCTACTACACCAAATAGACCTGCTTATAGAGCTAATCCCGAGGAAACAAAGGAGATACAGAGGCAAGTGGATGAACTGTTGCAGAAAGAATTTATAAGGGAAAGTCTCAGCCCATGTTCAGTTCCTGTTCTCTTAGTACCAAAGAAAGATAGAACATGGCGCATGTGTGTGGATTGTCAAGCTATTAATAAGATAACGGTAAAATATAGGCATCCTATCCCTAGGTTAGATGATATGTTTGATGAATTGCATGGTTCTCATTTATTTTCTAAAATTGATTTAAAGAATGGGTATTATCAAATTCGCATGAAAGAGGGAGATGAATGGAAAACTACATTTAAAACTAGATGTGGGTTGTATGAATGGTTAGTAATGCCCTTCGGTTTAACTAACGCACCTAGTACATTCATGAGATTAATGAACCATGTCTTGCGTGCTTTCATGGGAAAATTTGTGGTAGTTTACTTTGATGATATTTTAGTCTAGAGAAAAAATGTTGATGACCATGTGAAGCATTTGCATGTTGTGTTTAGTGTGTTAAGAGAACACCAATTATATGTTAATCTTAAGAAATGCATATTTTGTATGGAATCTGTTGTGTTTCTTGGATTTGTTGTTAGTTCGTAGAGAATTAGTGTTGATGAGGAAAAGGTAAGGGCAATAAAGGATTGGCCTACACCTAAGAATGAGAACGAGGTAAAAAGTTTCCATGGTTTAGCAAGTTTTTATCGAAGGTTTGTTAAGGATTTTAGTTCTATTGCTACACCTTTGAATGAACTTGTTAAAAAGAATGTTGTTTTTAATTGGGTTAATGTGCATGATCAGGCTTTCCAAACTTTGAAAGATAAGTTAACTAATGCACCTTTGTTGTGTTTGCCTAACTTTGATAAAGCTTTTGAAATAGAGTGTGATGCATCCAGGATTGGAGTAGGAGCTGTTTTGATGCAGGATTCTAAGCCAATAGCTTATTTTAGTGAAAAGCTAAGTGGGGCAGCATTGAATTATCTTACTTATGACAAAGAGCTTTATGCATTAGTGAGAACTCTTCGAACATGGCAACATTATTTATGACCGAGGGAATTTATCATTCATTCTGATCATGAGAACTTGAAATTCCTGAAGACCCAAGGTAAGCTTAATAAAAGACATGCTAAATGGTTGGAGTTTATAGAAACATTTCCTTATGTAATTAAATATAAACATGGGAAGGAAAATGTTGGGGCCGATGCATTATCAAGAAGGTACTTATTACTTACTTCATTGCAAACTAAACTACTTGGTTTTGAATTGATTAAATATTTGTATACCAATGATACTAATTTCAGCCAAGTATGGAATGCATGTGCTAAGTGTGTGTTTGGTGACTTTTATAGGCATGAGGATTTCTTTTCAAGAAAGATAAATTGTGCGTGCCTAATTGTTCTGTTCGTGAGTTACTTATAAGGGAAAGTCATGGGGGAGGTTTAATGGGTCACTTTGGTGACCTAAAAACTTTAAATATCTTACGTGAGCATTTTTATTGGCCCCATATAAAGCATGATGTTCAATCTGTTTGTGACAAGTGCATTACATGTAGGCAAGCAAAGTCTAAAATTCGACCGCATGGCTTGTATACCCCTTTACCTGTACCTAATCAGCTTTGGACTGATATTTCTATGGATTTTGTTTTAGGATTGCCAAGGACTCAAAATGGTAAAGATAGTATATTTGTTGTTGTTGATAGGTTTAGTAAGATGGCCCATTTTATTGCATGTACTAGAACCAATGACGCAACACATATTACTGATTTGTTCTTTAAAGAGGTAGTTCGATTGCATAGGCTACCTAAGTCAATTGTTAGTGACAGAGATGTTAAGTTCCTTAGTTATTTTTGGCGTATTTTATGATGCAAATTAGGAACTAAACTTCTATTTTCTACTGTTTCACATCTTCAAACGGATGGCCAAACTGAAGTAGTTAATAGGACACTCACTACCTTGTTGCGTACTATCATTCAAAAAAATTTAAAAATATGGGAGAAGTGTTTATCACATATTGAGTTCGCATATAATAGGACTATTCATTCAACTACTTCATTTTCTCCATTTGAGATTATTTATGATTTTGATCCTTTAACGCCTGTGGATATTTTACATTTGCCTACTAGTGAACATGCTAATCTTAATGGTAAGAAAAAGCAGATGTTGTGAAAGATTTACATGCCAAAGTTCGAGCCAACATTGACAGGAAGAATAAGCAATATGCTAAGCAAGCCAATAAGGGCCGCTTGAAAGTTATTTTCCACCCTGGAGATTGCGTTTGAGTGCACTTGCGTAAGGAGCGGTTTCCTACCCAAAGAAAATCAAAATTACAGCCTCGAGGAGATAGTCCATTTCAAGTCTTGGAACGGATCAATGATAACGCCTACAAACTTGATTTGCCAAGTGATTATGGTAATGTTAGTGCAACTTTAATTGTTGCTGATTTATCCTTGTTTAATGTAGGTAATTCGAGGACGAATCTTTTCGAAGAGGGGGAGAATAATGGAGATCAACTTGCTGACCCAATAACTCAAGTTGATATTTCCAAGTCTTCTCAAAACCATTGCAAGGAATTGGCGGTCCGATGAGTAGGGCAAGGACAAAGAGGATGGAAGAGGCATTGCAAGGCTTGATTGTGGAAGTACAATACAAAGAGGCCATTCTAGAAGATTCTAAGGCTAACTTCGGAGATATCAAAGTTTCATCAAGGATGGCCAACTATCTTTTTATGCAAGAGATCAATTTGGAAGATCAATTTGAATGCAAAGGTTAATTGAAAATTTTTATGTTCTAATTGTCCTTAGTTTTGAATTCTTTATTTCCTAAGGACTAATTAGACTTTCCTTATTTTTCCAAGGACTAATTAGAATTAATCTTGATCTAATTTGTCTATAAAATGGCACCTCATCTTGTCATGGAGACACAATCTACAATTTAAATTTTAGGAGCAATTCTTTGAAGTTTCTTCAAGAAGTTTCTTCAAGAAGTTTCTTAAGTCTTCATGTGTTCTTTATAAGTTCTCGTATGAGTTCTTGCTTGAGTTCTTGAAGAAGTGTATGAATCTTCAACTTATCAAAGGAGTGATCATCCTTTGTGGCGTCTCAAGGTTGGGGTTTTAAGGACATAGCTTCCTTAAGGTTCTAATCCGATCAACATCATCTCTTATTTCTACACAACTTGTGTTTCCTTCGAATTAAAAGATTCCTAGAAGAGATCATCCAGAGGAGTTTCCAAGAGGAAATATATCACTTCTCCTAGGCACGGATTCGGGTAGCTTGGCTAGTCATCACCATTTCAACATCTAAAATGTCACGACTCACCAAATATGTTGCAAAGTCATCAAAATGAAGACTCTAGGCAAGTCCATCCCTCAACTCAACAACTTTGGCTTGAAGCCTAGCCACATCACCACTATCACTAGATCCCGACCATGCAAGTTCTAATGTCAAACGAGCAATCTCTTTCCATATCTTCTTCTCAAATTTGATCCAAATAGCCTAAATTTGATGATAATCAATTTGGGACTTCCACTCGATCTTGATAATAAAAGAAGGATGAAGCACCAAGATGTGCTTGGGGCACTACCAACACCGATTGCTTCTCAAAAGTAAGTTCTCAAATCCAATAAAAGTATGATGAGAATACGTATGGTGCAAAAATGAGTCGACTCAAAACCTCAACTCAACTCCATTATTTTACTAGTCGACTCAAAAGTACGGTGGTAAAGGACCAACCAACTCGCTGAAATTCTCAAGGATAAGCACACCTTGATTATAACCAAATTGACGAAGAACCCAAAGTTGTACATAGTAAGTCACCTCATGAAGACCATTCTAGACAAGGAAACGGGTCCCGTCAAATGCAATCAAAGAGACCCCCAAAGTTGGAATGCACCAACCCATCTCACCTCTTCATCATCAAGGTTGCAAATGAAGGCATACCATTCCTCTTCACCACCCGAGACTAAGGGAGCAACTCGCCTCGACATCATGAGCACAAGATCAACATTAACGCAGAATGGATGATTAATGGCTTCGATTGAAGCCATGTGATCCATAAACCAAAGCTACAAAAACATGAGCATTGTAAATTTAAAAAAACAAAAAAGTTTAAATTGTAAATCTATGCTATGTTTGGAGCTTATCTGTAGGAGGGGAGCGCATCCACGAAAAATTCGATCATGATCGGACGAACAAGAGTTAAGAGATTGAAACATCTCACTCAAAAGCATGGGACTAACCGACATCCCTCACTGACTTGTTATATCACGTGAATGAAAGAAAGGTCCATGATGTCTCTGTTACCAGAAAACAAGAGTTGATTCACTACTATCAAAGTGAGAACATTAAAATGAGCCAACGGTCTCGAAGGATCTGTAAGACGCTCAACCAAGAAAGATCTAGACATCATTTTCAAAACCGATCCGTCGTCCAGAATCATCAAAAACTTGTGGTTTATCCCCAAGAAGTCGGAAGTCTCGCCTCAATAACCATTGCTTAAAAGTGGAACAATGACCATACCCGATATCTTGAAACCCATTAGAACTTCAAACTCCTCGATGGTGAGAGTCATCTCGTATTCCCCAAAGTAGAAAAGATTCAGGTCGGGAACCCAATACCCCAACATAGCCTCGATCAAGCCCCATTGCAACAGAACCTTTGGCAAAGAGAAGGTGAATGTTCAACCCCATTGAATCTTCTCATTATTACCCATACCATCTATCAAACTACTCAACAAAGGATCAACAATGCCATACCTTTCCAAGTTGGAAAGAATAGGAAGCACTCCCATGGAGCTTGGGAAAGAAGCCTTGAGGACAAAGGAGGGCCAAAAATCTACATAAAATTTGAAAGAGGGAAATGAAAATCATGAAAATGATATATTAAGGTAAAACCAGTGTGGAAACATGCTTAAAATGAAATAATCGTACTGGTTCGTGGTCCAAACACTAATAAAAGCAAAATGAGACTTATCCGTGCTTGAAGCACGGATGGAAAGAGTAATGACTTATCTGTGCTTTAGGCACGGATGAAAACCATGACAACTCATCCATACTTATAATACAGACAGAAGCTTTGGTGAGCTATCGGTGCTATAAGCACAGATAAGATACTAACAATGTTGTTTGTGCTTTAAGAATGGACTAGAACATTTTTCAATCTTACAACCCTGAATTATCTGACTCCTTGTGGACTTAGGGCCCTGAACGATCCCCTCATGAAACCTTAAAATCATGTGGAAAAGCAGGCAAGGTTATTCCACTCAATGCCTGCAAATGAAAACTCTCAAAATGTGAAAATTATACCGGACATGTGACATGGAAGGCTAGGAAATCCATATAATGAATAACATAAGGTAGAAGATCATCCGATCGATGATTGCTGGAATTTGAAGCACATTATTCAAGACATGATAAATCAATGGTGACTTAGGTGGTATGGAGCGGCAGCAATAGAAGAACTCAAGAGACGAGACCCCCCACATCTGCCTCCAAGGGGATCACTAGCGCAGGAGGATAGAGGTCAAATGGTTGTCAACACAATCACTAGAGAGCTGGTTCTGATATAATCATCAAAAGCTCGCATAAAACCAAGGTCGAGAAGTCACAACACAAGAGGGAGGTTTACCAGGTGACAAAAAGGGCAATCATGGCACAGGTACCCAAATCAATCTAGGGGAATAAAGCAACGATATTCACTCAAAAGGATTTAGAAAAGGTAAATAGCCCACACAACGATTCTCTAATCGTTACGTTGGTGGTGGGGATGACAGATCTGAAAAGGATTCTCATTAACACTAGAAGCGCAGTAGACACTATATTCCTATCGGTAGCCAAGTGAGTGGGAGTGTTTAGGGTGTTAAAGCAAGAAGAGATCAATGTGTATAGGCTTAACAGAAGCCTGGTATTACCTACTGGGGAAGTTACTTTACCCGTGGCAATAGGGCTAGAGGTGGTAATGACCAGGTTTGTGATAAAAGATGCCAATTTTTCATATAACGCCATATTGGGGAGGAGATCGATACACATAATGAAGGCTATGCCTTCCACTTACCATCAGGTCATACACTTCCAAACTAAAGAGGGACCTATGGAGATAAGAGGAGATCAAGTAATGGGTCAGTACTGTTTTGCCAATGCAATAAAAAATAAAAAAGGAATGAACACAAGGATCGAATTAAAAGAGTGAAGCCCGACCCACCAGTCAAGGTCAATAGCAATTACAAAAGGAACTATGATAGAAAGGGTATCAATGGTAGAGAAGGTGGAGGAAGTTGATTTGGGGGAAGAAGGCGTACACCGGACCTTTGTTGGGTCAGGTATGGAAGTAAAGAAAAAAGAAGATGGTTTAATTCTTTAAAAAAATTGGAATGTCTTCGTGTGGTCATAAGAAGACATACCCGATATAGATCCATGAATCACAATTCATTACTTGCATATGGATATCGGGTTTGAACCTGTACAATAAAAACCTCGAACGTTAGCACTGAGGCTAAGACAAGCGATTAACAAAAGAGTCGCCAGGCTGTTAGAAGCCAGATTCATTCAGGAAGTGTAGTTTTTTACCTGAATCACAAACCTTATGGTAGTACCCAAAAAAGATGGTCGAGTAAGGGTATATATCAATTTTACTAATCTCAATAAGGCTTGTCCGAAGGATGGATTTCCTCTTTCGAGGATAAATTAGTTGGAGGATGCTACAGTTGATCATAAGAGGCTTTCGTTCATAGATGGATATTCAGGATACAACCAGATTCAGCTTGCTCCTAAAGACTAGGAGAAGATAGCCTTTATCACAGAGTAAAGTCTCTTTTCCTATAAGGTAATGTCATTTGGCTTAAAGAATGCAAGAGCTACATATCAAAGACTAGTAACCAAGATGTTCGAAAACAAGATGAGTGGCACAATAAAAGTATATATAGACAATATGCTCGTAAAAAGTAAGCGGTCTGAGGACCATCTAGATCACCTGGGGAAGACGTTCTCTCGGTTGAGGGATTTCGGTATGCGTCTCAATCCCAAAAAGTGTATGTTCAACGTCAAATCAAGAAAGTTCCTCGGTTACATGTGAAAAAAGAGGAATAAAAGTAAACCCAGATAAAATAAAGGTACTATCGAAAATGCCTTCTCTGACCGATGTAAAAAATATATATAAAAACTAGTAGGTCGAGTTGCTATGCTCAATAGATTCCTCTCGAGGTTTTTAGACAAATGTCAATCTTTCTTCATGTTACTCAAGAAGGAGGAGGAGTTCGAATGGACAAAGAATGTGAAAAGGCTTTTCAAGATTTAAAAGCCTATCACAGGACACCTCTGGTCCTGAGCAAGCCATAAGACGAGAAAATTATGGATAAATATGTGAATTCAAAATTTTTTCAATTACAAGACATATGTTGAGTGTCTAATCGATTTACTATTAAAGACTAATGAAGATTTCGATAAAGCTGCTTAACCGCACATGCCACGACGAAAACCTTCAATGTATGTACTTGAAGCCCAAAAGTTAATGATACCACCCAAGACCTTTTCCAACATATAGATGAATGATAGGTCGATCCGTAGTGATTAGGAAAACTCATTCTTCGACCCGTTCTCTCATCAGACTTTGTGGAAATCGAAAATGATCATAGAGTCCTTAGAGATTTGACCACCCTAAAGTCATTTTTTACCCTTGATTCTTTATAAATGGTATTATATAGGTAATGTCTAGCACACCTTTGAATCGTTTCAACACCGTCCTTCTCGAAAGTTTGATTTGACCTAAAAAGGAAAAAAAGATATTTTGATTATTTAACCCACTTTTATCATATCCCACTCCTTGGTGGTAGTTTGGGGATGTTCTAAATAATAATATCTATCAGCTCCCCGAACGGCATGCGAAACGGAGCTACCGTTTGAAAGTTATGGCCAAAACACTCTACGAGAGCATTTCTGTAATTTACTGCTGTGCCTCACTTGTGGCTGATGGCGCCACCATCAGCAAGCTCTCAAATGGTCATATTTCTAACTATTGAGCCATGATTTTGCCTCGTTCTCATATATACCAACTCCACTTCATTCCTTTGAGTTAGTTAAAGTAGGAGAGAAGAAAGTCTCCCATTTTCACACACTTTTAACCCTCTCTCTAGCCATGGGAGGCCTTAAACTTTGTTGAAAATCCTCTCAAACCATGTCCTTCTTTTGGATCACCCTAGAGAAGATTGTCTCTCTTTTCTCTACACCTTGAGAATCTTCTCTTCTCTCATGAGAGTCTAATTTAGGTGAACCCCTTCAACCTTCCTAATATTCTCATTTGATCCCACTCTAACCATCAAACCTAACCTTGCACACATATTGGCACATCTATTGGAATAAGGAGCTGATGTTGAAGGAAGGAGTGAAGCACAAATAGCCGAAAAACTTAAAGATGTGATTAGAATGTCGAACCGTCGAAAAACTCTCATGGACTCAAGGACTCGAAGAACTCAAGATCTCCATTGGCAAATCTTATAGAGTTCAGTGAGTTTTTTATTTTATTTTTAATTTTAAAAATATATGTATGTGGTTACTTGGTTCAACCCTCAAAAATCAAACTCTTATTAGAATCGAAGATTATTGACAACAGTAGAGGTTTGTGAATTTTTGAAGAACAAAACTCACAATTTCGAGAGAATGCGTTCTCTCGATCTCAAGATTTTAGAATTTAACCTGGGTATAAAAATTATATGTAAAAGGTTAGAGGTGAACAATAAACCTCTTTGATAGTGAACACCAAGTTCCGAAGTAGGAACCTTGGGAGTGGATATAAGCACATTGTCGAATCACTATAAACTGCTTGTCTCATGTTTGTGAAAATACCTCTATCAATTTATAATTAAATGAATGCATATTATGAATGAACACTATGCTAAGTATGTCATGCCCTGAATGTTTAGATTTTAAGTGAACTTCAATTGCATTGCAAACTAGAGATTAGTTGTGAGAATGGATGTAGGCATATTGCCAATCCATTAGATATCTTATGTCTCATGCATGTTTTCATAATTCTGCAATTTACACTTGAATGTTTTGAATGTTCTGAGATGCCATGAATGCCGAATAGGTAAATTATATATGAATGTGTCATTGAATGACATGGTTAAATGACTGCTTAAATTCCAAGTGTATTTTTATTAAATGCAAATTAAAGACATGGGTATAAAATCGAGGCTACGTGAATGACTTAGAGCACATAGTAAAATTATCAATCTAAATTAAAATTAGATAAATCGAAAGAAATTTTAATTATCCTATTCACCCCTCCCCCTCGCTAGGACTAGGCATGGTACGAAGCTCATAATTTTCAATTGATATCAAAGTGGGTTACTCTTAATAGGCTTAACATCCTAGAGTTGATCCCAAGTCTTTGAACCATATCTAAGTCTGACAATGGCAATCCTCTAGACCTCTATCTATCTATCAGCTCAATTATGCATATATGTAAATGAGAATGATGATCTTCTGCGTTGTGATTTTTGGTTCTTAGTAGAGGAAGGGTACGAGCCACCCAAACAATTAAAAATCGATAATTGTCATAATATAAGAATACTAAATTTTATACATGGTGGCATTGCCCCAAGTGAACTCAAACATATTGTCACATATCAGTCGGCTAAACAAGCTTGGCTTCCTTAGAAACCTACGTTGTCAAAAGTCCAAACTTAAAACGATAACAAATTATTTTGAGAACATTAGGATGGAATAAAATAATGTTGTCTGAGAACTTTATGCAAAACTTCGAAAGTATTGTATTTCCATGTACTTCCTAGGATAGCTTGTTCCGAAAGTAAGAATTTTCACAAAAATTCTTAGGTCCCTTCCTAAGAGGTTTGCTCTCATTGCGACCTCTATGTAATTCTGAGATGTGAACCATTAGCGTTGAAGAACTCGTTGGAGTGTTCATCATGGTTGAGCTCCATCTTGAAGGTCCTCCCTCCCTAAAAGAGGTAGACAGTGGTCTTGATTCTCTTCTTCAAAGTCATCCTCTAAATAGGTAAATTCCATGTTATCTCATTTCTTCTCCCAAACTCATAGTACAACTATCCTTGAAGAAAATAGTAAAAGTGACCTAGATGTTGAGGGAATAACTTTGATAGGGATAAATTTTATCCATATGAAGAGAGGATCACATAGCTTTAGTAAAATGAGTTATCCTGACGACGAAAGACGATTCATTGGTAAACTTCCATATATGTTAAAGGATGATACTGAATGCTATCACTGTGGAGGCATGGGCCATTTTTTCATAATTTATTTCTTAAAGCCTAAAACAGTCGATTTCCAAATATCTAGGTTCAACGGAACAACTGGCTACACAAGTTACGTGGGTTAACAAAGATGACTCAAAGAGTGTTGATCTAAGGATCCATATGGTATCCACCATGATCTCCATCCCTTCTGTGGATGAAGTTGAGGATGATCAAATATTGGTAAATCAATCCTCTCCTGGGTAGTATCTTTTTCTGATGAGAAGAATTAGGTAGGTACCTACAACTTCTCTAGATAAATTGGTCACATTAAAATTGAACACAAAACCATTTATTTTAGAACTACCCTAATCTCTATTAGTATATATCTTCATTGGTAAAGTAAAAGTTGCATGGGTTTGGATAGGCTCTTTTACAAAAAGAATCATCTATGGAGTAAAACGAGTTATTCATGGCTAAGGAAGTGAGGAATTCTTCACCTCCTAAAGTGAATAATTTTGGGAGGGACTTATTCAAGATCAAGATCACTAAAGGAAAGTAGGTCCCCTATTTAAAAGTCACCAAGAAAAGATAAATCTAGACTTAATATAAAAATCTCTTTTCTTTCTAAAAATAATTCTCCATCCCAAAAAATTTGTTTAAACTAAAAAGTTAAATCTAGGGATAACCAGTACCTGATTCACACTCTTACTAAGGTGAGAAATTTCATGCAATGGTATTTGGATAGTGATTACTCCAAACACAAGACTAGTGATTAAAATTAGTTCAGTTACTTGGTAGAGTTTAATGGAGGCTTTGTCACCCTTGCTGATAGTTGTATCGCTAGGATTGTTGGGTGTGACCCGATCAGTGGATCGGCAATACCCAAGTTCGAAATTGTCTTCTGTGTAGATGGTTCGACATATAACCTCTTTAGCAAATCTCAAATGTGTAACAGAGAACAATTGATGAGTTTCAATTGTAAGGTGTGTGAGATCTCAAATATTAATAGAAAATTTATCATGAGAGGTCTCCACACATCTGATGACTATTATGTTATCAAAGACATCGTAAAAACCACCATTCCGTGTGTAAGCAATGTGGTTCAAGTTGATAAGGTCCATTTGTGGCATCAACATATTGACCGTGTTCACTACAAGAACCTATCTCACCATGCTTCAAAAAACATTAGTCAAAGAGTTGTCCAAGTTGGGCAATAAAACTAGAAATGTTTGTGAGAAGTGCCATATTAGTAAATAATTTCGTAATACCCACAAAAAGATAAACATTTTAGCTACCTAAAATTTCTAGCATTATTTCACATAAATCTTGTGGATCCCACAAGAGTTCAAATTCTAAGAGGTGAGAGACATTTTCTAATAGTGGTAAATGACCACTCCAGAATATGTTTGGTTGCATTCTTGAAAGAAAAAAGTAGATAAACTTGATGGTTTCAAGAACATCATTAAGCAATTTCAAATAAAAAATAGAGTCCACTATTGGACGGATCTGAAATGATTATGGTAGAAAGTTTGAGAATAATCAATTTACTGAACTCTGTGAAAATCGCAGGATCTGACATAAATTCTCATCTCTTTAGATCCCTTAGCATTATGGAGTTGTTAAGGGGATCACTCTGTTCTGCAGAAAATGGCTCGTTATACTTCATAGTGAGATTTTTAAGTCAAGGTTGTAAGTACTGCTTGATACCTTATCCCTTTGTATATCTTAGAGCAGGGTTGATCAACAATCGATGAACTGTGGAATAATTTTTTTCCCATTGTCAAGTTTTTAAGGTTTTTACCAACAAATGTTATAATCTTTAGAGACCATGAAAACCTAGGAAAGGTTGACTTGAAAAATGGGAAGACTATATGTTGATATATTCATAGTTGTCTTTATCAAGTCATCAATCAGAAAACCTACTTCATTCAATAGTCCATTAATGTTGTGGTTGACGATCAACCAACGAAGGACATAAGTTGTACTGATTCGAGGATAAATGATGAGGAAGTATTTTTGATCTCTTCCCCATAGTCATCCCCGTCTCTCGTGCCAGAATTTCATAATTATTGGAGACATTCACTCTTGAGTAGAAAAAACTCACAAGTTGGTCTCCCCGACATAAAACTTGGTTTGAGTTCAAGACTCTTGAGTATATGTACTTTTATTGATATATTTGAGGTTCAGACCTCATTTTCATGAATTTCTACTTTTTAGAAACATATCTAATAATAAATAAAGCATTGGAACAATCATCCATCATTAGAAACCGTTGCAATTGGGTTGACGAGTTGATTAATCAGGCGAGTGCAAAAATGGGGTGTCTACACCTAAGCCTATACAACTTGCCTTCTTGGGCTTCGGGTCCTGACAAAAACTTCAAGCAAATACAACTTTGTTCGGGGGTCGATGTGAACTTGATAACATGTGTCCTAGCTCATCTAATCGGGCACATGCATGAGTCTAATAGCTGGTTTCACGACTATCCGATCTTCAAATCTCGATGCATACCGAAGTACACACGTCATTGGTTGGTAATCGGATCTGATGTGTTCATCCCCGACACTTGAAATAATGATCTCAAACCATAAAACTACTAAGCATCGGGGCTAAATATATTGAGGGTGAGGTGGTCATGCAATGGGACTATGCTCGCGAGTGCATGTGCATTTTCATTTATTTCTTTTGTCGACCCCCTTACAAATATCTTGAAAGCAAAAGAAAATAAATATTACAACATGACACTTGAAATAAAATAAAATAAAAAGAACATGAAAAACAAACACAAACTATGTTAGTAAACCAAATAAACATAATAATTTTTTTTTAGAAGTGACCGAGTTGACACGAGGATAGAACCTTGCTCCCTAGTAAAGTTGCCAGCTATAGATACATGGTTTTCGATTACGTTGGTTACATTTACTAAGGTTTGAAGTCATCACCATTCATATTGTAAGTGAGTGTAAATGGTCACCCGATGCACATGTTTTAAAAAATGTGTCGTTTTTAGCACGTAGTGACTCGCGATGGATCACCAATCAACCTCGAGATCAAGTTAAGCGGCTCGATTGAAGAAAAGGAAAGGTGTTAGGCACCGTTTTCTCCCCGCCAAGTAGTTGTAACCTCAACTTAACTTGGTCATTTTGATTAAAAAAATACGAAAAATAAAGTGCCACGTGTTGTGCATTTGTACCCTAAGTAAGGATTCATTTTCGGCTTTAGCTTGTAAGGATCATCTCATCAAATGAGATGATCCTAGAGGGCATTAGCCTTGAGCATATTTGAAAATTGTTGGCCATGGCAATGGATCAATTTTCGTGAGTTAAGAAAGATTCAAACATCGTTGTCTCAAAATAGTTTAAAGGATTCAAAATCGATTTTATTTAAAAAATGGTTACAACCCTTATACTTTCAATCGGACCGAAGTCCAATCTACTAGAGATAAGGGAGGGGCAGCATTCACATCTTAGGTCCTTCTAAAAATAAAATAAGGAATAGAGGGTAGTAGAAGGGGGAGATGGAGAGGGTAGATAAGAAAATGGGGGATATACTTTGAACCCACCTTGCAACTTCAAAATTGTCTTCTCTTTTTCTTTCTTCTTTCTTCTTCTATGTCTTCTTCTTTTAGTCTTAAATGGAGGATGAAAGTATACTTCTTTTTTTTAGAAGAGTGATGTGAGAGTAGGAGTGAAGTAGAGATGGTTAGAGAATGTAGTTGAGTGATAGTTTTTTAGTGTGAGACTTGGTGAGATTTTTTTTTTTTTTTGTAGTGGAAGTTTGTAACCCATTTTGGGAAAATGAGGGGGATTTATAGATGTTTGAAGGATATTTTAGGGGTACAATAGGGTAAAGGATTAGGAGAATAGATAATGGCATAGGTTTTAGAGGTGAAGGATATGAAATTTAGAGTGGAAGTGAGGATAATTGTGTAATGAAGGAAATGGGTGGTGTTTTGATCCAAATGATTTGGATCTCACCCAAACCATTTGGGTGGAGTGTTTGGTGAGATGAGATGAGTGATGGAGAATGGTGGTGTAAGAGGTTAGATGTTTGATTGAGTGTTAGGTTGGTTGAAGAGGTAGGATATTTAGATTAGGGTAATGGGTTGTGTAAGAGGTTAGGTGTTTGATTGAGTGTTAGGTTGGTTGAAGAAGTAGGATGTTTAGATTAGGATAATGGGTTGTGTAAGAGGTTGGTTTGTTGAATTTTAAGAGAATTAAGGGGATGATGACATGTGGCAAATAGAGATGGAAGAATGAGGTGATGAGATTGGCTGATTGGTGATGGTAGTTATTTGATTAGAGATAAGAGTATGGGTTAGTTTGGTGATGATGATGGGAGGTTTGGGTTGTGATGTAAGTTGTTGGAGTGTTTTAGGGAAAGGTGATGGGTTAGGGTATAGGAGATATGGGTTGTGATGTGGGTGGTTGATGGTATTAGAGAATGGTGATAGGTTAGGGTGTAGAAGATATGGGTGGTTGATGGTGTTAGAGAAAGGTGATAGGTTAGGTTAGGGTAGGGCATGGGTTGAGGTGACTTTTGGAGAGAAGTGATAGGTTACATGAATTGTTTAAAGAAAAGATATGGGGTAAGTGATTAGATGAGGAAAGTGAAAGGGGATGATGACTTGTGTCATCTTTTAATGATAATAGGGTGATTGGTTGATATGGGTAGTGGTTAGTGGGTTGGATATGGGTTTGGGCTTAGGGACATTGGACTTGGGTTTTAAAAAAGGTTAGGGGTTTTATGAATTGATTTGGGGTTATTTTGGATTGGGTCTTTGAGGGTGGGTAGGTTGTAAGGTTTTAGGTGATATGGGATTGAATTTTAAGTTAGGGGGAGGTGAGAGATTGATTTTGGGGAGTTGAAGGTTTGTGGGCCTTAGGTGGGCTTAAGGTATTTTTAGATTTGAAAGTAGGATGGTGGGGGTAAAAGAAATGGTAGGCATCCCAAGCCTCACTTTTTTAATTTATTAATTTTTTTGAGATTTTTGAAATCATTTGTTTGATCAAAAATGTCACGTGTTAGCAAATCAGGTTTTTTAGGCTCGCTGGAGAATTTTATTGTAAATCGGATATTTCTAGATACAAGAGTGGAGCGGTGAAGGTTGGGAAGGTGTAAGGTAGGTCAAATCCCTTTGGTGGGCCCTCTAAACCATTAGGAGGTCTTAGGGGCCTCGATTTGATCAAAATGTCGTTTTTCAATGTTTTTGGCCCTTGAGGCCCATTAACAAATTTTGTTGGGAAATTGATATTTTTGAGCTTTTTCGATTGCAGAACGGTGAAGGTAGTGCGCCAAATATTTGTGGATGGATCCACTAGACCATTAGGAGCTCTTAAAGGCCTTGTTTTTTTATAAAATACCATATTTTAATGATTTGGGTCTTTGGGGCCCGTTTGCAACTTTTGTTGAAAAATTTGTATGTTTGGGCACGTTCAAATTGGGGTGTCTACACAAACCATGAGAATTTTTCTTCATCTCCCATATTTGTAAAAAGTGTATGCTCATATGGACATTTTTGAAAACCTTATTTAACCAAATAAGCATCTATACGACTGTACCAAGCTCTTAGAGCTTATTTTAGTCCATATAGTGCCTTTTTCAATTTATACCCTTTATGCTCACTTCCAAGCTTCACATAACTAGGAGGTTGATCCATAAATACTTATTCTTTTAAATCACTATGCAAAAATGCCAATTTCACATCAAGTTGAAAGATAGGCCATGAGTTTTGAGCTGCCAATGCAATTGCCAATTTGATTGTGTCGTGTCTGACAACAGGAGCAAAAACTTCTCTATAATTTATACCAAACTCTTGTTTATATCCTTTAGCTACAAAGCGTGCCTTGTGCTTGTCAATTTCACCATTCTCCTTCAATTTTGTTTTGTACATCCACTTGACTCTAATTTTCTTTTGCTCTCTTGGAAGCTCAGTCAACTCCCAAGTATTATTCCTTTCAATTGCTGCAATTTCTTCATCCATTGCCTTCCTCCATTTTGATTCTTTGACAGCCACTTCAAAGGTGGTAGGATCATAATCTGAAAATAGAGCAAAATGCGTAAGTGGGTCCTCAGATTGATCAATTCCAATTACCTCTTAATCAGTCATCCATGCAGGCCTTCTTCTAGCACGTTGAGGTCGTTCCTTATCTTGAGCAACTGTTGGAACTAGTAGTTGTTGATTCTCTACTGATTGCTACCTTCCATCTTCATTTTCTCCATCAAAATCTTTTGGGACCTGTTGTTGTGATGCATTGGCACTCCATAACCAGAATCTCTCTTCATAAAAAATAACATCACGGCTAATAATGATTTTCTTGATATTAGGATTATATAGCTTGTAAGCTTTTGATTGATCACTAATACCAAGAAAAATGCATTTTTCGGCCTTGCCATCTAACTTTCGTATCTTCTCATCTGGAATATAGGCATAAGCTTTGCACCCAAAAATTTTGAAGTGTTCTATACTTGGTCTTTGTCCGCTCCATGCTTCGTCTAGAGTCATATTTTGAACAGCAAGTGTTGGACTTCTATTCAAAATATGAATACTCCACGTGACAGCTTTAGGCCAGAAACTCTTTGGAACACCACTTATTGTCAAGAGACTTTGTACCATGTTAAGAATTGTACGATTATTCCTCTCAGACACACCATTTTGTTGTGGTGTGTAAGAAGTTGTTAGTTGTCTTCGTATGCCTTATGACTCACAAAAATTTGAGAATTCAGATGAGTTATATTCTCCTCCACAGTCAGTGCAAAGTACTTGTATCAAGCTATCAGCTTCTTTCTCCACCAATGCTTTATAATTTTTGAAGGCTAAAAATTCTTCAGATTTCTCCTATAAAATGTAAACCCATATTTTCTGACTATAATCATCAATGAAGGTAATAAAATACCGTTTACCTCCATTAGACATTGGATTTATTGGTCCACATATGTCAGAGTGAACCAATTCCAATGTTTTCTTTGCTCTCCAAGATTTTCTTTGTGAAAATTGATTACAGTGTTGTTTGCTAACAACACATTCTTCACAAACTTAGAGGGAGTTGTAATTTGTGGAAGAATAGTCACCATATTTCTCTGCTGCAAAGTCTTCAATCCACAAAAGTTCAAATGTCCATAGCTATAATGCCACAACCATGACTCTTCCCTTAGTTTTGCAGAGAAGTATTGTTAAGATGTAGCGAAAACATACAATTTGAAGTCATATTGGCTTAAGCAATTAAGCTTAGTTTATCATCATATATTTTACATACTCTTCCTTTGATAGAGACTTCATACTCCTTCTTTTGCAGTTGGACAATGCTTAGCAATTTTGTTTTCAAATCTAGAACAAATAGTACGTCAGCAATATTCCGAAAAGAGTTTCCCTTGGTTTGAATTGTTACCTTTCATTTCCATATAACAGAAACTTTAGAATTGTCTCTAAACTTCACAGTATCATGAAAGGACTCATCCAACTCCAAGAATGCAGATTTGTTGCCACACATTTAATTGCTACAACCTGTGTCTAAATACCACAAATTTTGATTGGATTCCTCCTTGGTACAGCAGGCCATCAACAGAAAGATTTCTTCTTCCTTCTCTACATAGTGAGATTGTTCCTTATGACCTCTAGACATGTTTGTACAACATTCTGATTGATAATGGTCGTATCTATGGCATCTAAAACACTCGACATTAGACTTCTCTATTGGCATTGGTCTATAAGTCGTTGAATTGTCGCCTCCTCGTCCACTTCCTCTTCCTTGAAATTGAGTTTCTTGGTGTTGATTGTGTTGTTGGTTTCCACAATCACTGTTTGCTTTGCTTCCATCTGTATTGCCTCATCCTCCTTTTCCGCTACCTCCATCTCTGTTGCCTCGACCTCCTCTTCCTCTACCTCGATTTGCAGATTGACTTGGTATTGTAACGTTGTCGTCAGTTAAAGCCTTCAGAGCTTGCTCCTCCTTATCTTGTTGAATCAACTTTTGCTCATGAACCAATAATGAACCTTGCAATTCATCAATTGAGAGTTTATCAAGGTCATTTGACTCTTCAATAGAACACACCACATAATTGAACTTTGGCATCATCGATCGAAGGATTTTCTCGACTATAGTCACATCCTCAATCTTCTCGCCATGGACCCGTAACTTGTTGACAATCGCCATACTCTTTGAGAAGAACTCAAAAACAAATTCTCCTGATTTCATTCGAAGCATTTCAAACTCCGAACATAGTGCTTGAAGATGTTGCCTTTTTGCTTTTGTTGAGCCTTGAAATTTCTTTTTCATAGAATCTTAGATCTGCTTGGAGGTGTCTTTGCTAAGAATAGTTTCAAAAATAAATCGATCGATTGCTTGGAACAAATAATTATTTGCCTTCATATCTTTCAACTTTAATCCTTCTAACTCTATTTTTTGCATCTCTTTAAGTATTACACCAGCTACAGGTACTATTATACCATACTCCACTACATTCTAGTATTCTTTAGACCACAAGAAATTCTCCATTAGCATGCTCCAATGATCAACCATCAAATCGTGGAATGGCTCGTTGCACAAAATTCTCAGAAGTCATCGTCCTTTTCTCTCACTACGTCACAAAGCGGAAAAAACGACTAAATATGGCGGAAAAAACGACGGACTAAGGCAGTTGTTTATTTACGACGGGTTTTGTTAGTTGTTTAAACCTTAACGACGTCCATAATTGTCGATTATTAACAACTAACTTAATCCGTCCTTAAATAATTACTCGAGTTACTATTGCCGCACCCACATTTACTAATACTACACCAATTGGTGTGGCGTTAAAAACGACTGTGGTGGCTGTATTATTTGCATCGATTAACATTCAGACTCAAACCTCAACGACAGCCGATTCGAATTTTCTTCTCGAAAAAAAAACCCCTAGAATCTCAAATCTCAGACTCAATTCGATTTCGTCTCTCACGATTCTAGGTTTTTTAATTTTCGATCCTTGCTCACAATATCCTCTTTCGCGATTTAGCGTTTCGGATTTACAATCGTCTCTCTCGCGATCCCAACTGAGAGTCTTCAGCAATCCAAGGGATTACGAAATCAGGCGAAGTTCGACACCATCTTCTTCGGCACAAGCTTTAAAGGTAGTTCTCTCTCTCTCTCTCTCTCTCTCTCTCTCTCTCTCTCTCTCTCCACGTTGTTGTATTTGTAACCCTAAGAAGAGGAAGAGATGATGGGGCTGGTTGGGATTCACTGTATATGGAATTTTTCTGAAGTAAATCTGATCTAATAATATCTGTTTCAAGTCGAGACGAATGACATTAAGAATAATTTTAGAAGTATTAAACATTTAATAATTTCAGAAATCCGATTAGTTTTGATTCTCAAGAGGGATCTATCTCTGCGATTGTTGATTAGTTGGTATTTTGTGTTTCTTCTGCTCCTTTCCTTGTGTTTTGGCCTGTTTTGTTGAACATTATTGTAATGCAACTTTGAGTATATTAATTAAGTCTCAACCTTTAGGTGCTTTTGTGATTAAATCAGAAAAGATAAAAGGTGACTAAAATCTTATTATCTTAGTAAGATAATGGTTTCACTAATTTATATTAGATTACAGGGGAAGAATTTAAACGTGATCCACATGATATAACAAATAGGGAATCGTTCCTCAATAGTAAGATAGCAGAAACTGTTACAAAGATGATCCGATAAGGTCCCAAAAATTAATGAGTCAATGAGTTATTGTTGGGGCTTGGATAGCCAGCCAGCCTGCAATTTGATAACATGTGCATGTGCTGATCGAGCATCACTCACTGGTTTCGATAAAGACTTCAGTTACCTCTGTATTGCTTCAGTGAATTAAATATTAGTAAGGCTGAACATGTTTCATTAATTTACTACTGAGCAAAAAAATAAGAAAAATGTTTCTTTAAATTACTTGCTTACCCAGTTAAAAATAGTTAATTAAATTATTTTATCATCATCGTTACAATCGTGTTTATTATTCAATTACATTGATTTTCATTAAGAAGTAGTGTAGGTAGGATGGACCTCCTCGTGTCCCATCCCTCCGTCTCTCCTCGCTATTTAAAAATCAGAAGAAAAAAAATTATTAAAAAAAAAAAATACAGTGTAAGTGGGATTCATCTAGTGTCAATCCCATTAATTTACATACATAATATGGTAGACAGTCCATAGTTCTAGCAAATTTGTCGTTCACTTTTTATTCTATTTTATTTTTTTATTTTTTTATTCCTTCTAAACTGGTTCCTTCACTTTTCATCATCGTTACCTTGACTGTGTTATATAGACATGTGGTTACTTGTAATTTAATATATGGTGATTAATTATTGTAATTTAACTTGATATTTGATTATGTAATATGAGAACAACACCTAGTAGGCACTAGGTTGATTTTTTCATGATTGTTTTCCCTTGCCGATTTATTCTCAAACCCTGACTTGGTGACTGCTAGTTATAGAACAATGTCATAGTTTTGACTATGCAGAGATATGGGCTGGAAAACACTACACTAGGACACTTATTTCACTTATGTACCAGAACTTGATATGATTCATATTGATCTCTTTGTTGCAACTTGTTTACCGAAATAGCGACAAAAATATATCAGAGAAATAACTATAACTATAGGAGAAATGTTCTTAAAGACCTGACAAGTACCTACTGTTGGTACTTACCTCTATAATGATTCTGTTTTCTGTTCATTATTTTATATGTTTGTATAATTGAAGGCCATTATGCCTGTTTTTAAAATTCCTTCTTCTTTTAAGTTAATATATTTTTCCATCTTCTTAAACCAAATATGGATAGCCTCGACTACTACTTAAACCAAATAATAATACTTGGATTACGGATAGCAATGCTTCTACTGTATAACGTCTGATTTCGTGAATATTTCTGTACATTATGAATATCATGGGTCAGATCGAGTTGCAGTTGGTAATAGTGCAGGTTTGGACATTAATCATATTGTATCTACTCAATTTAATCATTGTTCTTCCAATTTCCATCTCAACAATGTTTCACATTGTCCATCAATTTCCCACAATTTACTATTTGTTCATCGGTTTTTTCAGGATGATGATTGTTATTTTGCCTTTATTTTGCGTTTCCAATAATATTGTACTGTTTGTTATCTAGTAAGTCCTTACCTTTACGAGGCTCTCTTAAATATAAAGTGTTTTGTGATTCTTGTCCATTAGGGAAAAGTAGTCGTTTACCTTTTTCCTTATCCACTTTTGTTTCATCTATGCCTTTGGAATTAATTCACTCTGATATTTGGACTTCCCCACATTATTCTATAAAAGGTTCCAAAAAAAAATCAACTTAGAAGCACTTTCGGGCTTGTCTTGATCAAGGCCATCATATTAGAGGTTCTGCACAACACCATCTTGTTTTGAATCACAGCACATCTCGTACACTAGATGCCACCACCAAAAGATTCTTCTTGTTTTTGTCCTATAGGGGGTAAAGTCTCAGAATGAGTTAATTTGAAACCACTTTTTATAGGGTTAGAAGTTTCCAAACAGCTGTGGTATATCCTCCAATGTAGTAGTTGGTGGCCACTTAAGACTGAAATTGTTTCCACCATATTGTTTCTCATAACAGAACTAAAATGTTGAAGCTTGAATGATGGAGAAAATGAGAAAGTAATCATTTGCTCCAGTGATAAGCATCTTCGAATTTTAAGTCTGTACAAATCATTTATTGCAACTACTTTAAATTACCACTCTGTTTTCATAGATTAGTCTTATGATACTAACCAATCACTGTTACCGCACCTCCATCATAGACATGGTTAGAGCATTTAGGGAACCATTAGTAATATTGGAAAGCAATGTGCATATACATGCTGGTGCAAGCTATGTGAAAAAGTTGCCCAGATGCAAAAATGTGCTGGTGGAGGGTAGATTATGTGCTTGGTACATTGGATTTCTTCTTTTTCTTTCAGTGTATGAGATGCTACTACTTGGCTGGTTTCTTTTGCTTTAGTTCCTCTCTTGGCTGTATAAAGCTACCAATGTTTAAAGTGACTTCCTAAGATAATACATGCAACATTGCACCGACACAGTAGTGTGTAGATAGCCATAGATTTTTAAATATACAGCAACCCAAAAGTCTTTCTTCCTTCTTCAACATTTTCTTACTGTTACCCTTTCACTCTCAAGGCTGATTTGGGTGAAATGAGGCTTCCCACGTGTGGAAATGCTAGAAATGAAGTAGGAGATGCACCAACTTCGAGGTCACTCATTTTTTGAATCCCCACAACTTGAAGGAAGCTAAGATTTCTACTTTCAGCTTTATTAGAAACCAAATATTTGGAATCATACAATAGTAAAATGTCACCGTTCTTCCGTAAGCAAACAAGCATATCAAATCCTGGATGCAATTGAGGCAGGGGATGTCTCCACATACTAAATTGTTTGATCCATGATTCCTTCACATTATAATTCTTCATAAACCATATATCAATTGAGTAGTCATTAGAACAATCCACCACAGAAAGACACCCTCCTAACACCCCAAGTTGATAACAAGTTGATAAAGAGTGATGTCGTTAGAACAATCCCCCTTTTAAGTACGGATTGGTACCACTTAATTCTACTTGTGAAAAGTATATAGTCAGCCTCTAGACTTATCTAGAGGGTGTACAAAATATTTATTTTTGTGATTTTCGTGAACACCTCTTGTTCTAGTGTTTGACTGATCTGTTATATATATATATATTTTTTTTTTGAATTCATCTTGTAATCTGAATGTGAACACCTCTTGTTCTAGTGTTTGACTGATCTGTTATATATATATATATATATATATATATATATATATTGAATTCATCTTGTAATCTGAATGTGAACACCTCTTGTTCTAGTGTTTGACTGATCTGTTATATATATATATATATATATTTTGAATTCATCTTGTAATCTGAATGTGAACACCTATTCGGATTAAATCCCATCCATGGAAAGCTAGTCGACTTCCATTGCAAATGGATGCAATCATCTGAATCGGCTTTTTCTTAGTTTATTATCTCCTAATAGGTAGGATTAAATCCCATCCATTAAAACCTTGTTGGTGTGAATCTAGAAATCATTGACAATCTTAGATGTTTAATATAATTACTTTTCAGACCACATAAATGGCTGAAGAATTAGGACAATTTTAAATCTAAAATACATATATTGTATGAAGTAAGCATGGCAGAAGTTGATCCCTTTGGTCCCACCTATCAAAGTGGGTTTTCCCCATTAATGTCTTGTTATGATCAAGTATGGGATTATGGATAAAGCATGGATGATGATGATGAAATTTATTGTTATGATACACTTCAGCATTATTGTTATTAGTTGATTGGCAGAATTGGCTTGATTTACTGTTTTCTACGGAAACCAAAACTAATCTAGGGGTATGTGCCCCCCTAACACATTGTACACTATTTCTCTTTAGTGGAGCTATGGATAGCATTAATTAGGAATTTTATTTGTAGTTATGCTTCCATGTATTTCTCAATTATATGTGTCTATATCATTTTCCTTTTAAGGATCTATATTGGCATTTTGTGCTCAATTGATATTAGCTAACATGGCAGTGTTCCTGGAACAATAGATTTTTTAGCTTTAGAAGACACTGTCACGTCAGCACAATATTGAGTGCAGTGTCGTGGAGCATAGTCAGTTCAGCATTTTCCTTGTCATGTGCATAATGTGAGTTCATACATAGGTTTTATTTAATGGCACCTGTTTACTAGGAATGGTGCTTAAAATTAGAACATCTAATTTGTCCAATGTTCCTCTTTGAGACAGGGAGTCTTTAAGCTGTATGAATTGCTATGTGTGTGTTGGGGACACAAAGTAAACCTAACCCGTGCTGGCTAGGTGTATTGGCACTGCCAAACAACGCACTACAAAAACCCGTTCTCTAATTTAAGAAACCCAACACCCCCAACTACATGAGTAATTCAATCTTTTGGTTTAGGCACATATGTATACTAACGAAAATTGTCTGATTCATGTTATGACTAATGGATTTTTGCATTTGAATTTGATTAAGCAATACTTATTTTTTTTTTTTAAAGTTGACTAAGTAATGGTTAGATTAGTGACTTCGGCGTTTCTTTAACTAGGATATAGAAATATGTCTCTTGTAGGTGATTCTGAGATCAAAAGTGGCCTTTGATATTTTCTTGTCCTTGTTCATATAAATATATTTTCTTCTCATGTCATGATTTTTATTTCCTAATTATTATTTATTTTGCAGGAGGCCATCAATAGAATAATTGCTAATGACCCTTCTAATAAACATAACGATCTAGACCATGACCCCGTGACTATGGTATGTGCATTATTTTAATTAGGGTATTTTGTAATTATGATATAATGTTGTGTAGTAGGCATTGATATTGGTAAGTATGATATCATATCGTCAGTAGGTATTGATATTATACACTTTTTGTATAGGTTTGTGGTCCTGATAGTCGGGGTCGTGTTCGGGGAATGGGTTCAGGTGTTTCCAAGACTTTCGTGCGTGCTTCAATTCCTTACAAGCAAGCTTTGGCGTATGAGACAACAATCCTTCATAATAGAGTGGATAAGTTGACGGAAGCGGTGCAAAAGATGAATGAGACTTTACAAGTCAAGTGAAGTGAAGTTGGTAGAAATTTTTTGAAAAACTACTTTAAACATTGGGATGTGGATTAAATCGATACCATGAAAATGGGGCATGTTAGACTATGATTGCACATGTAAAATTTGAAGGAAAATCATTTCCATTTCAAAAATGTAAAATTTTGTTTTTTTGGTGTATTTATTTATTTTGTTAGATTTCAATTTTTTGTTCAATGAAAATTGTCATTTTCTTTTCAGGTGAAAAATATTAAAAATGACACAATAGTGGTTAAATTTAAAAAAAAAAAAAAAAAAAAAAAAAAAAAAAAAGTGTAAAAAAACGACGGCTTTAAGCCGTCGTTTATATGTATTAATTAAATTTAAATTTGACTTAAAAAACGACGGGTTTAGGCCGTCGTTTTATTTTGATAGACCATGACCGTCGTTTTTTATTACATTTTTTGACACATGCCAACCGTCGTTCATCAAAAACGACATCGTTATTTACAACTGTCCTTGCGACGACGGGAGCCGTCATTATTCTTAAAAACGACGGCTTTGGGCCGTCGTTTTTTGTGAAATATGACGTAGTGTCTGTTTTTTTTTTTTTTAACTCTCTCAACCAAACTCTAATACCAATGTTACAACTGAATTCAGATGGGAAGAGACAAAAGAAAAAAAGAATTTATTGATAAAGTAAAGGCAAAATGTATATGAGGAAGTATTGCATCTCTACACACTTATTCATCAATTAAATAGCCATTACATAGGCAATACATCCATGACTCAATGAACAGAAAACTAGCAACAACTAATTGACCACTAGCTAAAACGTATAAGCTTAACTCTTAAAACTAGGCCACATATTGTAACAATAAAACAAACTTAACAAATGCCTTAAGACTAGGACAAACCTAAGAACTCACATGAAAGTGGTTTGATTTATTCAACATTCTCGATGCACTTGTACATAGACATTCAACTTAATAGATAAATTTCTAGTCGTTAGATTTGATGAATTTTCATGATTGATTCCTAATTTAGATTATCATTATAGATTTTTTTTTTCTTTTTTATAAATCTAACTAGCCTAATTGAGTGTGCAACGGGATATTCTAAATAGAAAATTGAATATTTTTTTTTTTCTAATTTATGAAAACAACAAATTCGTGCTCAAATGATGTATCGATCCCTACGCTCTTCCCATAGTTTTCAGGCTTTAGAATACTTTTTCCCTCCTCGAAATCTTAGATTAGTGTTTTGGACCTTAGTTATTGGAAATGAGGTTTTACCACTCTATTTTGCAAAAAGATATAAATATCCTAAAAATTTAACTTTTTAACTTGAAAGTTATAACCTCTCTCTCTCTCTCTCTCTCTCTCTCTCTCTTCCTCTCTAATTCCTAGTAGGGGTGTAACTTGATTCGGGTTGGTTCGATTTAGAGTAAAATTAGGACCAAACCAACTAAGTTCGGTTCCATTATATGGGAACCAGAACCGAACCGAATTGGTCTAGGACCGAACCAACCCAAACCGACCTTAATTTGATTTGGTTTGATTCGATTCCATGGGTTGCCAAAAAATTCATCAATTAAAATTTTATTTTTTAATGCATTTTAAAATGAATTTTGAATGAGAATTAAACATTAACAAGACTCCACAATCATTCAAAAATAATAAGAACACCCAATAGTGTAAGGTAGCAACTAGTACCACATTACAACATCAAGTAATTTTTATTTATTTTACCTAAACCAATGCATCAGGTCTAGACTCAAAAACAATAAGAACACCCAAGGGACTTGAGGTCTTTTCTAAGATGAGCCCATCTGCAAGCTAGATGCAGATCTAACGAGGAACATCCCTTGTTCCATGACACTGACCATGGGGCACCAGTAATGAGAACAAAGAACAGATAAGCCGCATCGATGCCTGTTTAACAAGGAGCATATTCAAACTGTTTTCCACAGGACTATAGATCTAAGGATCTATTGTTGACACTAAAAGTAGAACTTGTGAAGAGAGAGACAAAGAGAAGCAGCCCACAACCGTATCTCAAGACGAGAGAGAAAGAGAACGAGAGACATCCCACAGTCGGTCGCCAGAGTTGAGATGCAAACCCAGCCGCACACCCGCACAGTCGCAGTGACACATATAATGGCAAGAGACGAGAGAGAGAGAGAGTAAAGGGAAGTGGGAAGTAATGAAAGGGTTAAGGGTTAGGTTTTGTAAAATACTAATAAAAATCAAATATAAATTTTATATTAATAGTGGTTCGGTTTTCGATTTGGTTCAATATTTTATATTAACTACTGAGAATCAAACCGAATTCATCGGTTCTTCATTTTTTTAATCCAGAACCGAACCGGTAATAGTCTAAATCGAACCAAACCAATCCAAATTACACGATTTGATTCGATTCTCAGTTTGAACCGAATTAAGTTGCACCCCTAATTCCTGGTACTCTTCTCAAAATTTTCACTTTCAATATTGGAGTGTACACCTTCTTTCCCAAATCCTAATTTTTTATGTCATTTTCATCAAAAAAAAAAAAAAATACTTTGTTTTCATTGTCAAATATCCGAAAACAACTTTCTTGAAAAGTCTAAATGAAGATGATGGTGGCATGAATACAAGATAATGTCCTCAATTTCAATAAAAAATGAAATGTAAAAGATAGATTTAAAACATTTTAATTTCTTTTTATAATAAAAGAAAATATAATTTCAGTAATCATTGCACTGGTAAAACTAAATTTTCAATGGATGGGGATGGAAATATTTATTTATGATTTTCAGAAAAGCAAAACCCTAACTTTTCAAGGGAAAAAGTTTGCATCAAAATAGTTTACGTTATCTTAAAAGGAGGGGCCTTGTTACACCCCCACTAATGTCCTAATTATTTAAGGAAGAACCTTTATAGTGAAGGTGGGGCCGTTTTGGTCGGTGATTAAATATTTTTTTATAGATCTTGAGATCTTTGGGTACATGGAATAACTAATTGAAAAAGGATGGTGCACATTGTGGTGGGTATATTGGAAAGATTTAGGTAAAAAGCACAATCATTGCAACCAAAAAATGAGAAGAAAGGCTCCACTCATAGTGGTGCAATATACATCACACCGAAAAGGATTAGAGATACTAACTTTTCTTCTTTTCTCACCGATCTGAGTGGGTGGGGTGTCTTATACCAAATTTGATGATTTTTCTATCTTCAAATTAAAGGTAAAAAAAAAAAAAAGTTATTTACTATATTGCAACCAACATACTTATCTGACAGACCATACGAGGTGGAGAAATTGAAGGCCGTGTAATTGTCCAAATGGGCCACCACAACCCAAGTGAAATCAGGCTCCCTCTATGTCATAATAATTCTAAGCCAAGTGAAGAGTAATTTAATTCCAAGGCGGGCCACCATAACTAACAAGAGAATCAGACCATACTATGATTGACGATCAGATGTCCTAGAAAGATATCTTAGGAATTGGAAGAGTACCATTGAATCATATTCTCGTGACAAACAACACTACAGGATTCCCAAATTCCTTCTTTACAAGGGCTAGGGTACCACCTTCTACGAACGCAACCCATGTTCTTATACAAGACACATGTCATATTTGATCCTCGACTCGTGTACGAGATTTTTGATAAATTTTGTTTTTTTTTTTTTGCTTTCTTTCTTAAAATTTATGACTCATCATTATTGGAATTCCACTAATATCACTTGATGCATTATGATACTTGATACATAAATGATTTATATACTTTTCAAATATTTGGGCCTTCATTCGTTTCTCTCACGTATTGCAGATGCAACTATGAAAGTCTTGTACAATTATATAGCCATGGAGAAACAAAAGTGCCGGTATATAAGGATCAATCAACTCGTGCACCTCAGATTCGTATCTCATGTGCTCATAACGAAGAGAGAGAAAGAGGGATCCATCTATTTTCAAATATAATGATGACTTTCTAATTTTTACATGGCCGTCTCTCTCTTCATGTTGTCTCGTGATTAAGATAGCGACGTTAGTTAACGGTGTTTCTTTTTACTAACGTTGACCGTACACCAACTTATACTGCCTTGGTATTCACGAAGTTGCTGACGAATGAATGTCCTTGTTTTGGGAATGGGAAATTGGGAATATAAGCACTTTCCCAAATTCTCCTGAAATTACGAAAATATCCTCCAAATAATGGAATCCTATAAAAATTCCCATTCCCAAATTCCCTTGAAATTACGAAAATATCCTCCTCTAAATAATGGAAACCTCTGGAAAATTTTTTGGAATATGAGGTTCTATTGCATCTCCAATGAGTAAACCATGAGCGCTAATTCGAAGGTAGTATGTCAAGTATGGCATGGTATATCAAAATTTGATAGTGACAACCCTCTTACCACGTGGCAAATCTAACTGGTCCAATCACCTCGTTCACCAAACTTTTGGTGAATCGGTAATATCTTTTGTTATGAGCATTTTGATCATGTGCACATGTTGATGAACTCAAGATGTTAATATTCACAGATCAATGGTTAAAAATCACCAATCAAACTAATTTGTGGTGTTGGACTATCAGTAGATGGGTACAACAGTCGGTCCAGTGTGAATAATGGAATTTTTGTGGGAGCTTGGTATCAAACTTTTTTATACAAACATCCCTACAAGGTGGATGTTATTTGGGTGAATTACAAATATACAAATATTTGAGATACACATCCCTCTTTTTGAACTGATGGCATTTCATTTGTTGATGACTGGGTGTTCGAACAGGTAGGCCAGACTAGTAAGGTGAGGCAATGTTGGAAAATTACAATAGAGGAAGAAAAATAACTTCTAGACTCGAAAAGATTCGATCTCTTTTAAACAAATATTCTCTCCTACTAGATTAACCAAAGTACATAAGGGATCGATGAACAAATACCTTCAGGATATAAAGAAGTCTTACACTTAATTTACTAAATCAGATTATGTACGATCTGATTTAGCTTAAAACACTCGAAAACTTAAGAAATTGATGATGCCTAGTTCTTAAGCTTAAAGATAGAAGAACACAGAATTTTTCAGTGAAGAAATCTGAATTCTAATTGACTTTTTATAGCTATTTTTGTGTCTGTTGACCAAAAGTCATGATTTAATGTCTCTTGATCTAATAACCGTTAGATTGTGTCTTATATGAGATCTAACGATCTAGATTGCACCCTATCGAAGGTATATGTGTCATGTCCTTTAACTAACACCTTTTAATTGAATCTGTTTGATCTAGTGGCTCTGATCGCGTCCGATCAGTTGGCATTTGATATAACGGATTCGATCGTTTCTGATCGGATACCAATCATGAACCAACACACCTAATCGATTCTGATCAGGTACAATCATGAATCAACGCATCTGATCATTTCTAATCAAGTACTATATCGATCCATCACACCTGATCATTTTGATCAGGTACTACCTTGATCCAACGCATCGGATCATTCTCGATCCATTATTATTTTGATCCATCGTATCCGATCGGTTCTCTATCGGATACTAACTTGATCGTGTGGTGCTGATCGTACCCGATCCATCACACGTGATGGATCAACCACAATCGTTGGATGATTTCGTATTCCGAAAACTTTAAGGCTCCCCAGCTCCTCGCGACGATGCATATGTGTGAAGTGCAAAGTGCGCCTCAAAGCGCCATAAACGCTCAATCGCCCTTTCGCACTTGCACGGGTGGTGCTTCGCACCACCTCAAAGCACTGGATCAAAGCCTAAAGGTATGACATAAATACAACTAACTATGTTGACTATTACTTATAAGGTACATCACTTTCTTACTTTTGCGCGATGTGGGACTAAATCTTATATATACAAAAATCTCAAAATCTAACTTAAAAAAAAACAAACCAATAAATCATAAAAATCTTATTTTATTTTGAAAATATTGAACAGGAAAGTGGTCTCTTAGAACACCAGATCTCATCCAAATCCTTGGATACATCCATAATCCACAACCACGTGATCCATTTTAATTAGGGGAGTTTGTAATTACTCAATTTTGAACTCAC